>NW_022987218.1:1188986-1563093 GCF_010094035.1 Trematosphaeria pertusa | reverse complement strand
GCGAGCGTGTCTGGGTGCTCGCGCCCAAGCACCTTCTTATATCCTTCTAGCGCTCGTCGATGTATCGCTTCTGCCTCTTCGTACTTTCCCTGCCTCTTAAGCACTAATCCAAGGTTGCTGACGCTAGCGAGCGTGTCTGGGTGCTCGCGCCCAAGCACCTTCTCTGACCCTTCAAGGTCTCGTCGATGCATCGCTTCTGCCTCTTCGTACTTTCCCTGGCTCTCGAGCACCAATCCAAGGTGGCTGACGCTGACGAGCGTGTCTGGGTGCTCGCGACCCAGCACAGTCTCTAGGATGTTCAACGACGATCGACACAACCCCTCCGCTACCGTGTATTCTCCCTTAAGCAGCAAGTACCACCCTGCTCTCAGCGTGCTTGTCGCTCGCATTCCCAACACTTCTTTATCTTCTGTCGCATGGCTTGCGACCTCTTTCAAGTGCGGCAGCAGCGCTTGACACTCCTCCCACGTCTCGTAGGCCCCGCTTGGAAACGCCGTGCTCAGAGCCTGCATCGACTCCTTCACCCACTTGCCGAGCTCCTTCTCTGCCTCCAGCCACCGTCTCATCGATAGCTGCACGAGCCGGTGCATCGCCACAGCCTGCTGGCTGACCTCGGCCTTTACAAAGCAGAAGCTAAGCAGTGGCGCCAAAGCGTCCTCAAACTCCAGCTCGCTAGTCGCGCCCTGCACCAGCCATCGCGGTATCCCCTGCTTGTCGAACATGCTCATCAGCGCAAGCAGGTCTGCTGCCGGCCGCTGCGTCTTCCAGATGTGCTCGAACGAGATCTGCCATGTCGCAATCACTGCGTGCCGGATGCTATGGTCACGCCGGATGTCCTTCCATTCCTTCCCGCTAAGCAGATGCACCTGATTGGTCTCGCTCTCGCGAAAGAGCTTGAGGTAGCCGGCTATCGTTGTTGTTGCTTCTCTTGTCTTGATGTATGCCGCGGCGTGCGTGATGGCAAGCGGTATGCGCTCTAGCGCGTGGACGAGCGCCTTGGCGTCTGCTCGCCCCGACTCGCTAAACGGCACCCGCGTGCGAAGCAGCGCTAGCGCGTCCTTTTCGCCCATCGGCTCTACCTCGATGACGCCGCCGTGCCCGCCGACAAGATTAGTCGCGGCAGTCTTGTTTCTTGACGTGATCAGGATCGTTCCGTGGGCTGTCTGGGGAAGGAAGCTCTCAAGCGGTCTACCATCCTGTTCATCGCTGAAGAAGACGCCGTCGTCGTCTACGTTGTCTAGTATCATTAGCCATTGCCCGTTCCGCCTGTTTGATAACCAGTCATGCACGAGCTGCAACAAGTTTGCCTTAGGATCTTTCCGCTTAGGTAGTAGAAGCTTGTCGGCTATATTTCTGTATCCCTGCCACAACCTGCTAGAATTGCTTGCGTGTATCCACACTACTAGCATATACGGTGCTGCTTCGCGAGCTCAATATGCATACTCGATCGCGACCTAGGACTTCCTAATAACCTGTTAATGCTGTTGTCTCCAAAGAGGGTATAGAGCAGTACTAACCCAACGCCACCAAGCCCAACAAGAGCTGTGCGCGTGTGCGAAGGTGCAGCAGCTCTGCGCTCGCCAATTTGGGCGATGCTGTCCTCTCGCCCAACGAATAAGTCATCTCTCGCGAAAGGAACCATGAACAGGGCGTCGCTTGCTGGTAGCAGACATGTTCTATAAGCGTTTTGTCTTACTGTAGTCTACACGTGATGGTCTTACGTACAAGCAGTATTCGCCTTTTCTAAAGCACAACCTCTAACAACAGCAAGCGGCGTCTGCTGGCTTTGCAGCTCCTGTCGCACGTGTGCTTTCAAGACGCCAGAGATGGCACGATAGCCCTGGTCGTCTCTGCTACTGCATCTAGCCATCTGCATGTGGTTCGCGTCGATGCTCTCGACAGTCTCGAGTGCTCGTGGAAGGTCGAGTTTAGACGAGAAGTCGTCTACCACCTGCAGCGGTTAGCTTTGCTCTGTAACTTCTGTGACATACCCACCTTCTCCTCGAGTCCGCGCACGCCAGTAACGCCCCGTGCCTCTTGGAAGGAGTGGACCTTGATCGTCCCCTTGAACGCAATCGTCTTAAACTCCTCGTGGATGTTGTCCAGCACTTCATTGTTCACTTCGAGCGTCTCGAGGATCTTCTTATTCCAGTCCTGCAGCGCCAGGCGGGCGAGGTTGGATGCAATCTGGCCCCAGCCTGCATACGCGCTGCCTCGGTGCGGCGTTCCAAGAAAGATGATGAGCCTTGTCCGCTTGCGCACTGTCTCCGACCGGCGGATAGCCTGCAGCAGCAAGTCAGCACAGTTGGCGTTGTTTGGCGGACTACAAAGTCCTTACATCTTTGAGGATGATACCACCAAGACCGTGTACTACGAACGCAAGCGGTTTCTACAACGTCGTCAGACATGGCTATTGAAAGACCTAGCGATTGGCCTAGCTCATACTCCATTGTCAATCTCCCGCTCCAGCCTGACTGACAGATCTCGGCCATGCTGCGAGATGCTGTTCTTGTTGTTGGCCTGGAAAAGACCCCCAATGACGTCGGCATTATATCCGTACGTCCACACGCAAGCCCGGGGGATGTCTCGTGCGAGGTACTCTTCTGGCCAGAAGACGGTGGACGGTGCTGATGACGGTGCTGGTGAAGATGATGTGGGGTTGGAGGAGAGGCCAGAGGAGGGGCGGTGCGCTTGTGCTGTCTCCGTTGCAGGAGACTTAGCCGTTCGTCGCTTGAGCAAAAACCCTAGGCCCTTGAACTTCCTGGTCGTGTCGCTGCCGCCATTACTTGCGCTCGCGCTCTCGGTCGTTCCTGCGGCTGCGGCTGCCTCCCATGTTCCTCGAGGATGGCCTCGCAGGCCGTGGACGAATACAATACTGCGGAATGTTAGCAGGTCTTTCGCGACACGTGCGAAAGTGACCCTACTTCAAGCAGAACTCGTCGTCGTTCTGCGTGCTGGCTGTCAGCCTCGTGAAGCTGAGCCGGTGCACGGTCGCCATGCGTATTGCAGGTGCGGAGGGGCGTCGCGTTGCGGAGCACTGCTGCGCTGTGCAGCTACTAACTCAAGGGCAGACTTCAGATCCTCCTTAGTCTGTAGCGCAAATGCATCGATAAGAAGAGTTGCGAAGGCCATGGCCTCAGCAGCGATGGAAGGAAGGCTGCAGACGGCGTGGACTTCAGCCTCACGCACAGCGGCCGCAGCTGGGGCATGCGCGCTTGCGCGGGCGCTTCGCTGTCAGCCCTATTGGTCTGCCCCGCCATGGCGTGCTCCATCAAGCTCTGCATAACTCATGACCCTCGCCAATCCCTTCGCCGTTCCTAGAACCACCAGTTTAGTTGATCTTCGCACCTTGGCTTCGTTGTTGATTGCTAACAGGAGGCGAATATGGTTCTGCTGGAGGACAGCCTTAGCAAAGGATAATTGAGCGGCTTTGGCGAACTTCTCCAAGTGTCTCTGTAAGCTCTTTTTGCTTACGTCGTCAAGGGCATGAGCATCCTGCTTGATGATCACATTCTGCAGTGACATGAGACCCTCTGCTGATACTGGTGTAACTGGCGATTGCAGAAGTGCGTCTTGCGGACTAGCTTGAGGGATAGTTAGTTCAGCAGGGGGGTTTGGCATAGTCCTGATCACTCTATCTAGATTAAATAGAAACATGCCAGTTGTAGCGAAGCCAGACTTGATGTTCCTCGGCGTGAATGCTCTTAGCCTTGCGGGACTGTATAGGGAGGTGAAATGCTCTTTGCCTATTGTGCTAACGCCACCTCGCTCTAGTCGTTCAACCTAATCACGATAGGCAGCCTTTAATGGAGCGAACGCAGCCACGTCGCAGGGCTGGAGCTTGTGGGATGTGTGAGAAGGAAGGCGGCATAGTATAATGTTCTGTGCAAAACAGAACTCCAGGATCTCTAGGGTGTCATGCGTCCCGAAGCCATCACAGATCAACACTTGCGGTTTCTGGTAAGCCCGTTCTTTGGTTTCAGGGTCGAAAATACGCTTCAGCCACTCAAGGCTAATATAAGAGTCGGTAAATCCCGAGTCAGATAACGCATACTGCCATCCAGGGGTCTCGAATGTGGTCTAATTACTCCGGTGGGTGCTGGCTGGCCAGATAACCATGGGGTTTAAATACCTACCATCAGCACTGATGCATTCAATCGCGGTCACTATCGTGCGCTTTACACGTGCACCTCTATACTTCCGTACATCGTTCTTACCTACGAGGACTTTGACGGAGCCTAGCATTGACAGCATCACGCCAGTCTCGTCCATATTATAGACGTTCTCTCGGAGAACAGCCGGGTCACGTAATACCCTTTCAATGACCTCAAACTAGTGTATTATCTTCCCATAGGTGTTCTTCTTATGGCGGTTCCATTCTAGCGCGCTAACTCGTCTCGCTTCGACCTTTAGATAACGCCGTTCGAAAGCTTTTAGCTAGTTCTTATGCGGAGGGTGAGGTGGTCTGCTTGCTATAGGTCGCTGGCGGGTAACACAGAAGGCTAGTGCGGGAATATACTTCACTTGCACAGGTTGTCTAAGATCAGATATCTGTAGGAGAAATTTAACGAGGGCTTCTTCCTCCCATGGGGTGAAATATTGTTGGCTTTGAGCTTTCTCTTCTATCGAGCGTCGGCCGTTCTTGCGATAAAAGATGGTAGCGTAAGGGACGCCACTGTGATCTGCTAGGGCCCGATACGATTCAGGAACACCATCGGGAACTCCTCGTGCTAGTGCTTGGGTCGCCTTATCCATGTCAAGGTTGGTGATAGATGATGAGATGGCAGAGGACGAGCGCAATCCACAGCGAGGGGCAGTGCCGAGCGGTGCGGGACACGTTACAACAATAGAACATGGCACGTGATGTAATATCTAAAAAATAAATCAACTCATGCACCACAGGTAACATAAAAGGGATAGCTTAAAAGAAATAATATCCTTTAATACCACTGTATGTAAGGAGACATCACGTGCGCTAGGCGAATAAGAAACACCAGCTCTTATCGGAGAAACTCTCGGAATGCCTGACCTTAGGATTAGAGCGGCTTTCAAGGCGAGATATCTACTATTCTTTAGTTAAGCTTCCTTTCCAAGCCCCCGAAATGACATCAGACCTTTTTGACCCCGACTGGACAGGGGTGGTTTGCTGAAGAGGCGAGAAACGGCGTCGACGAATCGATAGATAGCACTATAATCACGACGAGTTTCTTCGTCAAAAACTAATATATAAGAGTTCGGTAGCTATGAAATAATATATATTAACATCCTCCACTGCGTAGCGAAACCACGCCGTAGCGAGAAAATTCATAGGTACCTCGTCTTCAAAGGACAGCAAAATCTTCCCACATCGAGTTTCCTACCTGGTGATGCTTGCACTAGATGCGCCAGGTCTTCCTCTGCCTTCTACCTGCTGCTACCTGAAAAATTACCAGCCTTGTCGTCCACGTCGCGCCGAGAACGACGGTGCCCGATTTTGCGACATATCAGGGCACCCCCGCTGCGGCTTCAGCGCCACGCGTTTGGAGCTTCAAATAATTATAATTTAATGGTATTCCAGCTTCGGAGCCTTGCAATCATACTAACTAGTCACCGCTAGCCTTGCGGCGGCAATGTAGGGATGATTCATGCAGGGTTCGCCACTCCGATCGGTACCTCTTAATCTAAGCGAGTAGGCCTGCACGCTCACATAATCATTACAGTGTAATATAAGCCTAAGCGGTCGACAAGCCAAGACTGTGGCTGGTAGGTCTGTGGCACAGCGCCCCCGATAGCGATACTGTATCAGTGGGTGGAAATCTCGTACTATCCTTGTCTGGCTCCCTTATTCGATTCACGCAACCGCTGAGCCTTGTAGTAAAATCGATCTGACACCACTGAGAGACAGCTGTGCAGGAGCCAAAAGTTTACCTTACTTTAAAGCAACGATCCGCACCGGGTTTCGGTGTGCAGCGCAAGGCTTCTAATGACATTTAGGCGACATGAGCGTCCCTTCACCGGCCAGTCTGCGCCACGATGCAGCCTCGCGGGCAGCGCCTACGACAACCACCGCACCACCACCTCACGGTCGGTCCCTCCGACGTCTGCCTCCATACTTTCGAGCCTCAGATACCTCGCACCGACATGCCGAACGAGCCGCACGAGTCACGCCTGCCATGATATCGCGCATCAGCCATGGCCCTCATGCGCCTCCTGCAGCGCAGACCGGACGGTACTGTCATCCTTTGCGAACCCACCAGCGATCATGTGCCTGCCTACGCAATACTCTCTCACACATGGGGACAGGAGGAAGTCACCTTTCAGGACATGGAAGCCAACAGTGACATGAGCAAGACTGTCAGCAAGGCCGGGTGGAGGAAGATAGAGTTCTGCGCGAAGCAGGCCGCAGCTGATGGGCTACAGTACTTCTGGGTAGATACGTGCTGCATTGACAAAAAGAATGCGGTCGAGCTGGGCGCGGCGATCAACTCTATGTTTCGGTGGTACCAGAATGCCGTGCGCTGCTACGTCTACCTTTTGGATGTGTCGAAGCCAGGCAATAGAACCGGCGGTGAAAGGGCTTGGGAGGAGGCCTTTAGGACGAGTCGATGGTTTACACGAGGCTGGACGCTTCAAGAGCTGATCGCACCAAGGGAGGTTGACTTCTTTAGCGCAGAGGGGCACCGACTGGGTACCAAACTGTCGCTTGCGGCTGAGATACACGAGATCACGGACATCCCAGAAAAAGCACTCCGAGGCGATGCGCTGTCGAACTTCAGCATCAGCGAGCGGAGGTCCTGGGCCGAGCGCCGCAATACCACGATTGAAGAGGATGAAGTATATTGTCTGCTCGGAATCTTCGATGTTTCTATGCCATTAATCTATGGGGAAAGAAGAGATCAAGCCTTCCGGCGGCTAGAGGAAGAGATCCACAAGCTGTACAAGGGTAATATCTTGCCTAGATGTGCCGACTAGATCGATAGAACTGACTAGCACAGGTGCGGACTTTGAACAATATGCCGTCAGACTCAATCTGAGGTCGTTTGCTGAAGCCGCACAGTTTGTGGCTAGAGAGGAGGAGCTGTCGAAGATGCATGAGCTGCTCTACGGTCACAGCAGCCGAGCGGCCGTCGTCCTTCACGGGCTAGGAGGGATTGGGAAGACTCAGCTAGCAGTCGAATACGTCAGACGGCATAAGGAGAAGCACACAGCGATCTTCTGGCTGAATGCGAATGATGAAGACTCTCTCCGGCTCAGCTTTCGCGGCATCGTGCGGCAAGTCCTGCAGTATCACCCCTCGACGAGAGTGCTCGGTGGTATAGACCTGGAAGGAGACCTCGATCGAGTGGTTAGTGCAGTCAAGGCCTGGCTCGATCTCCCGGGAAATGCACGTTGGCTGCTGATCTACGATAACTACGACAACCCCCGAACCCCTGGTAGTTTTGACCGTACGACAGTGGATATACGTAAATATCTGCCCGAAAGTGACCACGGATCGATTATTATCACAACACGCTCAGCGCGAGTTACCCAAGGTCGGCGGCTCCACGTTCAGAAGTTGACAGCTCTGGAGGACGGGCTCAAGATTTTAGCGAACACGTCCGGAAGGGGAGGCATTGAAGACGGTGAGTTATATAATTGTCAAATAGGCTGGTCAGGGCTAACGATACAGATTCTAATGCGAAAGCGCTCGTCTCGAAGCTGGATGGCCTGCCTCTCGCTCTCTCCACAGCTGGTGCTTACCTAGAGCACGTGACCGACAGCTTCGCGGAGTATCTTCGGCTGTACGAGGCATCATGGTTAGAACTCCAGACCACAAGTCCAACGCTGAGCTCATACGAAGACCGGTCACTATATACAACATGGCAGGTCACGCTCGATCAGATACGAAAACAGAATGTAGCGTCGGCTCAGTTGCTCAAGCTGTGGGCCTATTTCGACAAGCAAGACATGTGGTTTGAACTTCTTCGACATGCACACTTTGCGGACGATAAGCGGATACAGAAGGTTACCGAGAACAAGCTAAGCTTTAATAAAGCAGTTCGACTACTATGCGAATACGGCCTAGCTCACCCAGAGCCTTCGCTTAGCCAACCATCTGAGTCTAGAGGGTACGGAGTGCATAGCTGTGTGCACTCATGGACGATATCTGTCTTAAACAGCGAGTGGGATGACAGTATGGCACAGCTAGCTCTAACTTGTGTGGCATCCGAAGTCCCTAGTAGGGATGTAGACGAATGGTGGCTCCTAGAGCAGCGGCTGCTCCAACATGTTGCGCGACATGAAAAGTTTGTTAGGAACGGCAAGGTGGATATTAAGGGAATGGAATGGGCACTGCACAACCTGGGTGACCTCTACGCGGACCAAGGCAGGCTGGCGAAGGCAGAGGCCATGTACAATCGGGCGCTGCAGGGCAAGGAGGAGGCACTCGGAGCGAAGCACATATCGACACTCGAGACGGTCAACAACCTAGGCACCCTCTACGCGGGCCAAGGCAGGCTAGCGGAGGCAGAGGCCATGTACAATCGGGCGCTGCAGGGCAAGGAGGAGGCACTTGGAGCGAAGCACATATCGACACTCGAGACGGTCAACAACCTAGGCATCCTCTACGCGGACCAAGGCAGGCTAGCGGAGGCAGAGGCCATGTACAATCGGGCGCTGCAAGGCAAGGAGGCACTCGGAGCGAAGCACATATCGACACTCAAGACGGTCAACAACCTAGGCAACCTCTACGCGGACCAAGGCAGGCTAGCGGAGGCAGAGGCCATGTACAATTGGGCGCTGCAGGGCAAGGAGGAGGCACTTGGAGCGAAGCACACATCGACACTCGATACGGTCAACAACCTAGGCACCCTCTACTTGAACCAAGGCAGGCTGGCGGAGGCAGAGGCCATATACGACCGGGCGCTGCAAGGCTACGAGGAGGCAATTAAGCCCGAGCTTCTACCGACGTATTTGCCAGCGTTGAACAACTTTATCGCGTCCGGCGACCTCTACGCGAGAACAGGTCGTGAAGACGCGGCAAAGGAAATGTATAGTCGGGCATTGGCTGGGTACACGTTGGTCCAGGGACCTTCTTCGAAATGGTGCAAGCCGCTGGAAGATCGACTCCAAGCGTTGCAACTTGCGAGTCCACGCCAAGGCGAGGGAGCAGACATCGAGTCGCCAAGATACGGGCCACTGAAGCGGAAACACTCTGCGATCTCAGAAGGTGAATTGACATAAAATGAGCAACATACGCCGAGATTAAGATACACTCTCCGCTACCACATACGCGCTACTGGGGCTCTCCATGGCTTCGGCACAGTCTCAGCCTGCGGTGTCGTATGGGCAACAGCCTCTGGCTTTAAGGGGCCAGCCTCGGCTTTCGCAACCTGCGCTTCGCTCCTCTGTACAACCTTTGCCTTAGACTTTGAGGGACTAGCTTCTACTACCTGTAGTTTACTTCTCCGCGCGGCCTTGGCCCTGGGCTCTGAGGGACCAGCTTCGCATTCTGTAATCTGCGTCTTACTTATCCGCGCTACCTTGGCCTTCGGCTCGGACATTTCCATAGCACTCTTCCGGGGTCGACCACGTTTCTTGCCTGTAATAGCTTCCCGGGCCTCTTTGGCAGCCTTCTTTGCCTCTTTCTCCGCACGCGCTTCTCGCGCCTTCTCAAGGTCCTCCCATATCATTACCCTCGCCTTCCCTAGTATCTTTGACTTTGTCGCTCGGCGAATTTTGCTTTTATCGTTTATTTTAGTCAGGAATCTATTATGATCGCGAAGGAGGGCGTTCTTCGCAAGGAATGTCTGGGCGGCGTGGGAGACTTTACGTTGGAGCCTATCTCTGCGTTAGATGCTCGCTTCGTTATTAGGTTCTTTGGGTACATGTTCGATCATGTCAAGCAGCCTTGCTAAATCTGCTCCTGATTTTGGCGTTGCAGGCGTTTGTAATGCATCGTATCGAGGCTGCGTCGTCGTCGCATTACTTATCGGAATCGTTAGTTCGACGGGAGGTGGAGGTGGTTTAGGTATATTAGCGAGCACTCTATTAGAATTGAATGGAAATAAACCGCTTCCTCTCTATCCTGCGAGGATGTTCCTTTTTGTAAGTGCAATGTCCCTTGCGGGACTGTAAAGATAAGTGAAATGTTGCTTGCCGATAGTGTTAACACCTCCTCGCTCTATTCGCTTAACTTGTTCGCGGTAGGCTGCCTTTAGCGGTCCAAAAGCTGCGACATCGCATGGTTAGAGCTTGTGAGAGGTGTGAGAGGGCAGACGGCATAGAATAATACTGTTCTCAAAGCAGAACTCTAGAATCTTAAGGGTCTCGTGGGTGCCAAAACCATCCTATATTAGTATACGTAGTTTACCACAAGCCCGTTCTTTAGTTTAAGGATCGAAGACAAGCTTTAGCCACTGTAAGCTAATATAGGAATCTGAAAATCCTGTTTCGGAGAGAGCATAGACCCAGCCAGGGGTCGAGAAGGTAGTCCAGTTAGCTCGATAGGTTAAGGCGGGCCAGACTATCATAGGATTGAGACACCTACCATCGGCGGAGATACATTCTACTGTAGTTACCATAGTCCGCTTGACGCGCGCGCCTCTACAGCTACCTTGTATATTATCCTTACTAACAAGGACTTTAACAGAGTTAGGCATGCTTAGCATAACTCTAGTCTCATCCATATTGTAAACATTCTCTGGTAAGACGCTTTGTAGCTCCTTTCCGATCACTTCGAACTAGTCTAAGACCTTGTCATAGATATTAAACCGGTTCCAGTCCTGCGCCCGCTTCTTTCTCGCTACGATCTCTAGGCGGCGTTTTTCGAGTGCCTTAGCCCAGTTAACGCCCGGAGGCTTCTGTGGTCTATCCGCTCGAGCCCGACAGTAGGTTGCACTGAACGCTAGTGACTCTACATACTTCATTCGTACAGATTGTCCTAGAGAAGTCATATGTAATAGGAAATTGACGACAGCGTTCTCTTCGCATGGTGTAAGGTACTGCTAGCTTTGCGCTTTGGCTTCTCTCGAGCGTCGTCCGCGTGCGCGATGGTGGAGAGTAGATAGCGGGACGTTGCCGTGTGCGGCTCGCGCAGACCAGGTGTTAGGTATGCCTTCGGGGACACCTTCGGCCAGTACACGACTGGCTTTATCCATATTAGCTTGCTGTAGTGATAGTAATGGTGGTCAGTTGTGAGGCAGTTCAGCCAGCAACGAGTGCCAGTGAGGCTCGACCAAACTGAACAAACTGAGCAAAGCAGACAAACATGCTTGGCACTCACGTGGGCTTTAGCCACAGATAACATAACGACGCTAAGATTCGATACAGAGGATAGATTACCACTAATACATATTGGGCGTCGCCCTAGCGGCAGTATACGAGGACCCCTCGGCGAAACTCTCGGATTTCTCAGCCTCACGCCTACTAACTCTGAAATTCAGGTAGGTAAATTATTGCTCACAGCGCTCGAGTGTTTGAGCTCCGAAATCGGAACAAGTGTTAGCAGTCGCTGTCGGATAGGGTAAAGCGTTAAATACAGATCCTAAAGCAATGACGGTCCAATCGGCGGCGATACTAACGCGATAGTAATTTTCCTACTGTATGCTAGTACGACGTGTAGAAATAGCTGAAGAAGGTGACCGGACTAGCGATGGAAGTTATTCCCCGCGTGGGGAAGACTTATAGTGCTGAAATAGTAGATTCATCTCGCTACGGTGTGGTTCTCGCTACGCAGTGAGGGATGTTACATTTGCGGGAAAAAAAATAAGAAGACCTTAAAGGCAAATCTGTTTCGCTACACCGTGCGTTTCGCGACGAGAGGATTGACGTTATATATTGAAGTTTGCACAGAGTTATAGTCGTGTAAAGTCAAACTACCCCTTATATTTTCCGGTACGGTTGGTTTTCCGCCACCCATGGGCGGACGTTACAAAACTTCCAAGAGTACTTCCCCGGATAACCCAGAGTGCGAAAGCACTCGCCTAGATTTAGTCCTTAGAGCATCCCGCAGTATTCACTCGGTGACCCAAACTTCCGCTGGCATTCGTAGTCTTACGACCTCAGGCCTCCTAGCCACGCCAAGGCTCCAGCTATATAGGAGGTGCAGGTGGCATTACTGCACAACCTGCGTTAAAAAAAAATTAAAATAAAAATGACACGCAGGCCCTTACCCAGCCCTCCCCTGACCCCTATCAAGCATTTTACTTGCATTGATGGACTGGCCCCCACGCGCCGGTTTAAAAAGCTGAACAGAGCCCCAAAGCAGGCTCCACGAAGCTG
This sequence comes from Trematosphaeria pertusa, assembly GCF_010094035.1. Classification (NCBI taxonomy): domain Eukaryota; kingdom Fungi; phylum Ascomycota; class Dothideomycetes; order Pleosporales; family Trematosphaeriaceae; genus Trematosphaeria; species Trematosphaeria pertusa. The sequence continues at coordinate 1,550,853 of NW_022987218.1, read as the reverse complement.
GCCGAAGCCTTTAAAATCTTGAGCTCAAAACCAAGCTCAGAAAAATGTGGCCGAGACCACTTTAAACCATTAAAAAAATGACGAAGATGGGATCCTTACTCAGCCCTCCCCTGTCCCCTATCAGGCATTTTACTTGCACTGATGGACTGACCCCCACCTCGTCGGTTTTAAAACGTAACCAAATTCCTCAACTGCTCGGAAGCAGGAAGCCAATTAACAAAAGGGTCTCTTGAGGAGCGCAGCACTGCTGACGGTCATCGAGAGAAACGAATGCGAATGGGACCTTACCCGGTCTCGCCCACCCCCGACCTTGGAGATTATGTTCAACCAGGTCAGACCAGCCCCCATCGCGATGTTTTAAAATTGGGAATGTACTCCACGGGCGCCGTTCCCTGCGTAATCGCCTCGTGGGTTTTAAACCATAAAATAGGGGAAGAAGACTCACAGGCGCCGTCCCCGGCGTATCGCCTCGTGAGGTGGTTAAAAAAGGGGGGATTAAAGCCCACGGGGACCGCCCCCCCATCGTTATTCCCAGTGGGCACACAAACAGCAAAAAAGTACTACGCTTCAGGAAATAATCAACCGAAGTCCAGTGGTTTACGAAATGCAAGCGAAAACGAGAACGCTCAGACACTCCGCCCAAAAAGCAACAACTTTTGCCCCGCATCGATCACCGATGCGGAGTTCGTCCTGAACGGGGAACGAGCCTACTCAATACGTAGGGGTTCTCCTAGCGGCATCGCCGGGTAACTGGCCTTCACCAGAACGTAATTACCCGGCACCGCTATGACCAAAAAAATCGGGTTTCTTTCGAATCCCTTTAGAGGACTCCCCAGGCAACAGGCCTACGCCAGTACGTAATTACCTAGTTCGTCCTCTCTTCCCCGGACTTTGAATCCAGGGGCGTCCAGCTATATACCCACAAAAAAAATGTGTGGAGTATGAGCGAGGAACGGGGGACCTAGTCACGCACCCTTGCCATGCAAGTCTTTGTCACCTTGCACAGTCCTCGCTTTGCTGAACTTTTGAGCCTTTTCCCATCGGCGCTCGTGGATGTTCATTACCACTTGTTCGTGCGCCTCCCACCCGCCAAAGGCTCGTTGAATATTGATGTTGCTTTGGATGTTGTTTGTTGCTGTGGTTTGTTGGGGGAGGAAAGAAGATTCCGGGGCAGGAATTGGAGAGGCTTTTATATCCCCTACTGTGCAGCTACTGGGCATGAATAATGGCGTTGTGTGGCCGATACTGGGTTGAGTCAAAGGGAACGTTAGTACACTATGTCTTTGTTCCATGGGTCAAGAGCGCAACCTTCCGTGAAGGCCACCCAGGCACAAAGCAGTCCCGACAACCTACTTCTATTGTGCAGCTCGCCGTCTATAATTAGACTGAGACTGAGACTTTACTAGAGTTTCGCTCGGAGGGAGACCCGTGTCTAGCAAGGCGCTTCAGCTCTGCGGACATTGGATCACGCTACAGTAGTTGCCGGAACGGGAGGCTCTAAATTTGTGGTCGGGAAGATACTTTCGTGAAAGAGACTCGGTGCTTCCAGTTGGAGTTTAGGTCGCCTATTCGCATTCGACCCGAAACCTATGCCTCGAATACGTTTCCTCACAAGCGATCAACCGTGGTGATATCATGATGGTCTTTGTCTGTTTTTAGACGGTCCCTGATGCTTCTGACCAAGTGCTGATGTCGGTGGAAGGCGCATTGTTGGAGATGGCGGCGGAGCGTTCCAAACCCCTTAGTCCACAAACCCCTGGAAATAGGCCCGATAACAATGAGAACTCTGCGCTGGGAGCTCTTACATCTTGGAAGAAAGAGACCCAGGGCTGGTTCTGAGCCAGCCTTCCCGCCAGGAGGTTCAATGTCACGCTCCAGACAATGTATGTGTAAGTCGCGGAAGATGCTGAGGTCGGCGAACGGTGTGACTTCGCCTTCGGGATAAGCCCGATAAATACTCTCTTGGCCTAAGCCTCCAAACACGCCGGTAACCCCTAATTCCGATCTTTTCATCCGTTATGTCTCGATGCTGTCTATCTTCAGCAGCTGAAAGTTGGATTGGTGGGAGATCGGAGCTAAGATTTTCGTGTTCCAGGAGGCAAGATGCTCTCTGATAGCGAGTGAACGGCCCCTGACGACGCAGCCAGGTTTATGAAACACTTCTCTACCTGATGACGCCCTTCATCCTCCCGATCTCATTCTACGTCCGGCCATCTTTTTGTTGGATATTGCTCGCCTCAACGATCGTGATGTATCTCATCAACGTCGTAATCTTCAATGAAGTCCATCTGCCGCGGAAGAAGGAGCGCATTGGCTAGGTGGTGCTATACGTGTATTACCTGCCGTATAAGATTGCCCTGACGGGAATAAACGTCGCAAGCTGTTACTTATAAGTCCTACGCTGCCCCAACGGCTTTTCGTACGCTGGTGCCTTGTTAGGTCGCTCTGGAAATACGCCCGCTACTTTGCAAAGCGTCATCCAGAAGTCGTGGAAGACGAAAAAGCCGTGGAAGTGGTCGTGAGATTAGAAGAGGATGCTTTTGCAGCGGAGTCCGGAATGGGTCGTCAGCTCACGGTGTGCACCATGGGCACAAAGGCCGTTTATGTTGGCTATGGTGATGATTCAGCGCCCCCTAACCGGGCATCCACTGCCCGGGGCGCCGAAGACTCCCGTGGATCCGTTTTCGTGCCGGCCCCATTAGATCCGGGTAGGAATACGCCAGCAAGGGGGATGGAGGGTATAAGCGCCTTCGATTTCACGGCCCACCAGAATCATCACGCAAGCGTTGATGGACCGCCCCGATCCACTACGAGCGTGCAAAACAATGCGGAGGGTACGTGTTCAGGCGGTCGTGTGAGCGTGATCACCTGGGTGTAAGGCATCGTTCATAGGACCTGCTGCCCGAATGGCGGAGTATGAAATAAAGGTGAAAAGTCGACAGGGCCTTCGCGGTTCAGAAGTGTAATATTCGGTAGTGCGGGGATAGTACCGTGACTCCTTCAATCTAAGTGCCTATAGGCTTCAGCCTCAGAGCCAAAGAAGTGGTCCAGCTCCCGTACAAACTGGCTGAACATGAGGTCGAGGAGCTCGTGCAGAAGGCAGATACCTGTTTGGTACGCGATTCGCACAGCTAACGAGAATGAAGAGGGAGAACAGGTTGCCTTAAGAGTTGCTCTGCTCAAGGATGCAGATGATGTCGTTGGATGAAGAGAGCGGCTTCGGGCAGAGAGGCAGGAATGAAGGTCGGACGAAACGTCCCGTGGACGTTGGCGAGGCTAAACCACAAGAGGACTGGCCATCACGTCTTATCGTAGGAACCACTGCACCGGATCTGCCCTCTTCGATGACGCGCAACTACTCTCTCGATTTACCGTCTAGATGCCTACAATTCCTTCCAAGATCGAATGAACAACGGAATATGGGGGCCCTAAGTGAGATGGTAGAACAATGTGTGAGACTGAACTTGATTAGCATAGTAGCCACACGGGAAGTCCTGTGGTATTGAATTCAAATTCAAGCGATATAAAATGTGTTCCTTTTTACGCGTACTCCAGTCTACCCGCTTGTCCATCTAACGTCTTATCCCAATCGACGCCGGCACGCCCGCTCCCGCTCGCCTCCTCTACGACCCCTCCGACGCATCAGCCGTCAAGTTATAAATCTTCTGAATGCTCTTCAACTGGCCCTCAAAATCGATTTCCAAATCCTTCAGCAACCCATCCTTAAACCCAAACACCCACCCGTGGACAACCGGAAACCCGCCCCTGGCATAGCTCTGCTGCACCGCTGCCGTCTTAATCACATTCCTGCACTGCTCCACCACATTCAGCTCGACCAGCCGATCATATTTCTTCTCCTCGTCTTCGATCGTATCGAGCTCCGCTTCGTGCAGCCTATACACGTCGCGGATGTTGCGCAGCCAGGGGTTGAGGAGGCCCATGTCTTTCGGGGTCATGGCGGCCTTGACGCCGCCGCAGCCGTAGTGTCCGCACACGATGACGTGCTTGACGTGGAGGTGTCGCACTGCGTAGTTGACCACAGACATGACGTTTAGGTCGGTGTTGCAGACGAGGTTGGCAATGTTGCGGTGGATGAACATTTCGCCGGGCCCGAGGCCGGTGATGGCTTCGGCGGGTATGCGGGAGTCGGAGCAGCCTTATCAAATTTATTAGCCCTCGCCTCATTTTTCCTATATGCCAATCGATGATCCAATGCAGCTCAAAGCTGTCTAACCCGCGGAGAAGGCTGGGAGGGAGATATGGGCGCGATCGCGGGCCAATTGACTCACCAATCCATAGATAATCCGGGCTCTGACCCGCGCTCAAGTTCGTAAAGAACTCGGGATGCTTCGCCTTCTGCTCCTCGGCCCACCTCTTGTTGTTCTCGAAGATGCGGTCATGGCTCTGCTGCAGGTACTTCTTGACCTGGCTCGGAGGCTGGCTTTCCAGTTCCTGGGATGACATCCTTATCGTCGAGCAGTACCGGACTCCCAAAATTCGCAGCTGATCCAATCGTGGTGTCGCGTTCAATTGCTGCTGGAAGGGCGTGTGCCTCGCAGCTAGAAACCCAAGAAAGGGAGAAGCAGAAGAGGAGGGAAAGACCGTCCCACGCGGCCGTACAAATACCCCCGGCGCTCGGGCGACGTGGGGCAGTGCCGCTCTTGGCCTCACACACGGCATTCTTTGGTCCCTGTCACCCGTCCAACGTTTCTCCGGCCCTCCCTTCGGTTCCCGTTGACTTATGTGTTGAGCTTCTCGGGTTGCACGCTACGCTGATTGGATCTGACGTCAACTGGCGCGAAAGATTTGCATCCCTGCAGAAGCAAAGCTAGACCGCTAAACCCCGCGCTGATCTAGCGCGCCAAGAGATTCCTGATGATGAGAATCGCATCATTACATGGTTGGGGGTTAGGATCGTTTCTTTTTCGTCTGATATTGAGTGGATAGAATGGCGGAGATGCAGTTATCAGACAAAGAGACAGACATCATTGAGGAACATGCGCGGAGACTGTTGGAGAAGAGAGAGTGGCTCAAGACGATCTGCCCTTCCGAGATCGCCCGCGCGTTATCGGAGAAAGAATTGGAAATCTTGAATGCATCGGGATGGCGAGATACGATGGACAAGATAAGATCGGTAGTGTGGGAGCTAAGAGAGAATGGAGTAGTTGAGCTGCTACAGAAGGGCCAAGCCATTATTACGACAAAGCTCGAGGATATTCACGGCCCGATCCGCGTCAGAGCCAGACAGTAGTGAGCAGAATGGCGCCTAAATATCGGGCGTGTAAAGTTATCCATAGTGAGTCTCTTCTGCTGAACAATAGATTATATATGTAACGCAACGGTAAACTCGTATGAAGTAGCCAAGCGCCTTGGGTATCAATGGTGTCGACCTGTCTACTTCCTCCTGTTGACAACTCCGACGGGCTCGTCCTTGGCCATCCCGCAGGCTTAGGGGTGGGCAGCGCCACTTCCATCGAGGCCCTGCCACTTATGATCCCAGCCGCTTCCCGGGTCCGTGGCATTACCAGCGGCCCCCTCTTCAGCCAGCTTCCGGATGTCGCTCCAGTACTCCAGCTTCTTGCATTCTGCGTCAGCAGCCTCGACCGCCTTCAGCAGGTTATTGATCCTGCGTTCTTCCATTTCATTCTCAGATTCGCCTCTCTCCTTATGCTCTTGGCGGTGTTCCTTTGCGGCGTCGAAGGTGTTCATCAGTGTGGAGAGGAGCTGGCGGCGCGAGTTTTGGAATATGAGCATAGACATTATGGCCGGTATCTAGCGTCGTCAATATTCGGAAAAACAAACAGAAATGTAGACCTCAGGTGGGCATACCTGGTCGGCCAAGTAGTGCAATTCCTCGCCGCCCTCATCAATGAACTTGTTGATCAGAATGATCTTCTCCCGATCGATGGCCGCCTTCTTTAGCATCCTCATCAACGTCGCAATGTCTCTGACTTCTTCCTCGAGCGACTGCTCCCTAGTTTCTTGCAAGCTGGCCGCGAACGTGCTCGTCCTCGCCAGAGTCGTGCCGATGCTGAACGTTTCTCCAAACAGCCTCTCCCTGTTCTCCTTCGTCTTTGGGGGTAGCTTCTGCTTCCCCCGTTTCCGCAGCCAACGTCTCCGCCGCACGAAGCTGTGAAACCAAGGGTGATTTCCATGCCACACAGCACCTCTGAACCACAAACTGTATTCCCACCCTTCCTCATCTACATCATGGCTCATGTCCACATACCAGCTCTTCCATTCCCATACCCAGCTAGGGTCAGGTACCTGTGCGTTTGTGATGTTCACGGGCGACGGCTTGAGCTTCGCGTCGACCCAGGGCGCCTGGTCGACCTTGAGATTCCACAGCGCTTTCGATGAGAAGAGCGGTATGCCGAAGACAAACCAGCCGCGCTGGTTCTCGTATAGCACGTCGATGTGTGAGGATGCGCTCGGTGGTGGTTGCTCGGGGCGTCGTTCGGGTGTCTGCTCGCCGTCGGTGTGGTCGACGAGAGAAATCTGCGGCTCCGCCATGTTGTGGTGGTAGTGGGTGAAAGAAGGAAGTAGTGTTAGGCTTCACGCCGTTGCTATGGTGGAACCATGAGGCTGGGTGACAGCTAGGCAAGAGCGTTGGGGCAAGCGCTAGAATTAGGGGCAGCGACCAGACGCGGCACGATGCAGTAGACACTAGAGAATGCAATTACAACGGAACAGCATAAACGAACTTGCACCAGCACTTGGCACAAGAAGAATAGGAAGCAAAGGACATGCGATGAATATCGTGGACTTGTTGGAGCTGACGATCCAGTTCACAAGAGGCCGCGGCGCTGGCCCGTGCTTAATCTGATACGTCATAACCATGCAGTGCCTTGAAGCCTCCGCATCCTCGTATAGAATCACCCCACCCATAAGTACCCCGGATCCTGCACATACAAACGACATATCAAAGTAAGCTGCTCGATTTGCGCGTCTACAGCCCAATCCATCTACAACCATGTCTGGAAAGCGCCTTCTCACCTTTGGTGGTCTTGCCGCGGTCGGCGGGGGCGCGTACTACCTGTACAGCGCTGGAGGAGACCCGAAGCTTGCGCAGAAGCAGCTGGAACGTATGTCACCTATCATTGTACCATCGAATGTCGGGCGACGAAGCTAACCTGCATAGATGATGCCGCGTCTGCGTCCGCGAAAGTGAGGGGCGAGATGCCCGGCCGCGAAAAGGAAGCAAAGAAGGCAGGCGAGGAGGGCTACGAGACGGTGCGCGCGAAAGCACAGAGCATGGTATGTACTGTGTATTTCCCTACAAGATCACCGCTCAGCGGGTGACGTTGATGCCTTGAGCTAACGATGTTGAACAGGCCGACGAGGCCAAAGCCGAAGTGAACAAGGCCGGCAAAACGCTCGACGCCTACCGCCAGGACGCGGGCAAGAAGCTCGAGGAGACCAGGCAAACAACCGGCAAGGACTTCAATGCGGCTGTGGACAAGTTCGACAAGAAGGTCACGGAAGGTGCAAGGGAGACAAAGAGCTGGTTTGGCTCTTGGTTCGGCGGGAAGTAAAGAGGAGTAAGAATGACTGTGAACGCCATTGAAGAGAGGTGGACGGCTGATCGCGGACCTGTTATATCTTTAGTTGCCGCACTCCGAATGATGCATGCCGGCACTCTGCATAGGTTGTAGTGATAGTAGGTCTTTTTGTCATAGCATCAACTCCAGTCTCACATATCCGTCTTCTCGTTAAGCTCCGTAATCTTTGATGCACTCGTAACAGTCCTACTTACGTTCTGGTTGGTTCTGTCCTGATATTTTACTTCTAGCGTCGGCGCTCAATGTACAGCGCCTGCGCATCCCTTCCCGCACCATTTGATACTCTTCAGTATGCGCCAACATTGCCCAATACCCATGTTGCAATTTGCCATGCCATTTCCAGCTATTCACTTTCACTTTCGTCGGCAGGGAGAGACTGAGTGGATGGTTTCAGTTCACTGGACGCGTTCGCTGTCTACATCCAGGATAAATTCTCTCTTTCACCGACATTTCGAATCTCGCACTGGCTATCGTACCTCAAGCGATCAGGACTGCACTGCATCCATCGTATAATGCTGTCGCAGAAATTCCACTTTCCAGCGACGACGCGTCGCTAATTGGCCGACACGTCGAAACGCGACAATGCGCGTACCCCTGCCGCACTAGCGCTGTTTTGCCAGCCCCTCGACCTCATAACAACTCTCTCAACTCCCCTCATTCACAGTCTCGACTCCATTACCACTCCGATATTCCTCCCGTGACATTGTTCTATCATATCTCTCTACCGTATCATTCAATCTACTATCGATTACCGTAACAATGTCGCCCATCTATTCATCGGGCACGCTGCCAACCGAACTCGTCAATCTCCTCGCACTGCACTCCTCGTTTCTTACCGCGCTGTCGCTGCATTACGCGCATAATGGGACCGCCACGCCTGTCGATCTGAGGGACCTAACGGGCTCGGTGTCGAATGTCTGGCGGATGCGGAAAGTTACGTACGATGATATCCGCCTGGTTGTTGGTGTCCTGGGCCATGGACCCGCTGGGTGCAACGACCCTTTTTACCTCTCCGACTACGGGCGCGGAAAGATCTGCCTCGAGATGCGCGACGAGCACAAGACGATGGGAGGGTTTGGCACACTCAACGAAGAAGCGCTGAAGGTCATGTTTATGGAGAGCCTGGATCATTTGTGGAGGCAGTGGACTGTCGCGACGAAGACACCCGCGCGCCCGACTGCGACCCCAAAGCGCCGCGGACGACCGCGAAAGACCGACGCAAAGCAACCCAGCATCCAGCCCTTCACCTGCGAGCCCTCAATCACCAAGTTCATCGCCCAGCTTCCGCACGCAGACATTGCGCCGTGCGCCTCGCTCACCGCTGTCGCTCCCCTGCAAGAGAAAGGACGGAAGAGGCTCCGCGATTTCAAAGACAGCGTGCAGCAAGGCCGGGCGCAGAAGAAAGCGAGGGAGACAACGGGGAAGGAGAACGAGCCTGCTCCGCAGCAGACTCAGGCACAAGCACAAGCGGTCCAGACGAAGATGACAGACTTCGCCTCCGTCCGGAAAACCAACCTCCTCGACCGCATCCTCGCGAAGCAAGCCGCTGCAGCTGCCGGTCCCACGCCGCCCTCGCCCGCTGAACTCCAGCGCAAAGCCGCGCTCCAGCGCGCTCAAGAAGTGTTGCACATACTCTCTCTTCTTTGCGCCAGCAAACCCGGTCTACGCGTTTCGTTTTCGCTAGCCTCGCTAGTGCAGTCTCTGCAAAGTTCGATCCGTACTCCGCTATCGAAAGAGGAGGTTGTGAAGTGTGTCGAGGTGCTGGCGAACGAGGTTGTTCCGGGGTATATGAGCGTGGTGCGGATGGGCGCCATGGCTAGTGTGGTTGTCAATCAGGCGATGAGACCCACGGATGTCAGGGGAAGGCTTGCTGCGCTGGGTGTGGCTGCTTGAAGTGCTGTATTATTGTTTTGCATAGCGTTATTAAGGGTGGTGGGTGGGGAAGTGGGAGGCGTGTTTGTTTAGTGTAGCGTTCGAGCTCAATTGCATAATCCTTTCTTCGTTCATGGTCTAAGATCCATTATCTTGAGCGTATTCAAGTGTCCTCTCATCAGGCAGCCTGAATAGCTCCACTGCCTTTTATGCGGGTCAAGAGCAGTGGGTTTATCTATTTACGCACCCCAGGCACGCCCATAGCGTGTTCCAAGTTACATATACGCCCGGCGTATCTAGTCCCAGGACCAGCTCGTAATCTCCATCAGCAATGCACCCAAGATCTTCTTCGGCCCAAAGATTTACACCGGCGCGCCATTCTCCTGCTTCACAGCTCGCCCGCGCCACCCTCGACTCCTTTCACGATATCACGTCCACAGAGGCGACGACACACGCCCGCATTTGTCATGCCATTCACCCGTGAAGAGGATGACATGGCTGACTGGTACGCAATCCTCCCTTTTCAATCCCGGTCTCCTCAGCCAACTCTAACCGCAGGCATAACGCTGTCCACAACGCCGATACACACTTTCCCTTTCTCACGGTTCGTTGATATCTTAGATGCATGAAGATTGAGTTCTGTCAATACCAAGTTGGTAGAGCTTTTATTACCAACGACACCCTCTCATTAGAGATGAATTTTGATCGTCACTCCTCAGCGTCGAAAAACTCCTCGTTATCATCGGAATCACCGCTTTCGATCGGAGTCATTCCAACACTTTCCATATCCCTTGACAACTTTTCTTGTACATGCTCACCGAGGAACCTAGCTAGTTCAAATGGTTTCATGGGCTTGTCAAATATATTGCTTACGTGCAATCGGGGGAATCGGTGCACCTCGCCAACCTTGAAAGGACTTGCTCCCTTTGCCAGCAGATACCTAGCCTTTTCACAACTCCCACCCTTGCGCCTATTGGTCGGCGAATCGATGGCATAATGGAGAGGTGTCCAGCCCCACTGATCCTGTCGGTCGATATCTGTAACACCATACTTCTCAATTAGATAGCGTAGAGTGCGCACGCTGTAAGCCTCATTGGCCGCTATGTGGAGCGCAGATCGCCCATCGGGCCAAAGGATTTTCACGTCGACTCCGTTCTGAATCAAGAAGTCGATACATGCCTCAGACTCGTTACTAGCGGTAATAGCAAGGTGCAATGCCGAGTACCCGTGTTGATCAATCAGGTCGAAATCCACGTAGTGTTGGTCGCGGAGGAGCCGAAGAAAGCGCAGCCTACTCCAGGTAGGATTCTCGGTATGATTGAAATTTGCCATTGTCACTGTTCTGCCGTGCGCCGACTCGTGGATAGATGCGCCAGATTGGAGCAAGAGACTCAGAATCTCTAACCAGACCGAGGATTGGGGCGGGTATTGCGCAAAACTCTTCCTTCTCAGCGTTGTTTGAGTGCGGAAACCGAGAGTAGCGAAGACAGGAAGCCTAATTTCAGTCAATTGGGGCATGTCAATATTTACTCAATAAAGACTTACACGCTCTCATCGTCGCCCATGTTAGGATCAGCTCGGAATTCGAGAAGACACTTTACAGTTTCTACATCGTTTGATGAGATAGCCAGCTAACTTCATCAGTGAAAAATCACCGTTGAAGATGGGTCGAACTTACCAACAGCGGCGTCTTTCCAGTGCAGATTGTTCTGCTACGTATCAGGCTTTCATCTTGCTCAAGGCTTTGCTTCACGAAAGGCATATCCCCTCGAGCACACGCGAGCATGAAGGGCGAATCTTTGGGTAACTGGTTCTGAACGCGGATTTCCTGCGTGAAGTTGCCGGTGCCATTGAGGAAGTGACTGTATTGTAACAGAACAGACAGTGACTTCCATGGCACGCAGTGAGGCGTTTTGAACCCTAAGAGAACCTGAGTCTTCTTAGCACCGTCTGAGGTCTTCGTGAACGTGACTGTCCAGTAAAACCCAAGCGCTCGCAGCCATGCATCTGCCCTTGGGACGTGGGACCACACGGAGACTTTTCGAGATGTCCTGGGAATACCGCATTGATGTTTGGAAGGGGCTGAGATGCTTGTCTCGTACGTGATCCATGACAACCGCCTGGAAGCGCATTAGCCGGGTTCCATTTTGTGTTATAATCGGAGTCGCACAGGTTCATTTGCAGCGCGAGCCACATTAAATCGTTTCTGATATTGCGAAGTCGCTCAAGCATCTTCGCAATCTCAGAACTAAGAAACGCGAGTTTGATCTTAGTCTTCAGAGTCGGCTTGCCGCTGCTCCATCGCGAACAGTTGTGACACATTTCATCTAGTGTGTCGTTGACGTCTCTCAACTTTGAGCGCACCAGCCTCCCCAGCTCCTCCGAAGCGCGAGCGTTGTCAGCATTGCCAAAAGACCGACGGAACTCTGCAATCGTCTGTTGGGTGAATATAACGTCGTTGCGGAGGCGAGAGAGCTCAGCTGGGGAGTCTTTGATGCGGTTGCAGAAAATTGCAATGGTCTCGGTGGTCTTGATTGCTTGCCCCAGTAACTGCGCACAAGCAGCGACAGCAGCAACAGTCTCCATGGGCAATCATTCGATTAACCATACGACAGAAATGGGGCTTCAGAGTCTCATGATGCTTCGTACCGGTGAGAAGGGAGTTGAGGCAGTGTCTTCGTCCAGAGTTCCACCAACCCCGCTGTTGTACGTGGCAACAACCCCGCCACAATGTTCGCTGCCTTCGAATTCAGCCTCGCGCCTGATGGGACATCTCAACAAGCCGTCAGTTATAAAGTGCCGTGGGTTCCATAAGCGATACTTTACGCTAGGAGTCTATGAGGGCTGGTTGCTGGCTCTATAGAACATCAGAAGAGTAAGATATTCGGTTTCAGCTACCCAGCACCACTTGAGGACTGACATATAGAAGAATCATTTCATTACGAGATATTGTTGGGAATCGCCGAATGGCATCCAGCGTTTGGTATTGTGTGCGTACCCGACTCTTCTGCTACTTGCTATCCTGACAAAAATCGTCACAGTCCGTCTGTGGCGACGGCCCACATTCTATTCATCTGCAGGGTTCCTGTCTGCAATGTGGTCATGAACGCTGCAGCATGTGCGATGTAGAACCGATACAGCTAGGCGGGCATCGTTTCTTTACAACAAGCGCAATACAGAAAAACCAAAAGAGCGCGAATGGATACGAGGCTCATTGCGGAAGAAGCGATCCTCGTGAGACAATCGGGGTGGCTGGCACGGGATCTTCATCTCCCACGCATTCACGGCTGCAGACAACAAGGCTGTGAGGAGGCGAGATAGGAGAATATTCCCACCAGGATAGACTCCAATATATCTTCCCTTGCGGAATAGCATTCTGTCGAGATCGTGATCCGTACGCAGAGGGAGAAAAATTGAGGATTGAACTGAGGTTGTATTGAAAGAAGCTATGAACCGTTTTTCTAGATGTTCGTAGTAAACAGAGCTAGTCTCAAAGAGATGGTGTCACTACCTTGGTGCAGGTGAGACCATCTATCATGGTAAGAAGTACCTAGAACAGGAAAGAGCCTAAACCGTAACATAAACCGTGACACTAACAGTAGAGTCGGGATTCGCAGGCTGGCTTTTGATAAGGCCTTTGAGTTTAGCGTCTGCATAGTCGAGCTTCTCCGAGAATCTGGCTTCCACGCGCTCCGAGGCAAGTTTGAAACTTCCCATGAAAGCGCCGGCATTCGGAATATAAGTGAAATGCCCTAAAGGCACGGTTAGTGGCTCAAACACACCCTATTAATCGTGCTGAGCTTACCTTTCGGTGCGGAGCCCGCGCAACATGCAGCGAGGTACAACGGCATCGAAGACGGCATGAATGATGAAAGGCACCGGCGAAATGGTGCATACCATACCAGCCTCAGTTATAAAACCGGCCGAAGCCGAGGTGTCCTCAGGACCTGGCTTCGAGGTGCTGTGTAGCTACAACTGGCAGAAGAATGGGACAACTCTTGTTCTCGGTATATCTTATCCGTTCAGCGCATGCCTCATATTGGCTAACGTCATTGCCAGGTGCACCTCCAAAATGGGCACCCCCACCCTTGCCGGTTACTCTGACTCTGGATTCTGGTCACCAATTCGTAGACCAGTCCGCCTTTCGTGTCCCAAGATATCCATTCGAGCCAGCATTCCAAGCACCGTCCATCATGAACCCAGATATACGACTAGATGAAATTGACATCATCGTCAATCGCAACCGTCTGCGCAAGTTGCTCGATTTTGCCGCCGGGAAACGGCAGGATCCATTCCGCATGGATTTGCATATGGTGAAGGACACTCTCTTTATCAGCCGCAAAGAGAAGAACGCTCGATACATGATCCATGGTTTTCGCAACTCCGGGTACGGGCATAACCTCGAAAATGCATTCACCAAGCCCGAAGATGGATTGGATTCATCAAGTAGCCATCATAGGGTCATTCGCTATCGCCTTTGCCACCTCAACTGCGTTGTCCGGTTCGAGGTAGATGCGTATTACGAAGGCCCAGATGATCCGAGTTTGGCCGATACCTCCCCACAACCTGTTGAGGACGCCACCACCTTGATGGCGCACCTGGCTGTTAACGGACCGCCACCAAATGCAACAAGAAAAGGGGCAACTATGGTCACCCGGCGGGGGACTCACGTAAGCTCATCCAAGCTGGCCGAGATCAAAGTGGGCAAAACGGAAAAGATCAGTACATCTCTACCACAGCTCTGGTTCGGACGTACGCCATATCTCCTCACTGGCAAGCATGACACCGGCGTTGTCCATTCAGTCAGCTCCACTCACGTTGGGCTGCGGTTCAAGGAATGGGAAGCGGCTAATCAAGACAAGTTGCGCAAGTTGGTCAGCTTGCTTACGAAAATAAAGTGCATCGTGCGTGAGACAGAAGGGGGAGCTGCGATACTGCTGTGCGAGCACAGGTGGGCACCACTTCAAATTTTCAGAACCAAGAACAAAGCAGGAGTTCTGCCCAAGGACATCCTCGTGAAACACTGGGATATCGGAGCGGGTGAGGGAAAGTAAAAGCAAATAATTATAAGTGGCAAACGCATGGTTCACTGAATACCGATAGACTATGGCGACGTTGTCTTCTCGTCGAGAAGAATCTCATCTATTCCTCAAGGCCTCGTCATGCTGTCTGCGAAATGCCGCAAAGGCAGTCAAGATATTTTGCTGACTTGTTGACATGGCGGCGGTCATGAGCGGTGAAAGCAGCGGCGCAAACGCTCTTGACCAAGGACCTAATTTTTTGTTGAAGGTGTCTAGGCTGCTAGAAAATAAGATCGGCTGGCCTCGCATTTACTCATTGGAGTCAGCCAGGTTCACTGATACAGAGCCGACGTGAGACGTACTGTCGATGGGAGACGCACTGTCGATGGCAGATCGGGTGAGCCCCGGACGTCAGTTACAGTATCAAAACGCCGGAACAGAAATCAAATGATCTTGACGTCCAGCCTTTCCAAGTCGTCCAGCACGTCCAGGAGGTTGCAGAGCGGTATTGGCCCGAGCTTAAAGCACCCAGCTCTCTCATACGCATTCTGACCCACCTCTCTTCTCTCCCCGATCAGAAGCCCATACACTCTCACCCACTTCCTCCCTTCATCATAGCCCTCATCATTGGGTCCTTCTTCCTTGCGCGAATTATCTCTCTCCTCACAGAATGTCAGGGGCACACCGAACACACGTCCGTCTCCCTTTTTCTCCGGATAGTCGAAAGTAGACCCAACTTCGATGTCGAAATCTTCGAGCTCTTTACAGTAGAAATCGTTATGGTCCCAGGCACCATGTGAAAGCGTATCGCCCCCGATAGCGGGTTCAAGCGGCAGAAGCGGAGTGCGAAGTACAAGGACACCCGACTCTACCTGCCCGTATTTATTCTTCCCCGGCACAGATACCGATGCCTCGAGTATTGCTAAGCTGGGTAAAGGATGAAGAGCTTCGCTGGAGATGACGATGGCCTGGAATTGAACGGCGCCAGGATATGATGCCCAAGACCAACTAGGCGCGAGGTAGTCTTGGAGACCATTCCTAGCTGCTTGGAAGGGTGCCGTTGGTTCGAGGTCCCGGAACTTACGCCGAACTACACGGTACCACAGCAGGCCCAGTATCAGATCCGTCTTCCATAGTCCAGCAAGGTACTGATCGTCATATTGCTCAGCCACTCTTGATGCCAATGCGGAGAGAGCGGGCAGTTTGTCAACGGCGTATGTTATCGCTCGGGTTGTGTACAGTTCCACAGCCTTGTACCAAGGCACATAGGACAAATCACCGCTGGCTAAGCGTTCAGGCATGATATCTGGAAGCATGAGTTTTTTCTTCGGAAGGCCTCGACCTGCTTCAAACCAACTGTTGCCAAGGCACTCCCAGCGAAGGGAATCGGAAGCGAAGAACAAGATCCGTGGCGCAAGACAGCGTTCTTGGAGGCACCAAGCACGACCGTCAAGTGGATCGTACACCAGCTTCGGCGTGGGTGGAAGGCTGGTATAGATGCGCGTTGCTCTGTCATGTAGGCGATCGCCGTCCTCGGAAGGAAGGCAGATGTCAACCGTCAAAACTAGTCCTTCATCCCGGGGCTTAAGAAAGCCTTCCGCATCGTCGCTTGCATTCGCAGCCGCGATGGTGAGAGTAGAGTTAGCGTATACATCCGCCATCTTACCACCTTCAATTTCCCAGTCATCGTGGTCTCCTTGCAAAATGCAAATGCTGTCAATCCAGAGGTATGGAAATCCCAAATAGCGCGTAACAGCGACAGCATCTCTGAAGGTCGCAGGTAGTTCCTCAATACTGAAACCCCGCTTACGCTCCTCGACGTTATCGCGTGTAGTAAGGAAGCTTCGACAAGAGCCCCAGCAATGACTGAGAGTGACATACTGGTGAGGGCTTTTCGGGCTAGGATCAAGGAGCTTGAGCGTAAAGCCCGTCACATCTATGACGCGGGTTGGTAAGCCCACGGGATGATCAAAGCACTCTTTGTGCTTGCTTTCGCACTTGGTCATCCAGTGTCTGATCAATCGCACGGAACGGTCCGAAAGTGGGTCCACGTGGATATGTCTTTTGTCGACTCGTTTCGCGAGTACGCTGTCTCCATAAGGTTCAGTATTCATTCCGCTGGTAGTTAGATCTTTGGCTTACCGAAGTCGACGTGGATGCCCAGGTAAGTCCGCTCGGTATACCGGATTCGCCACTCATTCCTCCCACAGAGCTCCCAATAGGAAAACCCTGCATACTCCATGGGATAGCGCCATTGAGGGGACTTCCAGTGACGATGGAGGTCGCCGAGGAGGCGACAGAGGTCGCATTTTGAAGCAAAGCTATCAATGGCCTCTATATCGAGATGGTCTAAGAGGATCGTGACGGGAGCCGTCGTCTCACACTTGGAGAGGGTCTCCAGCGGTAGCAGATTGCAAGCTGGACATGTGTTCTTGCGAAAGTATCTTTCCCTTGAGGACATGACAGGTGGTGCGAGGAGGACATGGCGGGCAGTAATGCAGAGAGCATGACAGGCGCTGAGGCTTAGACCTGGACTTTGAGGCTAGTCCATATTTGGCGATGAAAGAGCGAACATCCTCACAAGGGCAAAACACTTGAAAAGGTAGCCGAGCGGAAACATGGAAATCACCTACTTCCACGCAGACGAGACAATCACCCGTCGTCCCGGTAAAAGAAGCGTGGTTTACGTGTCGTCAATTGCCGGCATATGATTGGTCAGCCGATATCGGCAAAGTCCAAACGGCCACTCATCTCTCCTCATCTCCCTCTACATCGCGAAGTCACACAAGAATGTTAGCATCTCGACCAGTCTTCAGAGAATGCAAATACCTCCATAAGTCTCTCAGCAGCTTCGCAACACAGCAATCCGCAACAATACGCCTCGCCGGCCCGAACACCCACAGAGACCCTGTCCGGAACCGGCAAAGCATCACCACATCCCGAATTTTCCATCGCAACCTCCACGTGAGCCACATCAGGCACGCGCAAAAGCAACTACACCAGCCCCCATCTCCTAGCGAGCAGGAATATTTGAACATCAAAATGGCCTCCAAACCCGGCGACGACCACTTCCTAACGCTCTCCTGCCCCGACAAATCCGGCATCGTCTACGCCGTCACCGGCCTCCTCGCTGCGCAGAACCTCACAATTCTCGACCTGCAGCAGTTCTCCGACCCTGCCTCCAAAACCTTTTTCATGCGCGTGCACTTCGGCCATGCATCCGATCTCTCCTCCCTCCGGGAACCGCTCGCCACGCTCGCCTCAGAGATGAAAATGGAGTACGACGTGCGGCCGGTGCAGCAAAAGCCCAAAGTGCTCATCATGGTCTCCAAAATCGGCCACTGCCTAAACGACCTACTTTTCCGAGTGAAGAGCGGCCAGCTGAAAATCGAGGTCCCGGTCATCGTATCGAACCACCCCGATTTCGAACCCCTCGCGTCCTCCTACAACATCCCCTTCCACCACCTGCCCGTCACAAAGGACACCAAGGAGCAGCAGGAGACCCAAATCCTCGACCTGATCAAGCAGCACGACGTCGACCTCGTCGTCCTAGCCCGCTACATGCAAGTCCTGTCCCCGCGCCTGTGCACCGAAATGTCCGGCCGCATCATCAACATCCACCACTCCTTCCTGCCGTCCTTCAAGGGCGCAAAGCCGTACCACCAGGCCTACGAGCGCGGCGTCAAGATCATTGGCGCGACGGCGCATTTCGTGACTGCGGATCTGGACGAGGGCCCGATTATCGAGCAGCGGGTCGCGCGGGTAGACCACGCGATGAGTCCGAAGGAGCTGGTCGAGGAGGGGAGCAATGTGGAGAGCCAGGTGCTTGCTGCGGCGGTGAAGTGGTGGAGTGAGAGGAGGGTTTTCTTGAATGGCGCGAAGACGGTGGTGTTTAATTAGCTGGTGGATGGTGTGGGTCGGATGCGAGGTTTTCTTATATATAGATCGGATTTTTTAGGGCAAAAGCAACGTTACTTTTGGTGTACTCCCGCCATCTTCGGATTGGTGAAATACGCCTTCTCGGGACGATTCCGACCGAGATCGGCGGGTGCACGCGTATGCCCCGTATCGAGGCACGCAGCGGCTCGTCTCGAGACAGCCTGTGGGTTTTGCGAACGCGCTACCCGAATAGAGTACGCTGTGGAGGCGAGGATGGAAAGGGTTGAAAAGGAAGCCGGCCCATGTTGCTCTGATGATATTTGCGATACTTTGAAAGTCTCGCACTCTAAACATCAAAGGGGAAAGTGGTGCCGGCATATTGCATTCGATACCTATCATGACTTCAAGCTCCGGGTCAACGCCGCAGAAGAAGGTGCAGTTGGAAGGCAAGGTGATTGCTATTACGGGAGCTAATAGAGGTACACTGGACTTGGGAAGGGATCAGGTACACGACTTGTTTTCCCCCCATCATTATACATTACTGCCTCTTCCCCTTCCCCTCTATTGCTTATCCCAATCATTCTAATCTTCCTGCAGGCATCGGGCTCGGCATAGCAGACTGCTGTCTCGCCAACGGCGCATCCTGCGTCTACTCCATCGACATCGGCGAAACCGGCGACGAGTTCGCTGCTGTGGCCTCAACATATCCGAACAAGCTATTCGCACTCCAGGCCGACGTTACAAAAGAGGAGTCCATTCAGGCTGCGGTGGATAGGATCGTATCCGAAGCGGGCGCCATCCACGGTATGGTGTGCAACGCTGGGAGGACAAAGCACAAGCCCGCTTTGGAGTTCACCACCGAGGAGATCGACCAGTTATGGGGTGTGAATGTGAGCCGTGGACCCGAAACTGGTTATAGGGGCGAGGCGCTGACGCGGAGTAGCTATACGGATCGTTCTACTCGGCGCGAGTGGCGGCCAGGGCGTTCATCCAGCTAGGCGTCAAAGGCTCGGTCGTGTTCACTGCGTCTATGGCCTCGTATCGTCCGAATAAAGTGCGCCTCCGCCCCCAATTTTCTCTTCTTTTGTCTGCTCACTCCACATCCAGCGCGTCCCCTCGGCCCCATATGGCGCCTCCAAAGCCGGCGTCCGCAACATGGTCCACACCCTCGCCATGGAATGGGCGCAGTACAACATTCGTGTAAACTCGGTGTCACCTGGCCTTGTCAAAACGGCGATGACATACTGGGTACCACAGCAGCCCGATTGGGAACAGCAATTGAAGTACTATGGCGGAATTCCAAGGCTCGCTGAGGTGGAAGAGCTTGGCGGCGCTTACGTGTATCTGCTGAGCGACGCCGCTTCGTATACGACGAGTATTGATATTCCGGTCAACGGCGTTATCGGTATCTGCTAGCTAGGCGATGGGATGCATAGTGGAGGCGATGCCTGGGGCCAGAAGAACGTGGCATTCATGTGGCTGGGGCGGAGCGGATAATAAGCTTATCGGTGCTTGGCGCGAGGAACCGAGCTCTTTCTCCTTTAATCCACCTTCTCTTTGAATGCCGCTCTCCTTTCGGACCTGCGTTTGAGCCCGGCGTACGGCACACCTTTCCGAATAGGTGACAGCTCTGAGGGAACACCGAAAGCACAGTGACCCACGCCCTGCAGGCCCTCCATAGCCATATACTCGATCTCGCTGAACTCGTTCAGCACACCGAACTGCAGCCGTGTGTGCATGAGCTCCAACGGGAAAGGGTCATTGCCTAGACAGGCTCCGCGGCTGATATCATCCAATGTCGAATTCCGAGTAGTAACCATGATGCGCGAGAATCCAACCGACCAGGTTGTGCCGTCTTGCCAGATTGTCCAGGCCCCGAGGAGCAATATGATAAACGTAAGGAAAATGACAGGTGCATAACAGCCCCAAAGTTTCTCTGGATGGTAGATGAAGGTTGACTGATATCGCGTCCTGTTTACTTCTGCCCATTGTTCTGAGACGACGAGCATTTGCGGTGCCGAGAAGAGTGAGAGTACCATATCTGCGTAGAAAGCCTGGATAAGGTCCGGGAGATTGTCGAGCGGCGTACTACTCACATTACTGACCAAGCGTGTCTGGGTGATGTCGGAGTATACGCGTGCATAAGAAGGACCAGGAATGGGAGCTTCGAGTTCGAGCTTTCCGCGCAAAAAGTTCCTCAGCGACTGTCCCATGGCATGATACGCCGATATCTTCTTGTACAAAAGTACGTCGGTGCGAGGACTGATAAAGTTTTCCGCTGGTCCAGGATCGTCGAAATTGACCGTACCGTCGGCGTTGCGGGTGAAGTTCGTGTCGATGACGGGTGCGACGAAATCGTGGGATACTTCAGTGGCGAAGAAAGGCTCTGTATAGTTCCACTTCACAGTATACCTCGTCTCGTAGTGAACACAACGGAAAATGCGGGGATCGTATCTGTGCGTCCAGTTGACCGCGTAGGGCGAATTATCTGGTAATCGCTCCGAAGAATTGATGGAGTAGCCTATCCAAAGCAGGGGTTCCACTTTGAAGACGCCGAGCTCTTCTGGAATAGGCCCCAGCGGTACCCCGCCCTGGCTCGATAGATTATCGGACTGTGGTCGTGCGTACTCTCCAATGTCGATGTCCGCATAATATACGTTTCGCCCTTCTGGGACGAGCATGCTCGTGTTGAATGGTGCCCCGAATTCGACAAGCCTTCCGCTGTCGCCAATGCCGCTAGCCATCTCCTCGCATTTATAGCCAGGACCGATAAAAGTAGTTGAAAAGGTACAGTTGTAGTTGCCACCACAGGACTCAAATCTCGCATCCGGTCTGTTCAACGAACTAGTCGTGCCACTATAAGCAGTCATGAGGGAGATTCGCGTGAGATCCGACGAGGGCTTATCATAGTAGTCGAACCATCCCTCTGACGCAGCCTGGGCGTCGGTAGTGTTGTAGAACATTAAGGACTTCTTTTTGGTTCCATCGGCCATGATCACCGGTTTGCGCCAGTCCTTGTAAGACTCCGCCGAGAAGTTTAGGCTAGGGACCGAGATGTTGGAGCTGCTAATCTCGAAATACCATCCGAAGGAAAGTGCGCCGGGGGAGAAAATAATAGTTGCGAGCGGGATGAGCCAAATGATCAATGCCATCGCAACAGCCAATGGCGCCTTGCTGAGCGTCTCCCAATTGACGAAGAGGGATGGGTCTTCCGTGGCGAGAAACAATTGGTCGATCGACCACACGGAAAGCGGGCGCTCTCTGAATGTCCTCCAGATCCGCTGGCGATAGCATAGAATAACACATCCGCCGAACGCGACTTTCGAGAAGTAGGCGAGAGCTCGGCCGTAAAGCACCATGCGAACTTTCTTATCCTCGTCATCCTCATTCCGATGGTGGAGTCTGGTATAGAGGATGTGTTGTCCAAGGGCCAGACAGATCCCCACTAGGAAGGCCGTGACCATCATGACAGGAATGCGCCAATGTATCTTCCATTGCGCAGCCTGTGTGGATCGATGCGCTATGAGCCGTTCCGTCATCGGATCGGTTCTTGAGCGGGAAAACGAGGAGCCAAAGGAATTCGCAGTATCTGGAGTCCTGGCATACGGCGGTCGCGGTGTAGAAGGAGAGAGAGGGGAGTAAAGCCCAGGCTTGTGCCGATAGACGTTGTCTGGCGAGAACATGGGCTGCATCTGAATTCCGAGGCCTCCATCTGTGGCCTCTCTGAACTTGGGTCGCTTCTCTGACCTTGCTCGAGGCGAACCATTTCTGGATTCGTAGGGCGAGGGCTCAAAGTAGACAGGCTCAGACACTCGAATCTCCGGCGAGATCATTGGCGAGATATCCTGTTGCGACCCGGGTGTCGACATCTTTCATCGAAGTGAGAGCGGAGTCAATTTAAGAATCCGCTAAGCTCAGCGTTCGCAGGGTAGCGTCCAGAAGAGAGAGGGTTAAAGCTTGTCATATAACCCGGGAGAGCGCAATTGGAAAAGATCTGATGGGAAAGTAAGGGAAGGACGACCAGGTAGAGGGCTCGGTGTATGCTGTTGTACTGCACGGCTGAGCTGAAATTGCAGCCTCAGGCTGGGCTGCAGAATCTCAGCTCGGCGAAGTGAAGAATGAGCGGTGGGCCGTGAGCCTCCCAAAAGATAAACAACGACCCCGCCGACAACCACCATTCACTTTCTTAGCCCCATCGCATACCTCCCAACACTACGAGCCCTCTTTGAATGCACAAAGACTGCCTCAGGCTCTCGTCGCCCTACCCTCTCGTGGGCTGTTTTTCTGGGGCGGAGTTCAATACCAAGCCGCGCTTATCGAGAATGAGCCAAGTTCAAGCCACAAGGATCATTTCCACAGAGTCCTTAACCGGGGTAGCTGGAATTGTCAGTGTAGCGAGCCAATGCCACGCGGGTCGAGGTGCACACGAGCGGCATGCGTTCCTTAATGAAGAGTTTGCTTTTGCGGTTAGCAGGAGCTTGTCTGAGCCGTCAGCGGTGGGATATTTTGAACACGGCCTGTCCCAGCCTCGCGCCATTGGGCTTCCTACCTGTATCATCCTACTCGTGTAGAGGAGAAAGTTAGTTGAATGCGCAGAAGTGGGACACGATGAGAGCTTAGTCAGCAGCCACCCACGTTTTCCCTCCACACAGCCACTTCCCGTCGACACCGCCATGCATAACCCTCCACCTCACGGGCTTGACATGCAGCAAGCAAGACATGCTGCACGCGACCCCTGAGAGACTTTCCGAATCTGAGAAGTCTTAGGCAACAGAACCATGACCGCGCCTGGAGACGAAGGACGAATTCATGTCGCCCGACTACCACGGATGGAGCCTCAGCTTATAAAGACGATTCCGGGCACTCGATGCCATCGTCAGTCACGGGCCATTGGCCCTGCCGAACCAAGCTCTAAGAATCCCGCAACCATCGTTCAGCCCGGAAACCTTTTCGCTGACTAATACTTCACTTTCAGGTACGGATTCTTCTCTTACCCACCACAGGTACGTATCATTTCAGCAACACATATCTATTTATTCGCTTTCGACGATGCCCAAAGGAGATAAAGCGAACTCTTCGCCTTGGAAATATCTCCCCGGAACAGGCCTGAGAGTGCGCGCCTTTCAACATACAGTCGCATCTATCCAGCGTTGGTGACTCCCTCCGGCAAAATCATCAGCGCATTGTGCATCTGCGCCAGAGGCTTGGGGGGATTTGGAGGTATATCATGTGGCAGGCATTGTGCGGGGTATCTGCACAAACCGCACAAGATTAAAAAGGGTCTCCTTCAAAGACGATGACCTGAAGACAGCTCATATATACTTCGCTGAAGCGTTCCGGAAGACCTATAGATAACTCTACCAACTATCTCTAGATCTACAACTTCTCAACTTGGTCACCGTATACACTATGCATGCATCTATGCCCGAATCCACGACGCATCCTCAGGTCCGCTTCTTGGTAGCATGCCCGCGTAGCGGGTCTACGCTGCTCGTGCGCATCTTTGCGGAAGCGGGTAATTGGAAGCTTACCAAAACGCAGCCACCGATAGTAAGTTATTCCTCATCAACGAGGAGGTGCTGCTTAATTGCTCACAAAAGGTGAAATATACTTACAAATTGTTTCCAGTGCGCAGCGACTACGAAACTGTCAAGCCGGTGTTCCTAATCCGCGACCCAATCCGCGTATACGATAGCTAGAAGAGCATCGGATGGACGAGCATTCAGTCCCTATGTGACTGCTTCGAGAACAACTTCCGCATGCAAGACCGGGATCCTACCGGGAAGCTCTACGTTCTAGTATACGAGAAACTCGTACAATACCCTCTGGGCGAGATTGACGGGGTTCGTGGGCACCGGGGCATCGACTTTTTGCGCCAGGGCTGCGGGGGCGCGCTCTTGGTGGGTTCCTTGAGGAGCTGTGGCGTAGCAGGCAGGATAGGACGTGCTTGCGGCGGACGCTAGTTCTGGGTGTTCTGGGTGTTCTGGCTTGGTCGGTGTGGTGAGTGGGTGCGGTTGTGCCGCTAGGGTCGCAAACCTGGATGAGGTGCTTTCTCCAACGCAGTCGCTCCAGAAAAGCATTAGAGATTGCACCGCAGTAGCGAGGTTTTGGCACAGCTCCTTTAGTACCTAACAGTAAAGTCAATTTACCTTTCAAAGAGCCGGTATATCGTTTAGTACCTAGGTGCTGGACCAAGTTACATGCGCTTGTGGTTACCGAGGCATTTCACGCAAAAGGTACTATATTTGCGCTCGTATGGACCTTCGCTGAGCTAACTATGATGTTCAGTTTGTTGGAAGAATACTGATACTTTTTGGTTAGCTTCTTTCGCTTCACTCAATCCGGTACGACATGATGGGTGGTACCCTGCCGTTGAACGAGCGACTTCAAATTCTAAGAAACTTTTACTCCCCATCTAAGATGTATGCTTGTTCTAAATCCCGACCATATGCGCGCCGAACCGAAGCTGAATTTCAAAATATACAAGTCACTCTTTGCCTGGGACAGGCTGACTTGCGTGCGGAGAAGTCGCCTCGTTTCACCACCCCTTCTTGGCAACGCGGTTCGTGCCTCCTTCCGTACGTATAGAATCTCCTGGGATTCTCACTTCGCTTCCTCTCCTCCTCACTCCAACAATAGCAACAACTTCGACTTCTACCTTCTACACACACTTCGCGGACCCCGCCATGCGCTTCACCTTAGTAGGTCTACTGCTTGCTGCAGCCTCGGCGGTGCTCGCAGCCGCAGCTCCTGCCCCCAACAACGTCACAATCCAGCGCGCCGACGACTACGTGGACAAAGGTCTCGCGGAGGGACTCGGTACGATATCCGGCTATATATAACGTCGATCCTTTCGCTAACAACACCTTTCTAGCCTTCCTTCAGTCGTATGGCCGGGAAGAGTTGGAAGCAGTTGAGGCCGTGGCCGAGGGTGGGCCGAAAATCGTGTGTCACAACACGGGTATGATGAGTTCCACACCTAAACTCAGATTCATTGCTGACATTACCAACTCCAGACGGGAAAGACGCTCTCGGCGGCAAGTGCAAGTACCCATTCGCCAAGGATATGTACTGGATCGCTGCCCAAACCTGGTGCAGCCAGTTCTTCAACAAGATGACCGTGCCGACCGGACAGTCGTTTCCTACCAAGCTCATTGCCTTTAACTGCGGAACGGACCCTGTAGACAACGCCGGCAAGAAGTGCGACTTTCTCGGTAAGTTATTGGTTGCGAAACTCAAGATATTTACTACTCACGCAATGCTAGGCAACATCCGCATGGACAGGGATGCCGGGCGCGGGGGCGAACCGGATGGCTGGAACTACATTGATCAGAATCGGTGCATGGCCTACATCCAGAATATCTGGGGCAAGTGCGGTGGTTACGGCGGCTATCAGAACACGGAATGGGGCACAATGTTTATGATGTGTACCAACTGAGGGCTGCTCCATCTGCTCCGCCAGTCTCTTCTACCACCTTTCGCCAGCCATTGTCATGAACACTCAAGTAGCAGATTTCAGGCATAAGAGTGGCTGAATAAACGCCATAGAGTGAGGTAGTAGATTGGCTACAATCTTCATCCCCACTGTAAATTCATGACTTTCACTTGAATTGTGCTGAGTTGAAGTGTTCACTTATCTTATAATAGTTAAAGACTTTCGGAAATTACGAGCAGAGACTGACTGGAAACGCAACAAGGTGAATTTCTGGCGACTCGAAAGTAGACTCGTTAAGGCAGGCAGAAGAAAGAAAGCGCATTCCAACTGCAATAATGTACATTAGACACGAATGCAGTTCTACAGGACTTCTTAGCTACACAGTTATATAGCTTTCGACGAAGCCTACAGGGCTAGAAAAATTTAAAGGGAATTTACATGACTGTCGCGAGACCCTCAACAGTGTTCTATACCGGCTCTTTTAAGAGCGCATTGACTTTACCGTTTGGTCAAAGGGCGATGATAAGATAGATCTCTTGATGGCATTGGATTTAGTTGCTGGAGACAGCGCTGAGGCACGGATTTCAACTACATAGTCGCCACCACTCTTCGGGCAGAAAGATTTAATAAATCCTCCGCCATAATCTCAAAGGGGTGTTGTGTGCGAGCGAGACGCTTCTCGAGGAGCAGTTAGAAGACCTAAGCTTGGATGCAGAAGCCGTGTACCTTCACATGCAACGTTAGCCAATTCGCACGAGAGACTAGCGGGCTGGAGAGCTTACCTCGCCGTAGCCTGTCTCATACGAGCCTCCCTCTCCTCCGCAGGCGTTGACGATCTTGCCCATGTACTCCATGCAGCGCTGATAGGAGAGGGCATTCCAATTGTCGGTCGGCTTAGCGCCATTGCCCCAGTTTAGATCGTAGCGGACGTAGCCTGTATTGCGTCAGCTGCCGCAGCTTCTTGTTCGAAGGGGCCGCTCAACGTACCCATGAAGATGGCCGGGCGCTTCGCACATTTTCCGAACCAAGGGCAATAGTAGGCATCGCCGCCCAAAAACTTAGCGTGGTTGTACGGAACCTTGAGCTCATGGACGGGGACGAGGCGCGGCTCGTAGTCTAAAGCGGGCGGCACAATTAGAGCTATGTCTGTTTTGAATTTGGATCGGGACAATGCTTACACTGACGACAGTAGTGGTCCATCTCGGTGTAGATGTCCACGAAGTTGCAGGTTTTGCCCTCGGGGGAATCTACTCGTGTCAGACAGTCTCACCAATTTCGACCTTAGCACACATGAAAAGAGACATACTGCGGCCGTGGCAGTGGGTATCACCCTCTTTGGCGAAGCAGACAGCTGCGAGGAGAAGGGTGAAGACCAGCAGGAAGCGCATGGTTTGTGGTTGGTTGTAGTCGTTTATACGTCCAAGAAGGGATTTGGGAGTACGTAGAAGTTGTAGAAGATGAGTGGAGGTGGGAGCGAGAGGAACAGGCAGATTGGTGGTAAGATTTATAGCGATGACGAGCTAGCTCTTGGCCAGTGCGGAGATAAGGCAGCTACTTTTCACTTCTTTCGCCGGCGCTGAGAAGGAGGGGTTGCTAGGGAAAGAAGGCAACACGTGACACGTCGGCGTCAACATACCTAGGTATATAAGTTCCCACGCTCTTAGTGCTCACCTTCCCACCACCTCTTCCCTCAACCGCCCAGCAGTAAAGCTTTCGACAGTCAACACAATGAAGCTTCCCTATCTCGCCGCCCTCCTGCTGGCAATGCTGGCTTTGCTGGTCTCTTCAGCTCCCACCATTGCACCCACTTCCATTACCATCGCTTCCTCTGTCGCCGACTCCAAGGTCCCAGGCAACTTCCAGCTTCGGGACGGCTTTCTCGTAGCTGCACGTCACCCAGACGCCCATTCCGTCGAGGACGAAGCCCAGCTGGCTGAACGCGGAGTGACGCCAGTGAAGCGAATTCCTCCATCCTTCTTCAAGTTCATCCCCAGCCGTGAATGTGTGAGTATCTCTTCCAAATTCACTCGAGTACCGTTCTGGTCAAGCTGACTGTAGCGTCATAAGTGGAACTGCGTTGTAGCCCACGGGGCCATACAGGGTATCAAACGCCCCATGTGGGGATGGAATGAGAATAGGGACAATCCTTGGTGGACCCGTGGGGGAATTCCCAACAGCTTGATCCCCGCGCTCAACACGTAAGTTACCTTTGCGGTCGCCATTCTTTACAGAAGCAGATTGCTAACCCAAGATGTGCAAGCGTGGCCAAACAGTGCTGGATGAATTGCTTGACGCTGGGCACATACGTCAACGAACTTTATATTATACAGACGATTCCCGACTGGGCGTGGTTGGGCTATATTGCCGCGCCCATCGTCTGGCAAATTCGTCCCCCAGGGCCTCCTCCGCCCAAAGAGTAGCCGACTGCGCTGTCACTGGTCACATTCACGGAGGAGTATGGCCTTTATAGCCCTAATGTGGGTCAATCATGATCAATCTACTCTACTCACGGAGCATGGCTCCAGTATGTAGACTGACGCAAGGTCTATAGCAATGGTGCTAGACGGACTTGGCAGTCGGATTTGGCGCCAGACAAGAATGGAAACGACGTCCTAACATTCCATTCTTTACATTGTGACTGTGAATCCGTGACACCACTCTCGGTTCCAATCCGACTTGCACTGCCGTGTTACGAACGTTCGCCATCGGGCTCGGCTGGATCATGGACTTTGCACTCAGCGTACGCCCCATATGAGCCTATACCTACCTCGAATGAGGAGGAATCGCCGAAATAGATACGGAAGGAGAGACAGAACAGCTATTGGGGCCACAGGCCGTGGATGTGGTCGAAATTTAAGCCCAGGGGCAGAGCTTCACTTACACATACCGCATCTCCGAGCGTGACATCCCCAGCCCGACTGAGCGCACCCCTGCCCCGACTCCGCTGCCCGCAACACCCAAGCGGAGCAACAGCCTTCGAGACGCCCCAAGGACGCCAAAGATGCGAAGCGCACATAGTACTCACGGTTGCCAAACTTGGGCCAGAACCCTATGCCGATTACCTGGCCACCACGAACAAGCTCGGCGTGTCCAAGACAAACGGCTTGTTCCAGAGGGTGCTGAAGCACCTCAAGGTTCCCAATGACCAGGTCGTTATGGTGGGAGCTACGAACGCGACGTGCAGCCAGCCCTCGAAGCTGGCATGTACTGCGTCCAGTACGCCGAAATGGAGAACTTCTCGCTCGATACGTACCCAGCGAGGATCAATACGCTCAAGAAGCTGGAGTACATATTGGCAGATGAGTAGATGCAAGTGCCAGCGGCGGACGCCTGATTCGATGAGGACACCTCGAGCCCGAAGCACGTCCAGTTCGCGGACACAATAACACCCTGAGAAATCCTGAACAGTATCTCTTTTCCATCGCAGTTTAATTTCCATCCAATCTCATCATGCCGAGTTCGCACCTTCCAATCCATATTCCCGTCAATGCGCCGTCCCATTCCCCCTCATCGTACCCGCCATCTCCAGCCATCCATACTCACTCGTCACGCGTACAGTGGTATGATTTAGATATTAGGGACCATGAGCACGAGCGTTGCAGACATTGGT
Source organism: Trematosphaeria pertusa (assembly GCF_010094035.1). NCBI lineage: Eukaryota > Fungi > Ascomycota > Dothideomycetes > Pleosporales > Trematosphaeriaceae > Trematosphaeria > Trematosphaeria pertusa. Next base: position 1,521,474 of record NW_022987218.1, on the reverse strand, counting down.
TATGGTGGCTCGATGGTGCGTTTGAGACTAAAGTAATTAAAATGTGGTGTAGGGAAAAGGCTAATGATTGGACACGCTGCAGAAGCCCAGTTCACGCGCAAAATGTAACACCTACAAGGAGCAAGGTGGTGAGATACCATTAAGGCGACAGTAACAGCTCATTTGAGCACGTGAGACTTGTGTAGAAGTGGGTATTTAAAGCGAGTAGAGGAAAATTCTCCAAAGACGGAATTCTCAACCTCGAAATCTTTTATTGACTCTCAAAAAACTTTCGCTAAGATGGGGCAATCCGTATCATCCACGATCGATGCGCTGGAGAACAATGCTCAGAAAGAAAAGCTAGCTAACGATGCCATGAACTCTCTCATCGAGCTCGCAAAAATGCAGGTGAGGGAGTTTGAGCTAGCCGTTAGGAGTACATCGGATAAGCAGATGGTACCCGTCGACAAGATTCTCGGGAGCGACAAGATTATCCAATGCAACATCAGCAGTGAACCAAGCAAAGTCGAAGATATGATCTCGAATACTTTCACTTCCTTCATCACCGGCGATGTACTGGGCGGCGTGTCAAAGCTTGTTGCGAACGGTATCAAGCTCCTGTTAGGCTCTTATTCGGGCAGTTCATCCTCGCGAGATACTTAGTACGTCTGCTGCCCCAGTTATTCCTACTCTACATGGAGTTTTACTGATCATGGATGGCAGCGCCATCACTTGTGGTAAATTAGGCGGTATCTCCAGATTAGACATGCACTTCTACTCGTATCGTTACACATCCTCGCAGCTGACCGAAGTCGCAAAGCAAGTCCTCTGCGTCAGTATCGTCCAGTCATCTGTCGACCCAACCCAGCTCTCCGACGCAACACTGCGGAATATAGTGCAGAATGCGTACAGTGCATCGACAGAGGACGAGCAGAACAGGATGTACAGTCAGCTTGCGGCAGCTCGCGACGCGGATAAGAATCCGAGATTGCGCGCTATCTCAGATTCTTCGTCTCCGCAGGCCAGTTTCGCATTAGCGGTGTCAAGGGCGAACAACTTCACGCATCCGACTCTGCTGTCCGCATCCGCTGAACCGCAGTATAAGCCGTATTCCAAGGCGTACTGGGCGAGGCTCCAGATCAACACGGCTTCCACGAACACTGAATCCTTGAAGGGCTGGATTGATGGCGTTCTATATGCGGAGTTCGACAAGTATACGGCTAAGAATGGCATCATTGTCACCGCACAAGTGGACCCAACATCTATTTCAAACAGCGAGGTGATCGGGCAAGTCACACTTATGCTCAGCCGGGAGTTGGAAGATGGAGAGAAGCTTTTCAGCCAGAAACTTCTCGCCGCTCTGCAGGGCGCTGCTTCTGAAAAGAGCCCGATTCCTGTGCTCCGCTTCACCATCGACGGTGTCGCTGCTCAGGATCATGACGGCGACGAAAGCGACGACAACTTCAAGGCTCCACACCCGATCAACCCTGATGGCCCTTGGCCACAGTTTGACGAATACGGTCAAGAGTTCTGGCCTGCAGATGCTTTTTCCGACCTTGGCGATCTCATCGACGAGTCCGAGGAAGTGCCCGAATCGGAAGTCCCAAATGGGTTACCAGAAAAGTAACATTACCTCCGTCATCTCTGCAAGCCTATTCTTCGCGTACTAAAATATCCAACAGGCTCCAAGGCCGCGAAGGCCTCACCGAGGCTGACTTTGTCCGCGCTTTTCAAAAGGCTTCGGAGCTCGGCCTCTGTAAGTTCCCCACGCATCATCAATGAGCACATTATTAATCTCTCCAAGGTTGGAAAACCCATCGGGGGAAGGAGGCAGATCGCCCTGTCTTCATATTCCCACAAATCGGCAATCGTGAAAACCCAATTCTCCAATTCTTCGGCCGGGCTGGCACTCACATCCACATCATCACGCGCCGCGACATGTCCGGCGAGACCTGGAGCGTCAAAGCCATAGTGATGACGATACGCCACCCCAATGACGAAGGACCCGATGATCCGCATCATATTTGGCACATCAAGGTCCACGGGCCTACGGGTGGCCGACTCGTGAATGGAGAGAAATTAATACAAGTTGCGACGTATTGGCGCAACCAAAATATGGACTCGGGGAATCGGGTATGGAAGGAGATCCAGGCGGGAACGAGGCCCGACTGGTTTTTGAATATGAGGGCATTGTTGAATCAGCTTGCGAGCGATGCGGATCAGGTCTTGAACGTTTTTATGGGGCCGAATGGTTGGCGGCTTTGAGCCTTTTCAGGAGAGTAATGGAGGTGTAGGTACGAGGTGACTAAAGTAAACAAAGCAGGGGTATATAAGGGTACTTTCGTTACATCTCCAAGACATCTATCCCAAGCTGCTTTGCTGCCCGTTGAGTGCTTCGTTGTGGCCTTTGCGATGGGCGAGTTGTCACCTTGTGCTTTGGTTTTGCCTATGGTTCGAGTGTCCAGTTCAAAGGTTGCCCAGGTCGTCGTACGTGCCCGATGACCCCGCGAATGACTCAGGCGGCGGGCCGTAATTAATCCGCATGCCCCACCATGAAAGTTAAACTCGCGTTCTCCGACTCACCAGCCCCCCTCTCCAGCAATTCGACCCTGCCGCCGCCGAAATGGAGGAAGTACAAGAGCAGTCCAAGAATGCGCTGAAGAAAGCCCAGAAGCAGGCTAAGGCGGCCGCCGCCAAGGCCGAGAAAGCGACCAACGTCCCCATTGTCGGCGGGAAGGGGCAGAAGAAAGATGACTCCAAGGAGATTATTGGTATTACCGTCTCGAAAGAGGGACACTTTGCCCAATGGTATCAGGACGTGGTGATCAAGGCTGAGCTTGTGGAATACTACCATGAGGTGAGAACAAGGGCAATTATATCGCGAGCCCCAGTGACTGACTCAAATGGACAGATCTCCGGCTTCTACATTCTCCGACGTGAGGCTTGCCTCTCAGGACCTGATTCACGAGACTAACATGAGAGATCCGCAGCTGGTGCGATGTACATCTGGAACGAGATCCGCGCTTGGTTCCAAGAACGAATTGCGGCCATGGGCGTGGAGGAGACAAGCTTCCCCATGTTCCTCTCGTCCAAGTCGCTGGAGAAGGAGAAAGAGCATGTCGAAGGCTTCGCTCCCGAGCTGGCCTGGGTAACCAAAGCAGGCGATAAAGACCTCGAGATCCCCGTCGCAGTGCGCCCGACCTCCGAAGCCGTCATGTACCCGTACTATGCTAAGTGGATCCGCTCGCACCGAGACCTGCCGCTCCGACTAAATCAGTGGAACTCTGTCGTCCGATGGGAGGCCAAGCAGACAACTCCGTTTCTCCGAGCACGGGAGTTCCTGTGGCAGGAAGGACACACCGCACATCTTACGGAACAACTCGCAGAAACGGAGGTGCTGCAGATTCTTGATCTGTATGCGGGAGTTTACGAGCAGCTGCTGGCAGTGCCTGTTGTAAAGGGGAGGAAGACCGAGGCAGAGAAGTTTGCTGGTGGCTACTGGACATCGACATGCGAAGGTTACATTCCGACCAACGGTCGCGGCATCCAGGGCGCGACTTCTCACGCTCTAGGCCAGAACTTCAGCAAGATGTTTGAGATCACAGTTGAGGATCACGATAAGAACAAGGTGCACGTCTGGCAGAACTCCTGGTACGTATTGACCACACGAAGCTACTGATCCTCACTTCGCAAGGGAGCACTCTGCTAATGAAGTTGGAATTTGGCAGGGGTCTGTCAACTCGCGTCATCGGCGTCATGGTCATGATCCATGGTGACGATAAAGGCCTCGTTCTTCCTCCTCGCGTCTCCAAATACCAGGCGATCCTGATACCTGTCGGTCTGACGGCCAAGATGAGCGCAGAGGACAAAGCAGCTCATATGAAGAAAGTCGATGGGCTGTACGACGACCTGAAGAAAGCCGGCGTCCGCTCCCACGTAGATGATCGCGAGGGCTAGTGAGTATACCCCTCGCAGGCTTGTTTCTTTATCCTTTAGCTATATGCTGACCACGCTACCCACACCAGCACGCCCGGCTTCAAGTTCGCCGACTGGGAGCTGAAAGGCGTTCCCCTCCGTCTCGAATTCGGTCCCAAAGACGCCGCCAACTCTGTTGTCAGCTACGCGCGTCGCGATACAGGCGCTAAAGGCACCATTCCCATCGCCGGGCTCGCCACGGAGGTCCCCAAGCTGCTGGACACAATCCAGTCGGATATGTACAACAAGGCGGACGAGGCTTACAAATCTCACCGACTGGTGTTGACAGATTGGGATAAGGTCGTGCCGGCACTAGACGCTCGCAATGTGGTCCTCATTCCGTTCTGCGAGGTCGAGGCATGCGAGGACCGGATTAAGGAGTTGACTAAGAGTGAGAACGTGGAGGTGGGCCCGGATGGGCAGAAGATGCCCAGTATGGGCATGAAGAGCTTGTGCATTCCGTTTGATCAGGTAAGTTATTCTGGTTACCAACGTTTGGCTCCGGAGGGGTTGTCGCTAACGTCTCTCTTCTACAGCCTGAAGGTCTCGTTAAGGGCGAGACGAAGTGCCTCATGCCGGAGTGCAAAGCGCTCGCCAAATCCTGGACAATGTTTGGCCGCAGCTACTAGCCACTGCAAAGCGGCTCTTTGCTCAAACGGCGAAAGCCTGGGCGGGATTGAGGCTCCGGCCTCCAAAAAGCGGCATTCCGGGGAGTAGTGCGGCGGCACGCGGGCGTCCGGCGGCGGCGGCGAATTGGCGAACTGGGTTGGACGATTTGGGACTGGCCAGATACGTAGAGAAGAAAGTGTCTGTAGCAATTCAAGATGATAACCACCTCAATGATGCGCAATGCGAGTGAGGGGAAGTGACATAACAAGCAATGGCATGATATATGGGGTATCGTATCCTGAAAACCTAGCTATCCAACAATCACAACACCGTAACGCGCCCGCTAAGCACACTTTCCCGGTTCCTCTCGTTCCTCTTTCTATCCAAAGTGACTCACATCGCCAAAACCGACTCTGCCCTTCCCTCTTCCTCTTCCGCCTCCGCTTCCTCCTGCGGCACTCCTTCCAGTCCCTCTCGCCATACTACTACCAAACCCGCCCTCTCTCAACCTCCTCTCGAAGCTCGTCACACCACCCACGCCACCAGCCCTATCAGCGTCCCTCAATCTCGCAGCAGCAGGCGGCGCGCTCATGACGCCCATTGCCCTCTCCCTCTCTATCAACCCGACACCCACGCCACCACGCTTCTCCGGGCTGGGAGGCAGTTCAGGCCTCTTCCCTCGCACCACACTCCGCTTACTCGGCGTCTTGAGATACCCCGGTCTACCGACTGTCGTTGGGGGGGGCATCGGCGTAGATGTCCAGAATTGCGCTGGGTCGTCGAGGGTGAGGTCTTCGGGGATAGGGGCTGGTGGGGGCCGAAGGATGGACTGTGGCTGAGGGAAGGTTTGTGGGCGTGTTGGGAGGGAGCGCGGGATGGACGACGGTGGGGGTGGAGGAGGGAGTCGGGAAGCAGGCTGCGGCGAGAGGGATAGAGAGAGGTCGAGGTTCGTGTCGAAGGCTGTCCATGCTTCTAGGCGGCGGGTGTCGTCGCCGGCGTCGTCGTCGAAGTCTGGATGCTGCTCTGTTGCATCCAAGTCCTCCCCCTCGTCCCCACCATCGTCGCCTCCACCCTCATCTTCGCTATCTCGTCGCCCAGGTCTTGATCGGCTTGTCGGAGTAGGGGAAACAGGCCGATTCGTCATCCGTTCCGCGGTCTGCTCGTACCAAAAACGGATCATGGCTCTTAGATGCTTTTCAAAGTTCCTTTGGTGTAGGGCGAGAGCGTTCTCTTCTTGTCTTTGAATGTTCCACAAGCGCCAGCCGAGTTTCTTGAGGGCTGACGCTGCTGCGAGCTCGGTGCTTTCCTGACGGAGCGCGAGCGCTTTAGTGGACATTGTTTGTAAGGTGCGGAGGCGCTGAGTCCAGCTTTGTAGATAGCGGACTTGCAGTTTCGTAGAGTGGGATTGAATGGCGCGGGTTCCGAGGCCGCGTACAGTCGTAGTTCGGTCATGCCAGTGCGTGAACAGAATCGTCGCGTTGATGCCTGTGCGGTTCTGAACCCTCTCTTGAGCTTGTCGGTTCTTCTGCGCAATCTCATTCGCTTTCTCTTTCCAGACCCCGAATGCTTTGCGTACGAGATTCATCTTGATCGTCCGTCGCACATGCGCATACACCTCCCGCCTTCGGTTCCTCCGTGCATGCTGGGTCGCCTGGTTCCAACTGTTGAGCGCATGCGTGGTGAGCACGTAAAAACGCGCATCTCCAGCCCATTTGTTCAACTGCTGGAAGTGATCGTGCTTATCCAATAGCTTGTCAAAAACTCTCTGCTTCAGTTTCTGCTCGTATTCTGCGACTACCGCGAATTCCTCAGCTCTTCTTTCGGCGGTCGCAGTCTCGATCTTCCCCAGGCAGGTGCGCAGCAGCTGCTCGCGCTTAAACTGGGCGAACCGTCTCTCGGCGCTTTCGAGAGTATTGCGCTGCTCGTTCGTCCTTGTGACCCAGGTGAGGAGGACGGACTCCTTCAGGTTGCGGTCGTGGACGCGCTGAAAGAGAGAGACTCTAGATGCGAGGGTCCATCTATACATTGTCTCGACCAGCACACGGTCGTTGATACGCTCCTCGAGCGCCTTGATGCGGAGACGGTCATTCCAGGCTGTCCATGCGTTGCGCAAGATGCGCATCTGGTCGACATTTCGTGCTTGGCGAGAGAGCTGGGTGCTCCGATGCCATGTTTGATGAACGGACCGCGCTATCCGGGTATCGACTCTTGCTCGAAATTGTCCGACGAGAGGCGCAAGCTGGGCTTCCTTCCGAAGGGTGGACAAGGCGTTAGTAAGCAGTGCGCGTCGTCGAAACTCCTCAGCTTGAGGCTCAAGAGACTGAACAATCGCTGTCCTTTCTCTCCATGTCTGCACTGCTTTCCGCAGAAGCTCGCGATCCCTTCGATCAGTTGCCCAACTCTCCCTGTCCCTCAAAATGGTGGCAATCTCATGCCACTTCTCGTATGTGATTCTCTTCAAGCGGACATTATGCCACGCTGGTGCCGCAATATCGCAAAACTTGAAGAACCAGTGCTTGAAAACCCTACGCGCCAAATCGTCTTCGTACAACTGCATGGAGAGATATTCTTTCTCCTTGATTGCAGCAGTGCGTCTGCGCCACTTGTCGAGAAACTTCCCAAGTACGAAGTGTTGAATTTTGAGCTCATTGACAGCAGTGATCTCGCGCCAGCCGTTGAAGAATCTTGTGCGTAGGATATGTCGGCGTGCGACCGACGTCCGCTGGACTTCGTCTTCAGCGCTCTTAGCCCAGTGCGTGAAGGCTTTTGTGAGTAAGAACAAGTTCCTGGCTTTCTCTGCGCGTCTTTCGAGGCGCCCAAAAAAGCGTTCCGTCTCTCGGTTCGTTCGTCTATTGTGCATTTCGACTCGCAGAGTGTCCAGCGCCGGTTTGAGCAGACCCCTCCGATCAAATGCCACCGCTCTGCGGTTCATATCCGCCTCTCTTTCGATTTGATCTCTTGTCCGATCTCGCCATTTCTGCATACATGCTCTTGCAAGAGTGTGTAGGCGCTGTTGCTCGAATGCCTCAGCATCGTCCATCAAGCGTGTGTCCGACGGTCGGTATGGTTCCGGTACGTGTTGCTGTGCTGCTTCGTGCGCCATGTCTGGAATAGGCGCGTTGACCCCTGGTATCTGGATATGAGACAGATCGATATCTGCCGTTCGCTCCGTGTGCTCGCTATCGTCCGCGTCGTAGTCCCTGAACTGTGAAGTCCCTGTCTGTCCATCCCTGCGTATCTGGAGACTGCCGCGACTGGATACAGAGCCGCTCCGTCGGTGGCTCGGCCTGTGTTGTTCGGAGGCTGTTCGACGATTCCCGTATCCACTCACCCTGGCGTGAATGGGAAGCTGGGCGTGCGAATACGACTGTGCTTCCGTATCCGATCGTGACCGCCGCGTCGTCCATCTGCTTCCATTCGCATCCCGAGAGCCTCGACGTGAGCGCAAAGGCAACTCTTGTCCAATATCCGGGCCAGCCACCTTATCCGCGCTCCCGTCGAAAAAAGAATCAAAGCTTCCTCTTCTCTCATGTCTTCCCAGCGGATTCTGCGCTCCAGACGGCCCATCACGCGTCGAATCCCCAAAGCCAGTGGTGACTTCAATGCCCTCCCCCTCCGAGTCGCACTCGACTTGGATTCCAATCTCGCCAAGCACGCGCCTAAACCTCTGCACCAGGCTCTCCTCTCTCTTCCTATCCTTCTGCATGCGGAACAGGAAGCGGTGCAGCACGCTGTCGTCTTCAGGCCCAAGGCCATGATCGCCGAGGACTTCTTCGTAGGCATTGAAGAGGGCGCGTGAGGAGCGGTCGGGCGTGGATTGCGCGCGGCGCACGATGTCGTAGAGGAGTTCGATGGCTGAGTACACCTGCCGTTAATGACAATTCTCCCAGACCTCGGCGAGAAACAGTTACAAGCGTACCATCGTCAGACAAGTCATCCTTGGTGAGGTTCGGAGTCTCATTGCTGGGCGCGCTCATGGAGGGTGGCATTCGTGCTCGGGACTCGCTCGTCTGCGGCGCGTTCTCGACAACATGAGCGTCGCGCGTTGTATTGTGGATTGAAAGAGGCGGGATAGTGTCTTGCGGCGGCGCGCACGCAAGTATTAAGCATTACTGGCGGTAAGAAGAGCGATGAATGGGCACGAGAGGTTGTGAAGAGCGCGAGTGAACGCGCTTTGTTGTCGCGCAGCTGGTTGGTCGTCCATTCACGGAAAAATGCGCCAAGACGTCCGTGCGCCCGAACCATGTCCTCGTCTCTGATCTCATCGAAACGACAGAAAACTACCACGAACATATCAGGATGCCGGGTCGGTCACGTCCAATCGACAAATTCGCTGCGGCGACAGCAAAATGCTCGAAGGAGGTATGCATGCACCCTATCCATCGAACTGGCCCATTGCATTGAACCATTTTAAGGGCGCAGCATACGGCAAATGCATCGTGGCCGACTACAACAATGTCTCCAAAGACAAATGCGTTACCGAGTTTCTGAAACTCAAGCAATGCTTTATGGTGAGTATGCACTCGCGCATGTCATCTCAGGATACTGATTGAGGCGCAGGAAGCATACAAGAAGCCGTAACCGGGCGGCGATAACAGCATTTGCGTCGGCACTGCATTGCATCGGGAGGCGTTGGTTGTACAACCACTAAAATATCGTCCATTCATGCCAGCGTCTATCTATTACTGGAAATTTTCCCAATATGACATTGCTCCGGTTCCGAGAAGGCAATCAACGAAGCCCACAAGCACTCTCCACGACCCTAGGTTCAGCTGCCGAAGCCGCACTGGCGCCGCGTGATTCGACGAAACGGTTGCTCGAGCGCATCTTATTTTCATACGGTCCTGTTCTTCGCATTACAGCTTAATCAATCTCAGCAGGAACGTTGCCTTGTGCAGCTCCTGTTCCTCCTGTGCGATAACCGTCTCGTGGTTATTCTCTGGGATCTTGCCCTCCATCTCGGTGATGGCATGCTTGTCAACATTTCTTCGCAGTGCCTTCTCGAAAATGACACCTTGGTTCTCGAAAGCAGCTTCGATGCCGACATCGTCCGGGTCGGACAACACGCGGTACTCCATCCCCACATCGTCGGTCGGAACCAGTCCGGCCTTCTTGCGCAAATCCTGGACGCGGCGAATGATCTCTCGCGCCAGACCCTCCTGCTCGAGCTCGGGATAGCTAGCGACATCGAGAATGATGAGGACGTCGTCGTCCGTGTTGAACTCCTGGTTCTTGCTCTTGTCATCTTTGACCAAGCCCCTCCTAACCATGAGGTCCTCTTTCTCCACGCGGATGCCGTCAACTTGCATCTCCCCATTCTTGATGAAGTCCTTGATCTGCTGACTCGTGAGATTCGGTAGCCCCTTCTTGACCTTGACCGCATCCTTCTTGAGCTTCTTGCCGAGGACAGAGAAGTCGGCTGAAGCAGAGTACTGGACGTTGTACTTTTCCTCCTCACTTGACAGTACCAGATCCCGCACGTTGAGCTCTTCCGTGATGTAGTTTTCTAATGACCTGATATCATCTAGGTACTCTTGCTCGGGATGGATGACCACAAGCGTCTTCAGAGGTATCTTGAGGCCCTTGTTCGCCCTATCTCGGCAGATGCGACCAAGCTCAATAACGGCCTGCATTCGCTTCACCTGCCGTTCTACGACCTCATCAAAAAGTTCATCGCGGACTTCCGGGAACGGCAGGAAATGTACGCTACGGTCGTCCTCTGCGTGGAGATTCTTCGGGATGTGGGGGAGGAGTCGGAGGTAGATATTGTCGGTGATGAATGGAGTGAAGGGAGCAAGACCGCGGCAGAGAGTGTACAAGACTTCGAACAGGGTGTTCAGGGCATGCTTGGTATCATCGAGCCCATATTCGCCCTTTAACCGCCGGCGGTTGAATCGGATGTACCAGTTCGTTGTGTTATCGATGAGCTATACTAGTTAGCAAACACATTCTTACAATCCTTATAACGCTCACCTGGAGTAACCGTGGAACGACTGTGTATAGCCTGTATCCCGCCATCTCTTCGTTGACAAACTTGAGCAGCGACTGGCACGAAGCCAGGATCCACCGATCAAGTACATTCGTATTCGTCTTTTCGGCCGAGGGGTCAAAGACAAAATGCAGATCGGCAACCTTTTTCAGTAGGGCGACCTGCTGTTCGAAGAATTGATAGCTATTCCACAGCGGGAGCAGCACTTTAGAGACAATCTCTTTGACGCCAGCTTCTTTGAAGCGAAGGGTTTCGGCCCGCACAACAGGTGAGTTGATGAGGTACAGTCGGAGAGCATCAGAGCCGTAGTTGTTCATGATAAGGTGCGGATCGGGGTAGTTCTTTAGTCGCTTCGACATCTTCTTCCCGTCTTCGGCGAGCACAATTCCGTTCACTACGCAGTTTTTGAACGGAAGAACGTCGAAGAGAAGAGTTCCGAGGACAGTCATGGTGTAGAACCAGCCTCGTGTCTGGTCAAGACCTTCGGCAATAAAGTCACCAGGGAACGACTTCTCAAACTGCTCCACGTTTTCGAAGGGATAGTGAGCGCTCGAGTAGGGCATAGATCCAGACTCAAACCAGCAGTCGAAAACCTCTGGGCTTCTTCGTAGGACACCCTTGCCCTGCTTGCTGGGAATGGTAATGTCATCGATATGGTGGCGATGTATGTCTGTCAGATCACCCTCATATCCGCTCAGCTCCTTCAATTCTTGAACGCTGCCAATGCACATAACCTCCTTCATGTCGTCGCTAACCCAAAGAGGAAGTGGGGTGCCCCAGAATCGATTACGCGACACAGCCCAATCAGGAGAATTCTGGATCCAGTTCGCGAAGCGCTTCTCTTTGACGAATGAAGGGACCCAGTGTGATCCTTCGATGTTTTCTAGCATCTTCGGAATATGGTCTTGGATCCTCACGAACCAAGACGGAACGGCTCGGTAGATCAACGGAGTATCGGAGCGCCAGCAGAAAGGGTAGCTGTGGGTGACTTGCGAATCAACGACCAGTCGCCCTATGCTCTTGAGGTGCTTGATGATGTTCTTGTCGGCCTTTTTGACGTTCTGGCCCTCGAAATCCCGAACAACGGAGGTGAAGCAACCGGCATCGTCGACCGGATTCGGAGGGGGCCGATTCGCGTTGACGATGCCGTACTCCATGGCAATCTTGTAATCCTCTTCACCGTATGCGGGAGCTTGGTGGACGATACCGACACCGCTGTCCGCTGTTACATAGGTCGCGTTGACGACCTTGAAGCCAACATCCTTGAACTCTTCATAGATGTAATCGAACAGCGGCTCGTACTTCCATCCCAGCAGATCCTTTCCTTTTAGCTTCTGCACAACCTTGTATTTCGCTTTCTTTGGGTCCCTGTATAGTGTCCTCAGAAGTGCCTCGAGTAGCACGTAATGCTTCCCAGAAGCTTCGTCAAGAATCTTGATATATTCCAAGTCGGGATGAGCGGCGAGCGCGACGTTTGAAGGAAGCGTCCAAGGCGTAGTCGTCCTGCTTGCTGTTAGCCGTAATAGTCTTGAATGAAGAGCGAATACAATACCAGGCCAGTAGATGTGTGGTCGGGTCATCCACGAGCGGGAAGGAAACCACCACAGCCGGATCTTGCACATCTTTGTAGTTTTGCGATGCTTCGAAGTTGCTGAGAGGCGTCGCCAGAGCCATACTATACGGCATGACCTTGAACCCCTGGTACACGAGGCCCTTGTCAAACAGGCGCTTGAACACCCACCACTCACTCTCCATGAAGCTGGTGTCCATGGTCTTGTAGTCTCTGTCAAAGTCGATCCAGCGACCTAGCCGATCAATGGTATGCCTCCACTCGGCCGCATATCGCATAACAATAGCCCGACACTTCTCGTTGTAATTCGCCAATCCAATCTCGCGCACGGCGTCTCGGCCAGACATTCCCAGGTTCTTGTCAATCTCATACTCGATAGGCACTCCGTGTGTATCCCAGCCGAACCGGCGCTCTACGTAACGCCCCTTCATGGACCAATATCGGGGAATGATGTCTTTGATTGTCGAGGCCAGAAGATGGCCGTAATGGGGCATGCCGGTTGCGAAAGGCGGTCCATCTACTCGAGGTCAGGTCCGTCTCTCGCGGTGGACTGGGTCCGACATACCGTAGAAGGTATATGGTTGCTTTCCCTTAGACTAGCCTACTGTTAGCCTTGAACATGTAGCAAAGCCCGCACAAGCTCGGGAGCTTCTTTGTTCGCCTCTGTCTCGATAGATGTGTACTGGAGCGCCGACTTCAAGGCTGTACTTGCTATGACTCGGCATCCCTCTGAAACACCCACGGGAGAATGTGGATACGTACCAGCTCGACCTGCCTTAAGAAGGCGTCAATCTCCTTCCACCGCGCGAGGATGCGCTCCTCCTCCTTGGGGAAGTCGATAGACATGGTGTGTCGTGTGCCTGGTGCTCGTCGTGACGGGCAATGTTTTCCTGTTTGACTCCGCGTTGGTGGGGCACGGCCGTTGGCGGAGTCATTGCTGAGTCAGCTATCGATAAGAACGCCCAATCTCAGCCTGACGTTTGAGGCTTGCACCCCAACACCACCAGCAACGAGCCTACACTATCACACAAGGATTGTTGCAGATTGTCCCTCGTCATTATCAAGACCATCGTTCTCATTGATCATGTAGGACTGCAGGGCCACGAGCCAGTGGAGCCTCATGTCGCTTGGTTTCCCCGAGGCACAGATTCTGACTCTCCCCTGAGCTAGTGGTGCTTGGATCCTTCGACGAAATGAACTCACTCTTAAAGGCGACCGCGACCCTTTGGCACTGGTTCCTCAGTCTTCCACCTTGCTGTATTCTTATAATGCCTAATCCAACGCCAAACCGCCGCCCTATACTGCGCCTCTACAGCTTTTTGCTAGCATGCTTGTTTCCGATCGCTTTCGCCGTTGACGCGCCAATATACATTTCCACACCTTCAGAAATTGCAGCAGGCACGCCTGTGGAAGCCAGTCTTAGTGCCGAAGTGCACAATGGCGATACTACTTGGCGCAACTCGTTCCGCATATACTTGGGATCTTCCTATCGGGATAAGCCTCACTACTTCTACCGCTCCGATTGTACGCATCATGAGACCTGAACGCGGCCACTTTGCTGATATCCCTTGCCTCGTAGGCTACCTGATCCACGAACAGACTCTATGCGACCCTCTCGTCGAGATTGACAGCAGCTATGTTTCATTCAAGAACACCACCTTCAGCGTAACCATTCCCACGACTGTTGGGCCTTCCGGCAAACACTACGTTCTTATGGCGCGCATACTCAACACCGACGGCTCGTACTACGGCAGCTCACTCGAATCGGACGTGTTCGAATTGACCGGGGCTAATGGGACTTGGGCTGGGTATCAGACGGAAGGGTACACGCTCTGGGGGGATGATGGGACCGCTTGTAGTGGCTTCGCATGCGTAAAGAATTGCTCAGATGCTGCTGCAAACAGGCTGGGAGCGCAGAACACGACCGACTACGAGAATTGCGCCAACATCTGTCCCGACGTTAGCATCGATTTCGAGAATTCAACGAGAGGAGGGCAGCCTACAGCATCGCTCACCACTCCTTCGCCATGTGCCGCCCTGCCATCTACTAGTGCGACTACGACGCCCGATGTAACGGGCATTGATTCAGCCCCAACCGTCACGAGATCGCGGAGCGCGGCCGCTGCCGCAGGCACAAGCGCAGCTTCGACGGAACGGGAACAGCTGAGACCATGCCTGATTGGCCTGATATCCTTCGCAACTGTTTACCTTATTGGCTGAAATACGTTTATTCGCTCGGCCGCCCTCTCGCTGTTTCGTGCACGGCTCCAGTTGTCACTGAACGGTAACAGTTACCGCTAAGACCTAATAGTGCCACTAAGTCCCGTCGAAAAGACTGACCACGAACCGACCTGAAGAGCTGATATTGAAATCTTGAAATCTTCAAGTGGGCTGGCGCTGCTTTTGTTGAGAGGACACTCAGCGTTCGGTATTGCGCAAAACGTCCGGAACGCGATACATCGGTGCTTCTGTCGGCGCGAGGCCAAACAGCTCTGCATGGCCTGCCGCGTACGGCTTGAGCAGATTTTGTTTCCCGATTCGGAGCTTTTTCAGGCATTGCAAAGATGAAACGGGCGACAGGCCAAGACGGTGGCTAAAGCTTAGCTTGCTTCGTCATGCCCCTGGTCGCTGAAACATGACAGGCCTCGCATCACGACACCACTCCTCGTCTGGGTGGTTGTAGCGGTCTGGCTAGTGATTGATAGCCTTCTTGACACGAACTCTTCGTCACCTCCACGAGACGTAGCACTCCCCACAACAGCGTTTTGTCTCTACAGAAGGTTGGGTAGTGAGTCGCCGACGGCAGGCGACAGTCAATTGACCACTTGTGTCTTGACAGGCTCGTCCCGAAGGCCTGAGGAGGGACTCCCGGCTGGTTTCTGTCAGGTTTCGAGTACTGGCAGGCCGCGTAGGCGTCAACGGGAATGCTTCTTCCCACAAGTTATATATATCGTGAAAACAATCTACGAAGACTGGCTTACCACAGCACAAACTCACAAGCATCATCTGCATTTCATCGCTTTATCCCTTCTTTGTATTCTCTCGGCCGGACCGACTTCGATTCTCAATCCCTTTTGCTTCCTTTCATTGTCCATATTTCTTCAAGCCCCCGAAAATGCGTTCCATCAGCTTTGTCATTACGCTCCTTTTCGCCTTCATTGCGACCTCGTACGCATGGCCTGAACTCCACATCCTTGAGGCACGCAAGGGCGGCAAGAATGGAACTACGAACGGCAATTCCGTCAACAAGGCCTGCCGCAAGATGGCTAAGCTTGAGAAGCTTACTGCCCTCGCTGCCAACCAGACCAAGCTTGACGCCATGGTCGCCAAGGGCAAGCTCAACCAGACCGAGGTCGATGCCATCAAGGCCAAAGCCGCCAACGTCACCAGCGAGCTCCAGACCATGCAGGCTAACACCACGCTCGTCAGCACCTGCTTGGTCGTCGATGCCCACCAGAAAGTCGTTGGCGAATGCAAGCAGATGAACAAGCTTACGAAGCTGGCGGCTCTGGCGAACAACCAAACGGCCATGGACGCCTTCATGCAGAAGAAGAACATCACGGACATGACGAAGCTGCAGGCGAAGATTGCGAACGCGACCACCAAGTTGAAGACTCTGCAGAGCAACACTACACTCACGAACCTGTGCACTCAGCTAGACCAACAGAAGGGTGCAGCCAGTGATGGTGAGTCGACTGCCTTGCTTGATATCAACGCACTGACAGTAAATAGGTACTGCTGCTGCCTCCGGCACCGCTGGTTCGGCCGCGGCTTCTACCGGGTCATCGAGCGGCGCCAGCGAGCTCACCCTCCAGACGATGTCCTACATCCTCCTTCCCGCGCTCGCCGGTATCTTCGCCCTCTTCCTCTAAGCGATGGACTTCACTCTACCACGCCTTCTCGGACAAACCACACGGCAAACCTTCAAAATTACCAAGGCTGGGAGTACAAAAGAAAGGCTTGCTACAGCACGCGGGCCATGGGCGCATACACTGGGTGTGAAGAGATGGATGCAGATGGACTAGCTTGTAAAGTGCGTGCTAACACTCATTGTCACATACTCTAGAATTACATTCGTGTAAATGACATTCTTTCCAAAGCTATTCTGCTCTCTCGCTACTATGATATGTTCACGTCGGCGTGGTGCAAGCGTCATTTTCGCCTCTCCTTTTCACCTTGCGCGACTTGAGGAAGCTTCATTCGGCACGCTCGAAGGGAGACCGCACGTGGTTCCAGCGGCTCCGGGGGAAAACCTGACTAAGCCGTTGTTCACTAACGAGGTTATTGAGAATCATGCGTTACATCAGTGACTAGTTTACGAGATAGAGACTTTCACCTCTATTCCAGGTGAGATATTGCATGCGCCTATACTTAATCCAGCGTGTCCCCATACATTCGTGGTTTCACGCCGCGTGAAAGCATCATTGCCACTCTACACCTCGCTTCTATATTCTATAATTGTCCCCTTCGTCCTATGACTCCCCAAATTTCACACAACACATCACACAATTCAAGGCCCAACGCTTCCAAATCTAAACGCACCCACAATCCCACCCAGCACCAACACCCACACCACATACCCAACCAAACTAAACCTAAACCACCATGAAGCGCCCCACCACCCTCCTCTCCCTCCTCTCTCGCGCCATCCCCGCAGCCCCAACCCTAGCACAAGCCACGCCTGCGCAGCAATCTTCTCTCCTAGCAACCCGCACCCACGCCTTGCAAGCGCAAGCCCGCGCCCTCGACGCCCGCATGCGCGCCATGCACTCCCTCTCTCAAGCCATCGCAGTGCTCCTCCGCGCGGGATTCGAGCGCAACGCCACGGCTTCTCTGGACAAGCTGCGCGCCGTGCGCGGGCGCGTCCAGCGGACACTCGACCTCCAGGCCTGTCTAGCTGCCTACCACGCCCTGAGGGGCTTGCAGGTCGATAAGCGCGTTGCCCTGGTGATGCGGTGGGATGCTGGGGCTGAGCGGCATATGACGGCGGTGGGGGATGCTGTTGGGTTGCTGTGTGAGGGGCAGGCGGAGGGGAGGGGCGAGGAGGTGGAGGAGGTGGAGGACGAGGATGAGGACGAGGACGAGTACGAGGAGTACGATTATTTCGACGAGAGGAGGCACGAGGAGGAGTGGATCCAGGAGTTCGAGGACGAGGGGGACGAGTAGGAAGAGGAGGAGGCGGCGGGTGAGAAGAACCTCGTTGCTGGATTGATCTCCTAGATGCGGCACCCGGACGGAGTAGGACTGGGTTAGGTGTGGTCGCCAGCCTGCAAGAAAGAACGGGTGGTTCATTTACCTGGGTCATGATGGCGTTCTGGACAAGCCCGAGCAGTGTGCTATCCGGATTTGCACTAGTAGCCATGGCGGCAAGGGTTATGAATGATGGAGGCTGGAATTTGGCTAGGAGATGATGGGGAATAGATCTTCGACTTTGCCTAGATAGGCGGTAATGGGAAGAATAGAAAATCCCTACATAGGATAGAAAACGCGTGCATTCGTGGTTCTATTTGCAGACGATGTGCCCACTAATTCGTGATAATGCTTCACTTTCGACTCCGTCTTCTAACCCTGACTTTTTCCCCATTCCGCCAAGAAGCCCTCGATCTGTCTCGCCCTCCTGGCGGCATCTTCGAGGCTTACCCACCCATCTCCCTCCTCCTTCCCATCCGCAAACGCATACAGACTCCTCATCACGCTTCTAGCGGGGATAGGCACTTCTTCCTGCTCCTTGCTCCATTCGAACTTGACATCCTCTACGCGATCATCTTCAAACCAATGAATATGGATAGTCACGGGCTCGTCGTAGGCACTGGCCTGAAGCGCAAGGCCTGAGGGAGAGACGAGGCGGATCTCGCCGTACTCGCAGTTGATCGTCCAGCTGAGAGATGGTGTGCCGGGGAAAGGCTGGCCGCGGCGGAAAAGGAAAGAAAGCGTTGCTGAAGTTGCTGTTTGGGGAGAGGGTTGAAGGGCACCGTGGAGGGAGAGAAGATCTGGAACGTCTGAGTGGATAGTATCAACGATTCTTCCGGACTCGGGATCTCGAATGCGAACGTCCGGTCGTTGGAGCTGCATTTTGGTATGAACCGATTCAGGAGCCAGTTCGCCCAGGACGGACAGCACGAAGTCGAACACTAGGCCCGTATCATCAGCACATCCTTTCTATAATGAGAGAAACTTCTCAAGGACCCACCATGTCCAAATCCAATCGTGATTGGATTTCCACCAACGTCCCTCTGCGCGAAGTACTTCAACCCCACCGGCAAAATCTCTCTGTCGTTGGTCCCGCCAAAAGCTCGCACATCCGCACTCAGCACCTGTCCCAACCTTGGATCTTGCAGTAACTCTCGCATCTTCACTACTGGCGGCGCCCATCGTCGCTGCAGTCCCACCGCAACCCTCGATCCGCTTTTCTTCGCCTCGTGTACTAACTCTTCGATGTCATTTAGGTTCGCAGCGATCGGCCACTCGACGTATACATCCTTTCCGGCCTTGACGCTAGGTAGGATAGTTTCATAGTGCTTATCAACACGCGTATTGCAGATTACGAGGTCGACGTCTGGGTCACTCGCGAGGTCATCGGGAGAGCCGAAGGCTTTGGTGGAGTCCGGTAGGCCGTACGTCTTAATGGATGCTTGCGCAGCGTCAACACTGCTGTTCAATAGAGCGACTATCGGGAGCTTGGAACGTCCGGCGGAAGTTAGTAAGCCTGGGAGATGGGCTGTGGAGGCCCATGATGTTGTTGCAGAAGACGAGAGGCCGATGAGGGCGGTGCGGAGGGGAGCTTGGAGTGGAGACATTGCTGCGGTGTGGAACGTAGCCTTTGGTAAGTGCTCGCGACAAAAATGGGCGATCCGTCTTATGGCAGGGAATTGGATTTGTAATACAGTGCTTGTGATTTAAAGATGAGCGATCCGTTTTATGGGAGCGAAGTTCGATTTGTAATGCAGTGTACCTTGTAGTACGGGCAGCGCAGAGTTGAGCACCTAAACCAGGGAAGCAAGTCCAAGCAGCCACGCAACGTAAAGCCTCTTTGGTCAACGGCACAGCCGCGGTATTCCATCCGGCGGCCCCATGATATGGAGATGGCAGATATGTGTTAATGCACTCAATGGTCGTCACCGAGCGCCGCCGGAGAGAGCAAGATTTGCGTTCGCGAGAAGCTCCACACCCAGGCGATCATACAATCGTCACTATGGTCAGGTCCTTCGCAAACACATCGTCGATCCACTTTGTTTGAGAGCCACGTCCAGCTCTACGTTTGTGCGTTTCATTGGCATCCACATCTTTGGTGCACGAGTCCACTGAGGGTTGCGATGAAGCAGAAACAGCATGAGACCATCGACCACCTCTCCCCCGAAAGCGACGTCCTCGTGGTGTTACTTGTGAGGTTCGCGATATTTCCGACTCCACAAAACGGCGCGACAGCTGCCCAAAGCCGATACGTCTATAAACCCCAGACTTCTCTCCAATAGGGGACTCGAGGAAGATACCTAAGAAGGCTACTTCGGGTGGCGGGGCAGCGGGCGCGAACGAGGATAGATATCTTTGGTGTTTGTCTCGCTCGGGCACACTTTCGTGCGTGCCCAGTATCAGAAACCATATCGCTGGCTTGTGTGGTATGGATTGTTCTCCCCAAAATCCGGGCGTGGCCATTGGCATCATAAAACTTCCGGGGGGTAAATAGTCGAAGGCCGTGTGCCCGGCACGATCATGAGCAATCCACCCAATGGCGGCCTGCCTCAGTTCATAGGGCTGGGCAATGTAGAGGCTGTGTACGAGGACATAACTCCTCAGAGATATGAGCGGCAAATCAGGGCCACCGGAGGTAATGTCGCCCTTGCGTGGGGGTCCAGGGCCTAGTTGGGCTGTATGCGCGTACGTAAGGCTCGATACCGCGAGTAACCTGCCACGGAGTGTCAGGGAGCCGACACCATTAAGCCAGGCGACCTGATCCTTATCAGGGGTCTCCAAGCTGACGAACTCGCACCTTGGGCGAAAGCCGTTCTCTCGGACGGCTAAAGGAAACTGAATGGCGCCATCCCAAGATGCCCAAGACCAGGATGGTGCTCGTGCCACAGAGGGAGGCGATAGTTCATCATTTGTGGGCAACCAGAGTAGCCCTTGACATACAAAATCCTTCCAGATGCCGGCGCACCAATTCTGCCCCGTCCTGGTGTGGATCTTCGAGGCGATACCAGTCAGGGCTATCAGCTTGTCGGTCTCCTTAGTCAGGTCACAGCGAGAATACATCTCAACTAGATCAAGCCACTCAAGGGAAGTATCGCCCTTTCGTCCTGGTAGTGCGTTGTCCTCTGGTGAAAGAATAGCTCGCAGCGCGGGCAGTTCCGATGGACTGAGAAAATGGGACCGTCGGCTACTAAAAAGCTCCTCCGTCGGGCGGCGACTATCGCGGCATTCGCTCAATAGTTGATCTTCTCGGAATATCCCTCGGCCGGTTTCAAAGTATATTTGACCGCGCGTGAAATGAAGCGCCCTCGTAGAAAGAAATCGTTCCTGTAGCACCCAGCCTCTTTTCGATAGGCCACTGTTCGTCACATCAATGTCCGGATTGGGTGGCAGGTACAAGCCAATGTTCTGACAGTTAACAGAATGCACAACGGCGGTTGGCTTTGACAGTGCTGAAGGGAGAAAGCCTTCGGAGTCATTACCAGCGCAATGAGCCGCAACGGTGACCGTAGCGCTCTGGTATATATCGCCCATCTTTTTTGATTCGTGGAGCCAGTCCTCCGCACTATCTTGGATGATACACAGAGCATCTATCCAGATATAGAGCAAGCCAAGTTGTCGAGTTGCAAAGACGGCATCTCGAAATGTTTGTGGTAAATGTTCGAGCGGAATGCCGCTCTTTAGCTTCGCCAAGGTCTGCGTGGTGGCGGTGAAATGTTGCAACAATCCCCAGCGGTGACTCAAAGCAACATATCGGGGACGCGGAGTGGTGCCTGAGAACTCGCGAGCGCATTCGACAAGCTGAATATAGCCTTCATTTGTAATGTCCAAGAGCCGGGTAGGGTAGACTTGCATACTTTCGTGAGGGGCATTGCTGTTTTCCTCCTCTCCCGCAATGATTCCGCCGCCAGCGGGAGGCAGATGGAGATCGTTTAGTAACCATTTCCGAATGACATCCCACTTTCCATCATGCTCTAGCCTTGGATCATCGACAAGCTGGACGGTAGGTACAGTGGAGGCTCGACTAGTGGAATTCTGCGCATCGGATATTTGACTCGTGGGTATTGAGGATCCGTCGCAAGTTTCTTTAATAGTAAGCGTTTTTGTAGGGTTGAAGATGGGAGGACATACCAGATGCCTTAAAGACACTAAGTTTCATCTGCATGTTCGATGTCATCTCTCTTACCTGACGAACTTGGGTTCGAAAGGTTATAGTGAACCGCAGGTCTAATCCGGTGCAGGTGATAGGGCCACTTGTTGAGACATTCGGTAGGGCATCAAGAGAGACCGTAACTTTCCTACCGTCGTTCATCATTGCGTCGATATCCGAAACCCCGTCCGAGTGATAACCATCGAATGGATTGAAGGAATCATCGCTGTATGCCTTCATTTGTGCGAGTATATGGCCGTTGGGCCCACCAAGGGTTTTGAGGAGCAAATGACAGACTGAGCAGAATTTCGCCAACCGTTCTAGCTCAGCAATTACGACCTGGAAAACATGGACCCGGGAGCCTGGAGGGTAAGGCGGGTTCAGGCAGGACTGCAGCATCCCATAGCAAGTACGGCAGCAAGGCAGGTCCATGGGCTCTTGCTTGAATCTCTTCCCGCGCTCCGCTGGAGCCGAGTATCGACCATGGAGTTTTCGCAGCAGGTCTATGTTTGACCTGTCGCAGGATAAGGGAATGCCAGAAGTTTCGTCTCGGGACTCCTCTTGCGGCGATTGGGAAGGCGCTATGTCGTCCGTTGTGTCCGGGGCTCGCATTCGGGACGCTCCAAGCTGTGCCATCGTTGGTAGCTCACGCGAAGCACATAAACGAGTGGAATTTTTGCGCAACAGTGTGGGCGGCAATGCATGTTCTTTTCAAGGCAGCACAATGGTGGAGATAACAGCCAGTGAAGGCGGAGGCTCAGCCCTCGTATTGACGAGCTGAGCCCACTGGCTCGCTCACCTGCCCAATCGCAAGGCAAGGAGAAAGCCGCATGGCAATAATTGGCATGATGGCCTGCGATGTCAGGGCGCCAACAAGCGTATCCAAAGGTTGAAACTTTCGAAGAGAGTGTCGGCAGGTTTATCGATGCATCGCGGCGTCGAAGAACAGCGAAGTGATGAGTCGAGACGGAAGGCGAGAGGAAAGAATAGTCCAAACAAAATGAGGCTTAGCGGCATCACGTGGGCATACAATTTGGGAAGCCTGACCTCTCAGAAACATCCCCATTTTAGCAGCCTCTCCCCAAGAGACCGATTAAGAGATTAATGGTATAATAACCCAATTGCCTACATAACCCTTCTCACGCCAATATCTACATCCGGACTCCCTTCACACTTCTCGTCCCCATCTGCCAGACACCAACTTACAACCCGGAATCGATCTGGTTCGGCGGGTTGCTAGCCGTGTACGCATCCCACTTGTCACACAGCTCAAACACATCCTCATCAAAAATCTGTGTCATAATCTCATCCTTCTTCTCGAGGGCAACAAGGAACAGGCCTCCACTAACATGCCACGCGAGATGGCAGTGTAGCGGCCAAGCTCCTGGGTTATCCTGCGTGTACTGAATGACCGTGAAGGACGGCGTAACCGTACCATCCGTGTTATTCTTGCCATTCTGCAGGATATGCGTATCGCGGCGAACACTGTTCTCAGCGTTGGTGACCGTGCCATCCCACTCGCCGAAGCCCTCGGCGAGGACGTGGAAGTCGTGGCCGTGGAGATGCATCGGGTGCGAGCCGATGAGCCCGTGGTTGGTCATGTGGATGCGGACCGTCTTGTTGGAGCCAAAGTCGAACACGTTCCACTCCGGCTTGTAGTCGAAGTCGCCGTTCTTGGCGGATAGCAAAATGGGCGCGTTGTAGTCGCCGCGGTACGAGCTGTTGTTGACGAACCAAATGAAGTTTGTGCCGTTGGAGCGGAAGGTGAAGTCGATGACTTCGGTGGTCTCAGGCTCCTCGATGGGGACCTTGCAGAGCGGAATGCCGGCGGTGGCGAGGTCGTCGTTCTTGCAGGCGGCGAGCTGTTCGGCAGTCACGTCACTGGTGGTGCTGGGGACCGACTCGGTGTCAGCGTCTTCGTAGTAGACGGCAGCAACGGCGTTGGGCGAGATGCCGTCATTGAGAGTGCAGTGCTCCGTGCCGAGCTGGGAGCGCATCCAATAGGCGTCGCTAGGGGAACCGGTAGCTTCCACAATGATGTCACAGCGCTGGCCAATGCCGAGGGTGACGACGTTGGTGGTGTAGGGCTCAACAGGGATGAAGTCCAGTGCAACGACGGTGAGCTGGTGTCCGTCAATGCTGAACTTCTGGACACCCTCGGCACCAGCGTTGACGAGACGCAGTAGGTGCTTCTTGCCAGACTCAAATTGGAACTTGGCAACACCCGCATTCGCATCGCAAGGCAGAGTGGTGTTGGCGCAAGGATACTGCATCTTGCCGTTGATCAGGTTGTTGTTGGATGGCGGGAATCTTCCGTTCATGGTGTTGTTGATGAGAGTGTAGTAGTCGGCATGGAACCAATCTTCCACGATAACTGGGCCGAGGTCGATGTCGTACTCAGCGTGCTTGGGACCGTAGATGACCATGGCGCCATGAGCACCACCGGAGTACTGAGCACTGTAGTGGCCTATGAACTAGTTAGGGACGGTGATGTTGACGAAGACACTGGTGATGCTTACTGTGGTACCACGAGCTTCCGTAACGGTCGGCACGGAAAAGCTGTTCGAAGGTGCCACCATTCGGCGTAATCGGGCACTGAGCGACAGCGGGCACACCGTCATACCAGGAAGTTTCAGTCTGGAAGAGTCCGTGAGCGTGGATGGCAGTACCCTCATCGGTCAAATCATTGGTGACGCGGAAGAGAATCCAATCTCCCCTATTCTCAAGTCAGCATGTATTGTCAAGTGGAATCAGTCGAGGGGCGCACCAGTTAGCTTCAACGAGTGGGCCGGGGAACTGTCCGTTGATAGTCAAGCCGTTCCTAGTGATGCCGTCCGGAGCGATCGTCTGGTAGGCAACGTGGAGATCATAAGTGCGCGTGACACCAGTATCTGGCATAGTAGGGCAGTTAGGAGCAGGTGTGCTGGTGCTGGACGATGTGGCGTTCATGGAGTTAGTCACCGAGCCAGAAACGCTCGAAGACGGGTAAACCGAAATGGTTGGGTAACCAGAACCAGATGGGTATTCAGAGCCGGTGGGATACGGCTGGTACGAGCCTCCCGTAGGGTAGGGAGCTCCCGAAGAACCAGAGCCGGTTGGATAAGGCGGGTACGGGACACCCGTGGAGTAACCCGTCGGAGTCGGGAGCGACGAATACTTCGGACCACTGGGCAATCCACTGATCGGGAGATGAGGACAATCAAGCTCTCCCCAGTACGAGTTTCCATTCTGCTTCCCCTTCGGCAAGGAGGGAATCAGCTTGTTGGTACCCTTCGGAATCCACGCTGGCGCGTCGTACTTGTCCTTCGCAGGCCCCCCATAAGGATATGGCGTAGTTGGATAGGGAGGAGGTAAAGTCTCGCCGTGAGACGGCTTGCCGGGCCAGTTGTACGGAAGCGGGACGTCGTTGTAGGGGTTGTAGTACGGTCCTCCATGTCCGTGGTCGTTGCTGGTGGGATATGCGGTGGCATATTGAGTGACGGTAGCGGTGACGATCTGGCAGATGTCGGCCGTGTAGTTGCCATTCGGTGCCGGGAAGAGCGACGGTGCGTGGTAAACCGAGGACAGCGAAGCGGTCCCGGCGACGTAAGGAGCGTAAGCCACCATTATGAGGGGTAGCAATTAATATATAGACGACGATCCAAAACAAAGAAATGCACAGAAACGAACAATTAACGAGTGACTGGGCCGGGCTGGATGAGCTCTGAGCAGATTCGAGGCCATTGTTCTATATACCTCCGGCGATCAAAGATGGCCTGAGTCGCATCGTATTAGCGCGTGATAATTGCCCTTTTCTGGGCGGTGGACGGCTTGGAAACTGGCCCCAGGCGTTAGCGGACTCGTGGTGTAGGCATGCAGCGCTGCCGTTTTGCGTAACAGCTGTAGTGGGGAACGCTTGGGTTTGGACGGTTAAGGTAAAGTCTGACGACTGGGCTGAGGGTGGACCGAGAATTCAGCGTCTAAGCGCGGCGGACACCGAGTCAACGCATCGCTAAGCTTCGTATAAGGCGGCTGGGGGAGATGACAGGAGAAAGGCAGTTCGCACTACTCATACGTCAGCCTGATAGGGCAGTTTTCTGCACGAGCTCTACTCTGTAGATGCTTTTCCGGCCCGTGGCATTCCTGGAGGCGAGATATGAGGTTAGTCGATGCAATGGACACTGTTGCGATGCTGTTGCAAGAGCGCGAAATTGTGTTAGAGGAAGTTCTCCAGATGCGAAGAGTTGTCCACACTCCGTCTCGCGCGAGTCAAGCTGTGCAAGCTGTCATCGAAGCGACAAGAACAATATTGGAGTTTGACGCCGCCGTCAAGAGACGGTGTTGCATAACGTGCATGCACGATAAGCGCTAACGTTACACACACTCTGTCATCTCCATAAAAGCTTCGAGGCGAGCCGGAGAGTTTGGAAATGAGACAAAATAGGAGGTGGGCGCCAGACAGAGAAATATTGCTTTGCGAGAGCAGACGTTATCGGGCAATGCGGTGGGGAGCCGAATGTGATGAGAGGTGCGGGAGGATCGCAATTCAGAATCGAATGTGGAAACAAGCTTCCGCACGGACCACGTAGGAGAAAAAGGGGCCTGTGTCGATCTCTTCCGTCGACCTGGTTCCTCCCCAATCTCCTCTTGAGCCCTGCCACACATCACAGACTTCGCAGACGCTTCCGTTGTTGTACCACCAAACCATGTTGAACCCCATTCCCCAAAGTTTGGCCGTCTCTGAAAACCTGCGTCAGAGCTTACGCGTGCTTCTGTTCCGGGCCCAAGGACCCCCCCAGTGGCGCCACGCCCAGCACCAAGCTTTTCCTAGCTAGCAAGTATGCGCCACGGGGCGGTACCTGATAAGGCTCCACCAGTAACGTCGCTCGTATAAGGAGAGCTTTGCTTCTCTTTCCGTTTTGGAGTCTCTCCTGCAGCATTCCTGTCAGCACAGCTTCATCCCATCTTTCCGTCTCTTGATATCCTCTCACAACCTCTGCTCTTCTCCGCGTGCAAACTTCTCAAGAACCAACTTTTTGAAATCGCCAGCGTCTACTTCTCATTGATTGCGCGGCTCCAATATTGCCATCACTGACTTAGCATCCGTCGGCCCGTGTTGGCCTAAGCGCGGGCGGATCACAGCTCGCCTCATGAAGCCAGCCAAGAAACGCCATCGATAACTCCCCCATAAACATCTGGGGGCCTCAACAGTCATTCCCCTGAGCGTCGACCGAGCCTCACTTTCACATAACAACGCTCCTCGCTGCTTGCTATGATACATATTGTGATGGAATGGGACACCACTCTTTCCAAATAGACACGAATCATGGGAATGATCTGGAGCCGAGGTCGAATAGAATCTAAAAATATCTCGAACGGGTACCTGCCTCGGCGCGCCGACTCGCCTAGCAAGCCATGCCTGGATGAGGCATCATCTTGCGGATCTTACCGACCTCAGGCGTCGGGTTGGGACAGTTGTCCGTCAGCACTCTGCGATGATGGGCCGACAAAAGCCCGTCGCTGCCGTCCTTCACATTGGCATCGCTTTTCCAACCGCCCCACGGCTGTATTTCGAGTTCCTTTTATTAACGGCGTTGGCGTGGTAGCTGCGGTACGAGAGGGTTTGTCGCCAAACCGATAAGACGCCATGCTCGAACCCGCTGAGAGAACATTGACAGCGCCGATTTCGCTTCCGAATAGGGATGTGGGTGAAGCAGCAACCCTGTCGAACGGCTTCCTAAATCCGAAAGTTTTCATTGGTCTCTTTCCTTTATCATTATTTTGCCCAGACATCTCGTCGCTTCTGTCAACTCCACGCAACACCGCTTCTTTGACAGTCCTGTGGTTCAACTTCTGCTTCGGCACCGTTGACCACAGTATCTCTCTCTGATTATTACCCTGCAAATCCGCATTTCACTTACCGTACTATAGGTTCGATTGCTATGAACAACTCCTTGCGATAGAATCTATCCTCCATGCACAGGAAGTCCGTGGAATCTCAAGCAACCTTTACCCTTCTTCGTCATACAACCTCACGTGGTATCTCATTCTATTTGGAGTAGAGGTCAGCTTTCAACTCCTCGTCTGGCTACCAACAACGAAGCGTCGGCTAGGAGCGGACAATACAACTCCTGAACCACATAAACTGCTCTAAATCTGTCACTAGAGCCCACGAGATTGAAGCAGATTTCGTTCCTTAATCCTTTTTTTACGGCTCGCCCAGTGTGCGTCGTCACCTCGCAGCTGCTTGGCCAAAATATCCACGACGAACACCAACGGAATGCCTTCACCCAAATCTTCCCCCCATTGTACTTCGTGCGAAATGTGAGAGGCTACAGAATAAACGCTCAACCTCAGTATTGTTCTAAATTCACCGGTAAGCTTCTATCCGCACCTCGGTTTTTATGTTCGAAAGCATATTCTGGATAGACAGAATGCCAAGAACAGCATCATGCATTCACCCGCATCACGTGTGCACGTGCCTTTCCGCCCTTGTCGGAGAAAATCGGCCCGCCCTACGTCCAAAATACCCCGCCGATTGCTCCACGCTCGCAGCGTGTCTATCCAACTTCTCGACACCGACACCAAACTGGCAATATGGACGTCACATTCATGGACCCCGAGACAGCAAAGCTTGCAGTGGAGATGCAGCTTGCTGACATCGCTGCGATCATTGATGACCTCTACTTCGATGAGGATGACCCAGACCATGACGAGATCGCGAGCTTCAGAATGATGGAGCGGGACATGCAACGTCAACTTGAGATCCTCGAGGGCCAGGTCCTTACGCTTAATATCCTCAAGGACGAACATGAGGGTCGCGTCGCTTTCGCTAAGCTTCTGGAGGAGGAGAAGCAGGCTGTCACCGACCATCAGCTTGCTATGAGTCTTGCGGGCATGGGCATCGGCCATTCCAAAGTGAAGAGCAGCAACGACTACGAAGCCACCCTTTGCGATGAAGAGGACAGCACGCGAGATGAACAGTGGGAAATGGCCAAAGAACTCTATTCGGCTGCTTTCAATCGCGATGGCAGTGAGCGGCGATCCCCACGAAAGACTGAGAGCGTTAAGGCCGAGGATCTCGAAGGTGGAGACAAGGGAGGTGTGCTCGGTTCCAATGCTCTCACGAAGTGCATTGCCTGCATGGACGTCGTGGCGACTAAGGACACGATTACCCTCGACTGTGACCCGGAGCCGCATACCTACTGCCGCACTTGCCTCACGGATCTCTTCAAGTCCGCCATCTATGACACCACCCTGTTCCCCCCACGTTGTTGCAGGGCGCCGATTTCGCTTGAAGTATCCCGCGCCGTACTTCCCAAAGATCTCATCAAGGATTTCGATATCAAGGTGGAGGAGTTAGCCACGCCAAACCCCACCTACTGCTCGAACGCTGAGTGCGCCAAGTTCATCCAGCTCAAGGACATAAAAGGTGATGTCGGAACCTGTGTTTTCTGCCGCGAGGAGACGTGCGTGCTCTGCAAGTGCAAGTCGCATGGCGGGCTCTGCCCGAGTGACCCGCACGTGCAGCTCCTCATGGACGCAGCGAAGCGAAGCAAGTGGCAGCAATGCCTGCGGTGCAAGAACATGGTCGAGCTGGTGACGGGTTGCTTCCATATGACGTACGTCTACAGTATCCGCTTCACCTTTCACATGCTAACACAGCTCTAGTTGTCGTTGCTCTCACCAGTTTTGCTATCTTTGCGGCGTCCGTTGGAAGCGATGCACCTGCCCTCGGTGGGACGAAGACTACCTCACCCGTCCCGCTCCGGTCCTTCAAGCTGCTCCACCCCCACCGAACGCTCAGGGTCAAGGCCAAGGTCGATGCGTGGTCCACGTTTGGGCCCGTCATTATGGCGGCGAGTGCCAGGACTGTGGTGCTGTGCATCTACCTTGGGTCCAGCGCTGCGCAGGGTGCGGCTTGCAGAGCTGTTGGCGTTGCATCCACAACCGTATCTGAAGACTCATCTGGGTCCTTCACGCGCACGCTACTTTCGTTGTACGTGTGCAAGTATTGGATTGAAAGACGATAATAATAACCGTCACAGGAATCTCCAACTTTACGGGATTGTTGCGACCTCTTATCGTCACGCAATGCGGACGAGGGATATTGAAGACGTTTTGAAGGAACGTGCATGGGGTGGCGACAACGCAAGGATGATATGCTTCGGTGTAATGGTTTGACGACATTTATCGGCTTTTGACATAGAGGCTGAGATAGAACGGAATACATTGCACAACATCCTGACGAGCCATTCCACTCCCGCGATTTGGACTATCCCATTCACAGCGAACTGCCTCCCTAGTGGATATACAGATTGTGGAACATGTGTCCTAGAATAGGCTTATGTATGTTTGTCGCGAATGACAGCCTCTATCATATCGTGCAGTGCGTGACTTTATCCATAGACCAACCAACAGTTCGTAATTGCATTCAAGCATACAAAGTCTCCGATAAGCCTCCGATCAGTTTCCGTTGTATCATCCTCTCTAGTGAGATCGCAATTGTTGGTGCGATGTTGCTACGCCGCACGGAGACATGTTCACTTTGCTGAACCAATAAATCCCCCTTAGATCAGCATTGCCCATCCTGAACTCCTAACTTCTCCAATTCGATCCAGTCTCCCATATCTCTGCCGCTCTTGCACCGACTCAGTAACCTCACTGCCGTCGCATTCACAATGGCCACTCCCTTCACCCCCAAGCAAGCCCTCCACGTCGACGGCGCTCTCCTACAAGAACTCCAAGGCAACGTCACCGACTCCATCGCGCGCGATCTGCTCCCAGACCTCCCACCCCTAACCTCCACCTCCGTCATCCACGACAACGGCTGCGGCTACGGCGCCGTCACCAGAGCCATCATGGAGTCGAATCCGCCCTCCGGGATCCAAATCCACGCCACAGACATCAACCCCCTGTACCTAGCGCAGCTGCAAGCCAAACTCGCCGAGCGCCCGTCATGGCCCGTGGAAGTCACGACGATGGATGCATGCAAGCTGACGTTCCCGAACGGCATGTTCGACCTGTCGCTAGCGACGTTTATCTTCCCCGCGCTGAGCGACGACGTCGGCGCCGCGGCGCATATGCTGCGCACGTTGAAGCCGGGGGGCACGGGCGTGGTCGCGGTGTGGAAGGAGATGCCGTGGCACGCTGCGCTGGAGAAGACGCACGTTAAGCTGTGCGGGGAGGACGAGCCCATCGCGCCGCGTCTGGCCAGTGCGTGGTGGTATAGGAAGGAGAAGATTGAGCAGGTTGTCAGGGATGCTGGGTGGAGGGATGTGCGGTTTGTCCGGAAGGCGGCGTGGCTGAGTCTTGGGGTGGATTTGAAGCGATGGGCGACTATCGCGTGGACGTTCGCGGGGGCGCCTGCGGGCGGGTGGACGCAGAAGGATGAGGAGACGTGGGGAGAGGCGGTGGAGTGTATTGCGGAGGAGTTGAGGGGGGAGGAGTGGCATAGAGTTGAGGATGGTGTGCATAAGATCCGGATGGTTGCTGATATTGCGATTGCGCGGAAGTAGGCCCGCGCAAAATGGAGATGAGGTATCAAAAGCACCGATGAGGGGCAGCTATCAACGCAGGTATGGCCGCCTGTAGGTGTACTGATGCGTGCGGGCCTCTTCTACGTCTTCCGTGTCTTGGGTGGCCGCTCCAAGCCTTTTTGGGGTGGAATATCCTTCAAGTCTAAGCGCGGATGACAATTAATATATTTTGTCGTCTCCCCGAAAACAAGAATACTGGTGAGGCACAAAGATCAAAAAATCCGAAACTCCTGAAGGCTCTCATTCTTCTGCCAGGACGGCCAGTTCCACTCCTCCGGTTGTACATTGACACCCTCTGCGGAAGCAGTATCTTCTGGATCTGGCCAGTCGCACCCGCGTCTGCGCCTTGGGGGAACAATATAAGCCACCCTTTGATACTTCTGGTGCGGCTCCCCGGTGCCGGGTATCTGCGATGCGTTCTCGGATGGACAACCCATTAGTAAGCCTCTAGGAGGCGCCGGTGCTCGCGTGACAAGCAACACGGTGTAGCGGGTGTGTTCGTCATCGGAACTTGCGCTGATTGACTCCAATTCGGAGGTATCCCAAAAAATTTGAAATAAGATCGCGGAATCGCGCTTGTTCGGTTGGACATAATAATGGAGCGGATCAGCGTCTATATCCCTCCAAAAATTTACCTCAACGAGATAGCCTCTCATCCGCAAGTACGTCCCCGCTACGCATTTACCGAAGGAAGATGTTCCAGATACCGTGTTGTTAGGGAACCCAAGGATATCCCAATTGCTTTCGATCGTATCCGTAGATCCGGTGGATTGCGTGGCAGTCTGGTCCTCGTATACAACAGGGCATGTTACTGAAGCCCACGACCAAGTCGGTGCAATATCCAAACGTCGTACAGCAGACTTTGCAGTTGGCACATCCGATCGCCAGAGCAACTCTCGTTTGAGGTTATTCAGCCACATCCCGGCGATATAAATATCATTTGAGAGGTGCTTTCGGGCCTCAGCAAGGCCAGATAATGCTACAAGTCGATCTTCCTCGAAGGTGAGCCGTAACCGGGTGTACTCTTCCACTACTGTTGTCCAAGCCATCTTAGAAAGCGCTCTCTTCAACAGGCTAGTCTTCCGATGATATCTCATGCTTGAGGCAGAGCACTCGCAGTTAATAAGTGAGCGACACTCCCACCCGGTCTCCGCCCCGCCGAAATGTAGCGTCCGAGGAGAAAGTACGCGTTCTTGAAAAACCCAACCTCGGGTCGAGAGTCCGCTTTCAGGAGGCTCCTGCTCACGGCAGAAACGGTCAACAACCTCCTTCGGTCCTCTAATCCTAGACGCGATCGAACGTCCCGGCTCGGACCAGTCGTGGTACGGCAGTTGATATGCAAGAGAACCTCGTTTTCTGACGTAAACGAGGCCATCGTGTCCATCGCACGAGAATGCGACGGTCTTCGGACTGCTCAAATGCCTTCTACATCCTGAGAGAAATCCTGCAGCGCTGTCTTTCGCAGCATCGGCTGCGATGGTGGCGTATGCTCCTCCATAGACCTTCGCCATTTGCGGTGCATGGACAGCCCAGTCTTCAGGTGAATCTTGTATTATACATAGCGAGTCTATCCATAGAAATCGGACTCCCAACTCTCTTGCCACAAGAACAGCGTCATTAAATGTCGTCGGCAGTGGTTGCGAGATACTCTGGAGGTGGCCTTGGAAATTCTGCTTATTGGTCATGATGGGTGTCTTCCCGCCCCAGCAGTGGCTCAGCGCAATATATTGGGCCGTCTCGCCATCTTGGGGAAGGTAGAGTCTGACCGAAGGCGACTGCTTCGTTCCAACGTCGAGGACGCGCGCCGGCAGAAAGGACCGTTTCAGGTCAAAAGCTTTGCATGAGGAATGCCCCTCTCCTGGAAGTGTGCAGCTTTTGAGCCACTTATGCGCTAACTCCAAGGTTGAGTGCGAGAGGCCATTAAGGCCAACATGTGTGCTAGCTCCAATTTCAGGCCAGGCCGTAGTATCATCTTGATATTGAGGGATCGTCAGTTTTACGAACCATGGAAATCTATATTAAGCGAGGCCCCTGCCAGGAAAGGGAAAGAATGAAGGGAATTGCACAGAGAAATAGAGAATTTAGAACTTACTCGGGCCCCTGTAAAACTGCAGCCTTGTCCTCGGTATGCTGGACGAGGTCACTTTCTCATGAGGTATAAGGTCCACCCTTAGCGGACCAGTATCCTTCAAAGACCTCCATGGAATACTTAGGCACTCGAAGTTCTTAAAGAACTCATCTCCATGAACAGCCGCAACACCGTCCCAGAGCAGTCGGCAGGTGTAACATTGATGGCGCTGTGCCCACAGCGCCTCGATGGTGATTCTTCGGTTAGCAATTCGCCCCTCGGGGCTCGCGCAAAGAGAACATGTGAACAGCATGCCTTTAGAGGATAGAAGTACTTCTCGACTATGTTTGAGAAGCAGGTGAGCCTGAGGGCGGAGTGTCGTAGGTTTGTGGTGCTAAGGGGGATCAGGCGACACTTGGCAAAGCGCTGCTGGCAAGGTTCAGCCGAGCCCGAGACTTACTGCCAAGGTGGGCTTTCAACTTAGGAGAGCATCATTACGTAAGGATAGAAACTGTCGTGATAGTCCAAGCTCGCAGGTCTCAATGTAAGGGTACTTGCGGACATTTTCCTGAAGGCCTCGAAGGACCGCAGGGTCTCCGGACAGTAAACCTGCACAATACACTTCTACATAGAGCTTAGGTGTTGACTTATAGGCGCATGGGTAGGTAAGGCTCTTACCCTTTCTTTGCTTAGAAACGTGGAGACTCCGGTCGATGGGGAGTCAAGTCGAAGGCGTCTGTGGCATCGTCAACAAGGCACTGGAGAAAAGCGAAAATCCGAATAAGCTCTTGCCGGAAGTTGCAGAAAGAAGAGAGAGACAGAGAAATGAAAGAGATTCGATGGCGAAGAGCCAAGGAAGAAGGTGGGAAATGTTGGTCCGCCACAGATTTTGAAAGATCTGAACAGTTCAGAGGTCATGGGAAAGAATATAGTCGGGAGAGCCCTTTAGTCTTTGCCAACAAGCACCGTCAATCTTCTTGAATTGAAAGAAGCTTACATTGGTAATCTGATTTCATCTGCTCAAACGTCTGGAGGCGTCCCGCCACTGAAAATAAGTTTCTCCACAGAGTGGCTGATTTCGGAGCTCTCGGATGAGAAGAAGCTAGTTGCTAAGCATACCAAGCAATACGCCAGAGAGTCTTACACCTTTGAAACATCAACCTCTCTACATCGTGGGGAACCGTCGGTCGTCGGTCGTGTCCTCTGTCGAAACGCAGCATGACGACTGGGAACGTAGGCGTCCTGTTCAAACAGGCCCTTTTGACTTCTCGACGTCTAATGGCGTGATTGGGAGGAGCATGATGGCGATATATGTCTTCTGCTCCCCGCATGCGCGTAAGCAGGCCTCTGACGCGAGTGATGAGCAATGCTTATAGCCGATTCTGGCGTATCCTGCTTTGCAGCAGCATGAAACTCCATCGCGCCAGGAAGATCCTCAGTCTCGAACGACGGAGAATTCATCTCTTCGAAAACAAGAAAAAGCGGCTCATCGGTGATGGATCGCATTCCGCCAAAAGCTGCCGTGTCCGATGACATAGCGGTGGCCCCTGCGACCCAAGCTTTCTCGCTAAGGCCGCCAACCCTGGCCGGGAATGACGTAGCGGCTGTTAATCTCGCGACCGCGTGCAGCCGTCACACCTCACGCCGTTATCCACTGGCTGCATTTGTCTGGTTCCGGCCCAACCGGCGCGGCGGACGCTGATAAATGCGGCGCTTTCGTCAGAGAGTGAGTGCTGTATGGGCGGAGGTTGGGGATAAGCAATGGCGAAGATTTCGTGATCGACGGCCATCGCGGCTGCTGCAAACCCTGACGCGGGGGAGGACAAAAGTCAGACGAGCAGCTGCTATACATCTGATCTTTATTCCCGCAGCTTCAGCGTCTTCAGCGTCTTCACGTTTGCAGTTGAAGTCTCGTCCCGCTATCCTCTGGTTGATATTCCGCGGAGCTCGACGCGCATTTCAACGGTTCACGAGCCGGTTCCAAGGTTCCTTGAGCCAAATCGCCAGGTCGATATTCGAGCGTCTATTACAGCCGCCTGTCTCTAGCTCGCTGCTTTCCGCCACGCACCCGTCCACACGCACCTTAAGACCTCGACCGACCCACTTCTGCCTCCTCCACATTCCTCCCTGAGACACGATATCATATCTCTGAAAGCAAAGAACAAAATGGCGGTAATTTGGGGCCTCGACCTGAAAGAGATGCAATGGGGAAAGTTCAAAAACAGCTACATGTGGAACAACGAGTACCACCGGCGCCGAACAAAGTTCATCATCTATCAGTGCGCCATGATATTCTGTGTCGTGAGCGAGAGCTTGGGCACAGCAGCGCTGTCTGGTAAGCATCCTTAGCACGCCGCTCCCTTCATCCGAGTAGGACTGACCACCGGGCAGATTATGTCGACCAGCAAGACTTCGTCGCAAAGCACAGTCCCGGCGCCACCGTCCACAACAACGACTTCATCGGCATTGCCTCGTACAATATCTTCGTGGGCATCTACGTCGCCACCATCTTCGGCTCCGCCTTCTTCTTCGACCTCTTCTGGCCCGAGCGACATGAGACACCCGCCGTGAAACTCGCATGGCGCATCTGCTCCGTACTGGCCTGCCTTTTCACGCTCTCCGCTGCGCTGGCATACACGGTGATTCTGGCGACCAAGCGCGCGTACGTGACGGGCACGGATGCCGACACGACAGAGAGGCTGCTCAGGGAGTATGGCGGCAGTCCGATGAGGTATCGAGACAACGGGAGGGCGATTGCGAGCGTGGTGTTCCTGTGGCCGGGCATGGTCTCTACGTTTGCTAGGTATGTAACTCGCAAAATTTTTTATTTGGGGGAACCATTTTCTGACTTCGTCCAGCACGGCTCTTCTATGGCACAGCCTATCCCACATCGACAGCTTTGGTCCAAAGTCGAAGCACGCCCGCATCCGGGATGGCGCCGCAGTCGAACCCACCACGAAGCCAAATGGCGAGCCCATCGAAAAGCCGATGGACGACGGTAGCGCCATGACAGAGACATCGACCGACGCACCCACTGCGAATGGGGTCGTAGCGCCCGAGCCAATACACTCAAGACCTGAAGGCGTTCAAGATCGACCCATGGCCCCGAATGGACGGTATGAAGGGGTATAAGCAAAGAGGTTGGCGCGCGTTCAACCAAGCGCTCGTCGGACGAAGATGCGTTATTCCCATACCCATTCTTATGTCTGCTTCTATCCAGCGGCCTATACCCCTAAAGTGAGACACCGGCGTTTGGGGGAACCTGCTTACTCTTATTGTAATACCTCGCCCGGCTTCCAGGCACACGCAGGAGAGTCCCGGAGGCTGGGAGTAATGCATACCTTCTATTCATCATCGACGCTTGTTGGCCTCCTTTCTACCTGTCTCAGGAGTGATAGCTTTTGCCCCCGTCTACCACAGTATCCATCATCGGGATATTCCGCTGCGCCCACCTCGATGAACTACCCACTAACCGCTTTTCTATCCCAACTGCGCTGCTGGCTTCTTACCACCACACCATATTAACAGCCAAAGCCAGATACACCTCTAGAGCCTCCTCACTAGAGCATCGCGACCAAATAGACACGCCTCCCATCATTAAATCCACACCCTACCATCCCTCAAGCACCTCCCGATCCCACCCATCCGACTATCATATGCGTCGCCCCCACCCTTCTTTCTCCTCGGCAACGCTCCCGTTAACGCCCCATCACGAGACACCGCGCCACGGAAGAAAAAGCAACGGGGAGAAAAAGGAAAAAGATTACGCGACCCTGGCCGCCCAGCGCAGCGCCGCCGCACACGCGTCCGAGCGCCCGGGCTGACGGGAGCCACGAAACGGCTTTCCTTTTGCGGAAAATGCGTCCCAAGGCGGCGGAGGGGAAGTTCCGTCTCCTTGTTATGCCTATCGGTACGGTTTTGTAGATTTGTTGGAGCGAGCGGCCCGCTGCTGGGTAGGGTAATACGGG
The DNA here is from genome assembly GCF_010094035.1 of Trematosphaeria pertusa. Taxonomy (NCBI): domain Eukaryota; kingdom Fungi; phylum Ascomycota; class Dothideomycetes; order Pleosporales; family Trematosphaeriaceae; genus Trematosphaeria; species Trematosphaeria pertusa. The sequence continues at coordinate 1,484,461 of NW_022987218.1, read as the reverse complement.
ATTGATTGAGTGGGATGCGGGAGGATGGATTGAAGGTGGCGTTTTGATGAGGGTAGGGGCGAGAGAGATGTTTGTGTTTTGAGGGGAAAGTTGGAAAGGAGGAAGGCGCTGACGCTGACGGCCGTTGAGCGAGCGGGAAGGGACGATCATGCACGCATGCAGGCGCGTTGCCCGGGCGCGGAAGCCTCACAGGGCTCTTTCTAGAAGTTACATAATAAGAGAAGTGTACAGTAATGCAGGGCGTGTTATGATCTTCAGGCAGCTAGAGTAGGGATGCTCTATCAGTGACGGGAATTACCAACCAGTTGCAGCATGAAATTACTCACGCGAGCGACGCATGTCTCTCTTGAGACGGGGCGAAGGCTCTGGGAAACTTTCTCTCTGCGCAGTAAGCTGTGCGCTCGTCAGGTGGATCTCGGAGATTTGTAGCAAGAGCTATGCTGGCTTCCGTATTCCCCGATCATGCAGATGCCTGCCTGAGGAAGGGCGCGCGCTTGTCCGCAGAGCCGCATGCGGTGACGGTCTACGCTTGGACGACGGCAGGAAAGCAGTCATGGAAACGCTTGCGAGATGAGCATACGCCCGTATGCATGAAGGCCGCTCAATAAAGTTCTGCAAGCACGTTGACACTGCCCGTCTTTTGCCTCTGACCAGTTCGAAGCCTGCGCGGAAGACTCACCCCATCGCCTCGCCTGCAAGCGTCTGAGAGTCGTCGAAACTGCTTCAGCTGTCAAGTCAGAAAGCTGTTTCAAATTCCGAGTTTGCTTCCTATTTTGTCTCTGCTACCTGCCCGCTAGCAGCCCTGCCGTCCGCGCGGAAGCTCTGCCGCGCTGCCTTCGGGGCTTTGACGCGTTCGGAAATAGCGTCTACTTTGTAAGCGGAGCTAACGATCCGCTCCCTGCTGCCGGGAAAACCCAAATTCAAGAAAGGTGGCTGGGGACATGGGTCATTGCAACTTGTAGGGGAAGGATACGGTAAGGCTGAAGAACTTTCGAAAGGCAGGAAAGGGGCACGTCAGTGCTTCTAGAAAGACAAGGACCAGGATCCCGGATGAGCGAAAAATTTATCAAGGGCTGCAAAGAGCCGACATGAGTGGAATTTGGTGCGCACAATCTGTGCGAGACGGACGATGCTGGTGAGCGGTAGAATGAGAAGTATGACTGTGCGCGGGATGTTGATACTTGTTTCATTCGTGACTTGCTTTTCGGCGTCTGGATTAGGGGAAGCTAGTTGGCTCATGAAACTAGCAACCGGATTCCCATCATGTTGATTTGGGTGCCTACTCAAACCGTGCGTCGATCTGTCATTACTCTGACGATGGACCCTGGGCCTGCTATCTCAACGAGCTGCAGCAACGTTAGCAAACGAAGAAGCACGTGACGCCGCACTCCACTCAACACGCAAAGTCGTTTTGCGCCTCGTGTGATGCGTATCGTCAATAGCGCCGGCCGTACCTTCTCGTGCCAGCTGAGCAAGACGCTCATGGCCTGTCCTCCGCCTTCGCCTCCACCGCGAGCATGGATCTGGGAGAAGCCGGTCGCCTGAGGTGTGATGTTTCGCGTTGTACTCGCTGCGCTTGTCTGGGCCATGCCTTTGTAGCTGCGGGAACGTACCGTTAGCCAAATCCGACCAAGACAGGAATGACAAAGGGCGAGTTGGACAGAAGGGAGTCACAAGAGTGCTCGAGAGACCGTGGCCAAAAGGCGGTCAGATGGTGCGAGGGCTGGATTGGGGAAGTGGATCGTACATATACTTCATGAGCACGTCTAATGCCTCTGTTCCACCGGGCGCGCTGTATATGCGGCTTAATATGGGTGACATGTCTGCCTGCCGGATGGACTGAAGAATCTCGATGACGGTAGCTAGGTGGATATCCTATAAGTGCGCGAGACACAAGTCAGCCTTGTCTTCCCTTCGTGGGTACAAGTGCGAGGGTACCAGCGCGTCGTCCCGGTCGCTGGAAGCCCGGGCCCAGAGCAACGGATGCGATGGTGACGACGCAAGTCGAATGCGGAGAGACACTGGAGAATAGTGCACCGCTACGATGGCCTGGGAAGGCACTGTTGTGGAGGCGACGTAGCATGTTGCGACGTACCTTGCCCTTGTCGTCCGCCCCATACGGCGGGTTCTCCAGCGCACCCTGCAAGGCTCCCTCATTGTCTCCTCCTCTCATCAGCTGCCGTATCTGGCCGGCCAGTGACTGGACGTCTGCGGTCGATACCGGGGCGACGGTCGGTGTGAGGGTGGTGAGGTCGAAGTTGGCGGGGGAGTCTGGGTCCAAGGCATCGATGTTGATGGTGCGCCAGTTCACGTTGGCCATGGCGGCGGGCGTCCGGAATATTGGGGAGTGAGTGAGGGTGGACGAGTGCGAATGTCGGAGAATTGGGGGAATTGGTGGCTGCAGCGGCGTTGCGGACGAGGCGTTGGCGGGGAAGCTGCGATGACTTTGCAAAATAGAGGGCTCGCAGCCGTCGTGGGGGTGCGTCTGTGTCTCCACCCGCCGCCAAGCATCGGAGAGGCCAAACAATCCACCATCGGAGCTTTTGGAGGTACCGACGCACCTCAAGCCGTCACACAAGCAAGGGTCGGCACCTCAGTCGCCTCGAAACAGATCGGAGCTGGAGCGGCGGTCGCGCAAGGCCTATCGATCTTCCGGTGGCGGAGATCCGCGGCGCCACGGGTGCAACGACACCACTACAGCGGGAGCCAAGGGGTGCCAAACAACATCAGATGGCGAGAAGCGAATTCTTGTGGATTGCAATTACAACGACTGTCTATCAACCCGGCCGTGTCTCGCGACACACAAGGCCTAGGACCCAGGCACCCTTCCATCCAATCTACATCTCAGCACGAGAGCGTCTGGACGCCGTCGGCTGAGGCCGTCTGATGAATGCAAAAAAAAAATCGTGGCTGGTCATGAATCGACGATCCATCCAGCTCGCGGAGCTATATAGTACACAAATGGCCCACGGCCAGGATGCCAGTGAAGGCAGGCCGGTGGAAAATCTACCCAGATATGCTGTCCCGAAGAAAAGAAAAAAAAGTCCGATTTTGGTATCCGTCCATGCCTGGGCCCATCCTAGTCTATAAACGCCGGGATAAAGAAACTTTTTCGCAAGGAGATGCATTGTCGCTGAAGCGGGCAAGCAAGGGAAAACAGGTGATGCAGGGAGGAAGCCGCTCGAGAAAGGCAGGACCGGGGGTATTAGGCGTGCTGAGACGAAGGGAAGAGTCGCTGATTATTAAAAGGGCGTAATCCCGAGGGAAGGAAGTGAGAAAGCGAGGCGCCAAAGGGGGAAGCGCGGCTGCGCAGCGATGCGGTGAAGGCGTGGTGTTGGCGGAGCAGGGCTGCAGCAGATATTGGTCAGTCAGGGTGATCATGCAAGGTAAGGCGAGCCCTGGCACTTACGACGCGCAAGTTGGCATCCCTCCGTTCCCAACGGAACACCAGACGGACGGACGACCGGGCCTGCATCGCTGTCGAGAGCGTCGCAGCAGAGCAGACGAGGGAGGCAGGGAAGGCGGGCGGAAAAAGCAACGGTCGTCGGCGCGGCACGTTGAGAGTGAGGTGCACGGCGCTATCGCCTCTTGGGCGGCGGCGGCGGGGGCTTTGGGGTGCCGGTGGTGTCGTAGGCGCCGCGTCCCATGTTGTTCGACTCGGATTCTCTGAGTATCATGGTGGATGTGGGCGTGCGGGCTGCTTTATATGTCAGTCGCGGTTGCACGGCGGCGTCAGACCCGGGCGGCGCCCGACGGGACGGAATTGACTCACTCACTGGCAAGCGGATGCAGAGCAGAGCACAAGGCGTGGCGTCAGCTCCGGCTGAGTGCGTGTCGACGTGTGCGAGGGCGTGCCAGAAAGCGGCGATGGCCAGGGAGCGAGGGTGGTGTCGGCGACGGCAGTGTCCAGAAGCGGAGGCGTGCGAGGGCAGGGAAATAGCGTCGTGCTCCAGAGACTACGGCCGGGCAGCGCTGGCGACGAAACAGACGGGAATGAGCGGAGGCAGAGAGCGTGAGGGAGAGCAGGAATTTTTCGGCGACGAGGGCATGCCGTCCCTCATATAACACGGCGGCGGAATAAGGGGCCTGGTCACTGACGGCGCACTGGCTTGGCCCGCGACGACTCAAATGAAATGAGCGCGACTGTGCTTTTCAGGCTCCATGACGTGCCGGGCGACGGCTCTCGGGGCTTGTTTCAACATGTCCCCTGCCGGCCGTGTGCTTTGCCAGAAATTGTGCGCCGCGAGGGCAGCATGGATCTGCGAGCTGAATCCGCCGGGAGGGTTAGGCCCTGCTCGCCCAAGAGTTCCTGCATACGCTAGGCCCGACGCCAACGGTCTGTCGTCCGGCTCCCACACGGCTGACGCCCACCCGCCCTCTCGCGCTCTCCTGACGCAGTGACGCACGCTGATATGCGCGTATCTGTCTCGCTGGTATCTTACCTTCTTCCAGTACCTACTACCTTCACGTCGCCCTCCGCTGCCTGGCGCGCGCCCCCTCCCCCCCGCGCGGGCTCTGCGCGCCGCATGCCCTTCTGCGCGACGAGGAGGCATCCGCATATGACACGCCGCTCAGACGCGACCGTGTCAGCGCCCGACCTGCCGTGTGCGCGCGCTGCTGGCTGCTACGGGCGTTGACTCGCCGCGCTCGGCTCCAGACGCAATGCAGAAGTTGGGACGACGCCTCCCAGCCGCGGGAGCCGTTCCCCGAGGGCCCACTGCGCGCTGCTGAGTCCGCTCTCCATCCCGGGCGGTTGGGAGGGCGCATCTCTGCCCTCTGCACAGCGGTCCCGGGTCGCAGGCACGGCGTCGAAAAGGAGCGTTGCTTTTGCGCCTCTATCGCATGTTTCCTTTTGCGCGCTTCAGCACCGCCGTGCCGTTGATAGGCTGCCACATCCACGTGGGATTGCGGATTCCCGACCACACCCCTCGTACGCCCTCACACAGCTATTTCGGGCGCCCCAGCATCGTGCGCGGAAATGTGCATTCGCCGTCGAGCGCGTCTCCAGGCAGCACCCGTCCGCTCGCCAGGAGGCCTGTCCGGGCGACAAATGCAGCGCCGAATGGGCGTTGGCGCCGGCCGTGTGCGCGACAGGGAGCATCGCCGCTTGCCCACAGCCGGCGTCAGGGCGGCGCCACACAGCGCTTCGCTTGCTTCTGGAAAGGCTCTAGAAACGTTCGCGTTTGATCCACCGGCGCTACATTGGCCAAGTCGCAGCCAGCCCGGCGTGGATGTCACTCCCAGGTCCCCTCCGCTGGACAGCAGCCCGTCTCATCAAGCGCACGGTCTGGGCTGCGACGTCGCGACAGCCTGTGTCATTCTTCGCCGAGCGAGATTTGGCCGTCTCTATCTCAGACAGGTCGCATCTGGCTCTGGACAGTGATCGCTGCAAGCCTTCCGCTCCAAGGGAACGGAAGCTGTATGCAGCCGTCCGCGTGGATTCGTTGCTGCGACTCTGCTGCAGCTGCTGGGATGCCTCCTGGAGCCGTTTCACGCACAATCGTTCCTGCCTTTGTTCGCATGCGCTTTTCGCCGCGATCTGTCTCTTCATCGTCGCAATTGCCATCGCTATCGCCGTCGCCTCTCTTTTTCTCCCTTCCTTGTTACGAGCCGCGTCGCCCAGCGGTTGCTTTTGGCACGGAGCCCTCCCTGCGATGACATTGCCCTCCTTTCGTACGCTGCTCCGTACAGGCTTTGGCTCCTGCACAATTTGCCAAAATACGCCTTATTATAAACGCCGGTGCTGCCAATAATATAATTCAGCACCCGCCTGCATTGCTGATTCGCCCCGGCACGCCCTCCTAGCCGAGCATTTCAAACCCTCAGCCGGGCAACTATCGACAGGGGTTGGGGCAGCAGAGTGAGACAGGCACACCAACACAGGACAGCGGGCATCCCATGGCTATAGCAGCAGCCTTCTCGAAAGGATAAAGATGGGACGAAAGCTATGGTACATCGCCTCGCATCCGCGCCTGACTCCGTCCTGTCTAGAATCGCGACAGCAGCGCTGGGAAGGTGTTCCGGGCTGGCATAAGGCCAGTTGCCAAAATGAGGGATTTCTGGCGCCCTGACGCGTCTCTCGTTGCAGCGGCTTGCTTCCTAGAGGCCGGTCCAGCGCGCGGCTCGCAGCGCAGTGCCTAAGTTTGATCTTTTTCCCAGCTCCTTCGCTGTCCTTTGCAGCCGTTATGTCTGCGCGACGCCCGAAGCAGAGAGCATTGCTCACACTTCTCCACAAAAAAACTTTTCGAAATTGCAACCGTGAATTTTGGCTGCGGGGAGTCGGGACTGTGGGCTTGCGAACGGTTTTGCGACCGTAGTGGGCGGCGCTACTGCAATCTGCGGCCGGCTTCCCATCCCGATGGAAGCGAAACAGGGGTCGACAGGAGGGAAAGGGTCGATTCCTGCAAAGGCAACCCTGCCGACACGTGGAACTAGCTGAGCGTGGTGGAGCTGCGCCTCTTCTTTGGTAAAGGGGGCGGCGCGCCGTCGGACGTCCCTCTGGCAGCAGTCCGACCTGAAGCCTGACGGGCCATCACCGGTGCCTCTCACGAGGAGGAGGATATTCCGTGTGCTATTCGGACCGGTCATCAAGCGTACGAGAGCAGCCAGGTACGCAGCGCAACCGGCACGACAACCGGACCATTAGCCGGTGGAGCCCGTCCCAAACAGGAAATATGGCTTGCGAGGATGCGGCCAAGTTGCATTCCTGCAACGTTCCACCGACGCCTTGAACGACGGGAAGCAACCTGCCCTTCTCGAAGCAGCTGCAGAACCCGGTGAGCGGAATCCTTCCTGCGGCTTCGTCATCCGCGCCCAACGGCCAGCCGATCCACCGAGGGAGGCATCCGTGCGAGCTTCCACCGTGTTGAGTTGAATGCGATCATCTTGAATGACCTCACCTTCTGTATCAAACTTCTGCGCTGTGCCTGTCGATCAGTACAACGCAGCGTAACTCCACGAATATCTCCCCCTGAGCGACTCCGGCAGCCGCAGCGCAGCCGCAATCCCTCGGGCGGCACGAATTTCAGATGCTTTGTGTGCGGCTTCAGAACTCCCGCACTCGAACCCGGTGGTTCGTCACGATTTTCGATCGTTTGTCGTACCTGGAGAAAAGCCTCTTCGTTCCCGGTAACAGGTACCTTTTCGCACTCCAGCAGCTGCCGTGCGGCCCACCTTGGAACACAACCACGGTTTGCAGCATCATCGCATTACTTCTGTGTGCATCCGAACGTCTCCCGTGGCCTGATGCGAACGATGAACGCCTCGTTTGCAGGCAACTCGTCACAGTCCCGGCGACCCACATTCGGGCTCAACTCTATTCAGACCACAGCGAGGTCGCCGCTCTTCCCTAATCGACTCGAGCACTGGCGAACGCAGCCGAAATGTTGCACAGCCAAGGACTGTAGCAAACGCCACGCAGCAACGCAGTGCACTCCTGTATGGATCTGTTTCCGTATACGGACTTTCTCTTTTTGTCCACTCGAAACCAACGGGTGTGCGACCGCACGAGCCTGCGGGGTGCGGGCGCTAGGAGAGCTGATGGGCGCTATCGATACACCAACTGCACGTCTAACTTTCAATTACTGTGCCAGAGCGCACCATGACGATTTCTCCAGCGCCGCGTCTAGATCGTCGCAACGGAATGGGCCTCTCCTTTTGTCCTACGATCTCGAAATAGCACCTCATGCGGTCCTATTGTTGACCTTCGTCACCATCGAGACGCGCGCCGTACTAGCATGCATCGCGCATTCTCACAGCTCGGTCGTTGCTTCCTTTTCCGCTATTTTCTAGCCTTGTGCTGACTCTCACGCACCAGTTCAAGGTTCCGACCTCCTTGTCGTTTCCGATAAGATCCGCACGGCACAGCGACCTTGACACGTCGAGCGAATTTGATTATCGTCGCACACGGGATGACATTCGGCCTGCACGGATGACAACAACTGATATATGACCGCTTCATCAGGGATCCGGCTTACCTACAAACTACGCATCACATCAGCAGTGCATTCATTCGCACGTCGAACGCCGAAGCGGTGAGGGCATGACCAAACATACGCAGCGCACACATTGCGCTTACGGAGTGCGGGCGGGAGCATCCCTCCACGTGGACTGGACGCAAGTGCGCAATATCCCGTCCTCCCGTCCGTCGTGCCGTTCTTAGCGAGGCTTATCGGGGCGCTGACATTATGGCTGCGTGGTTCGCGCCAGCTTTGCGCTGCAATCTTTATGCATTGCGGACTTGGGCTGCGTAGGGCTGAGGCTGTGTTCGGTAAGATGGAGGGGCAAGCATTTTGATTGCGGGCATGCGCGAACTGCTTCGCTTAAACTTGCGCCGAGTGAGCCGGGAGATGACGGCAACGTTGGATAAGAGAGATGCACTTTCGGGACTACCTATCGCAGCGCAGCGGATTCCGTCGGGCTCCCGAGGTCAGCTTCAACATCGGCTCTTATGTTACAAGGCCCGCTTAAGTCCGGGTCAAGTCCGGATGTGGTTGACGTGCAGAACAGATTCTTTGGGCACCTTACGGTAGTTTTCTATGAGCGCGAGACTGCCAGCTATAGCTATCCACATCAGACGTTCCGGCCGCCGTTGACATCAGCCAGCGACGCGGTGCTTTCTTCTCAATATACATGGCCTTCGCTGCGGGGTATTCGCCAGCGAGACCATTTCTAGCCCGTCAAGATGTCTTTCTCATAGTTTGCGCGGATCAGTGAACCCTTCTCTTGTCCTCAGAAGCTCTTTTGCAGTGTCCTAGAATCAGAGTGGGCGTCAAGCATACAACGCACGTCGCCGGATAACACTTACTCCCGCAGTACTCCACCATTGAAGTGAGGACTGCCATCCTCGCCAAAATCATGTACAGCGAAGCCTCGCCCGAGGGAAGAACTGCTTCATGCTCCCTCCATACTAACGCGCCTGCCGGTACAGCTGATTTTAGTGATGTCGTCCAGCCAGTGCAGTGGAAAGAGGAGACACTTCTGCGTTGATATACGGGTACATGCATCTATAACGATCCATCCCACCCGCCATACCATCCATCCGTCCACCTTTTGTATGCCCCACCGCCAACCACCCCATATCAATACGCATGCTGATATATTACAAGGTCCGTGTCGAAACCCTCTATCGCCATGCGCAAGTGGAAAGAAACGTCGGGCAGCCGGACGCCAAGAGCGCAATCCACCAAAAGAGAAGAAAAAAAAGGAGTCAAAATGCAGCAGCAAGCGCGAAGATCAAATTCACCGAGGGTAGACCCGCCAACAGATGATTGGAGATGATAGGATGAAACGCACAATTACAGGTGTTAATAGTACAAGGGTATGGAAGTATGATTGCCGGCCGTCTCGAAACATCGTCAAACAAAAAGGTGTGTGCTTTTGGGGGTGCATCGATAAGCACGGGGAAATGGATATTGATGCGTCGTGTGCTTCTCACGAAGCCTTCTGCGTTCTTCTCTTCGGGTTCGCCGCGGGTGTCCGCTTCTTAGGCGTCTTCTTCGGCGAGTCGCCTTCGATATATCGTAGCAGTTCCTCAATGCTGCGCTGGTCGACGCGATTCGTGCTGCTGCGCGGCCTGTTGGCCGTCGTGGTTTCGCTGGTTGTTTGTCCGACCGCTGCCTGAGGCCTCAAGCCCCTACCAGTAAGTCCAATGCGGCGAAGGCGGCCTGAGGCGAGGGCCTGCGTCTGCTTAGCCTGAGTGACGGCGCTCGAAGTGAGCTGCTCGAGCCATTGCTCTGCTTCCTTGGTATTCTGGTTCTCAGCGCCGAGCAGCGTGTTGAAAATGTTGTACGACTCGCGCATGCGGTTGACGGCACCCCGCATGTCCTTTACCAGGGCGAGAGATTGCGCAGTCTGGAAAAGGAGAGTGGCCGTATTCATCGAATTCTTGCCGGATACATCTTCGCAGATGGAAAGGGAGGCTTCGAACCACACCTTGGACTCTGGGAAGTTCTTCAATGTCTGGAGCATTACGGCCGCATTGTTGAGGGTTGTAATGGAGTCGGGATGGTCGGCACCGTAGACAATCTTCCACAGCTCGAGAGCGTGGCGAACATAGATCAGCGCGGTCTTGCCGTTGCCTGTAGCGTGCTCGAACAAGGCGAGGTTCAGATAGGCCAGCACCGTATCGGCGTGGTCGATGCCAAGCGTCCGCTCGGAGACGATGACAGCCTTATGTGCGAGCTCTAGGGCGGCAACCTTGTCGTCCAAGTTGAAGAGCAGGTTCGAAAGGGTGTGATACACCCGAGCCACCTCCGGATGAAGGACTCCGTAAATCTGCTCATGAAGGGTGAGCGATTCAAGCAGAAGCTCCTGTCCAAGTTCCTTCTGCTCCGAGGCGATGGACATACGGCCGGCTTCTAGGGCTTCCTCGGCAAGGACACTCTTCGGTGACGCCTCTTTCACCACCGGAACAATGTTCAGAACATCGTCGGCGTGGAATGTCTGAGGCCCGCTGGCGACCGGACTTGCCGCACGCGAGGGAGAAGCGGTCTTGTTCTTCTTCTTCTTGCTTGACGAAGTCGCATGCCCGTTGGTAGATGGTGCCGACTCAGTCGAAACACCGTTAGCAACTGCTTGCTTCGTGAAAGCATACTCCTTATTCTCCAGTTGCAGGCCCAACTTCAGAGAAACTTCTCGCAGGAGCTGCAGCTGTTTGTCTGACTCGACCCAGGAATCACCGAGGTTGTACCGATACCTCAGAGCAACTTGTGCCAGGACTTCCTTCTTCACGTCCTCAGGAGTCAGCTTCTCAAAGCTGAAGTCACACTCCGGATACAGGGGCTTCAGCGCAGAGTCGGTCTCGGCGACAGGTTTCGCGTTCAGCTCGCTACCGAGAAGACAGTTGAGCAGATGCGCAACACACGGAGCAGTAAAAGGAGCAGAAAGATTGCGCAGCTTCGAGTTGGCAAAGTGCTTGAAACCGCGAGCAATCATTTCCTGGATGATTAGCCGCCTGAGGGCCTGAAGACGCGGGTCTTCTTTGTCAGCGAGTTCGGCGATCTTGCCGAGGTATCGGATGTTGATTCCGCGTTTGTGAAGAAGCACGCTCAAAGACTGGCCGTCCATGGGGAAGCCGACATCACCGTCCTTGAGCTCCTCAATCAAGCGCGGGATAATGTCGGAAAGCAGGTGGTTGCAAGCTGCGCGAACCTCGGCTTCGTCCTTGGCCCACTCTTCCTTGTCTTCATCCGACTGAGGGTGCTGACCACAGAAAACATCCGGGTTCAGGGCGAACTCGAAGCCGGAGATGTCGACGCGGTCCTGGTCAGCGGCTTCCGCATCCTCCTTTATCTCCCGCTCCTCGGAAGTCCCCTTCTTCGGCTCTTCATCGCCATTCGCCTCGAGCTTCTCCGCGCCTTCGCCGGTCTTGGAGGCCTCGGCCTTCTTTTCCAGCTCTTTTTTGACGTATTCTCGCAGCTTCAGCCGGCCATACGATTCCACGAGTTCAGGGCGCAGAGTGGCCATACGGTGGGGGTAGTCCTTTTCCTTGGGCTTCGGCTTGCCATCCTTGTCCGGCTCGCTCCAATGCTCTTCGATCCAGGACACGTCTACCGGAGTAAGACGGTACAGATCAAGCGCATATCGCCTTCCATCAGTACCAATCAGACCCTTTGTCTCAACGCTGCCCTCAAGCTCGTGTCGAACGTTGTCCTTGTCCCATACGGGATGCCTCTTGACTCGGAGGGCTTTCGACAGCTGCTCGAAAAGAGGAACGAATGACTTATCGTCCGCGACGATTTCCTTGCCCTCAACCGCACCATAGTCGATCTGGTGCTCCCCGGGATCCCGCTGCTTGAAAATGCCAGGAACGATACTCTGGCCAACGATGCGCTTGCCGAGATAATCAACAACGACTGTCCCGGAGGTGAAAAGACCGGGGATGTCAAGATTGTTCACCGCGCGAACGCCGAAGACATCCTTTCCAACTGCCACACGAGCTGCCTCATCGCCACCTTCGGTTCCGAAAGTGCCTACACCGTCGGCACCAAATGAATAGAAGATGTTGTTGTACACGAAAATCTGGGCGTCCTTGGCTTCTGTCGGGTTGAGGGGTGCGATCTCGCCGCGCGCAACCAGCATAGCACCGCGAGTGGCAGCGTCATTGTAGTCTGCAAATAGCTTCGAGGTGAGCCGTTCACGGAACACGCGGTCCTGGACAGCCTCCTTGGACATCTCCCGCGTCGACTGAAACTCCTCATTCCAGTCTCGAAGCGTCTCCGTGTTCTCCACGCCGGCGATCAGGTAGCTCTCCTGTGTCCGTGCCAGATCGGGCTGGTGGGTAGTATGCGGCGAGTTTGGCGCAGGGACGAGCCAGGGGTTCGCGGGGATGGCATTGGAGAGCTGGAAGAAGGTGAGCGGATCCCTCTTCTGAGTATGTTCAAGGTACGCTTTGAAGGAGGAGCTAAAGGAGGGGGAGATGTCCTCGAGGAGGGCTAGGAGCGAGTGGGCCGAGTGGTCTTTTGGTGCTTGACGCGGTGACGGATCGAACTTGGCATTGGTCGACTTGTTCACGTAGAAGCCGGCGACATGGGCCGTGATGTGATGCTGCTCGCCCTCGTTGGTGGTGACGTGCAGATACAGCAGGTGCCCCTTCGACCGCAGGTGGTACGGGGGCGGGTTCCACGAGGAAACGGAAATGGACTTTATCGTCTTGGGCGCAGGTTCCTGCGTAGGTGGCAGCAGAATCTTCACGTCACCCTTGGCCTTGAAGTCGTAATCGCTCAGGGGCGTCTTGTCTGCACCCTCCTGCTTTGGCTTGCCAGACTCGTCCAGCCCAAGGGTGTCGTGCAGCGACAGGCCCGCGGTGATGCCGTGGAGGGCATCGGTGCGGTCGCCGGCAGCGCCAATCAGCTCCCGGACGCGGATGACATGCATGCGCGCCTCCTTCTCCGTGTATGGGTCCTCCACGAGGGTCAGCACCGCGTCGGCCTTGAGGCCCGGCACCTCGGAGAGCTCGACGTAGTCGTTGATGCGCTGCCCATCGAGCTCCAGGTGGAAGCACGAGTACTGGAACAGCGGCGGCGTCTCGATGATGGCCTGGCGGAGGTCCTGGACCTGTTCCTGCGTCGAGATCTGCCATGCATCAGCCATGCTTCCCTCCTTGTGTTGCCCGGCTAACGAACCGTGATGGAATGCTCGAACGGCGCATGGGGGAGCTTGACGGTGATGGAGAAGATGGCTGCGCTGCTGTTAGTCACTTGCTGCAAGCTCTACATGGGTGACGCAAGACGTACTCTCAGGGTGGCCATTGGCATCCTCCTCCCCGGCTTGCTCCGTCACGGCTCCCTGGCCCGCTGCGGGTTGCTCGGCGGCGGCGGTCTGGGCGGCCTCTGCAGCTGCACAATTGTTAGCCATGAGCTGCGCCGGATTGTTTTTGACGTGGAAAATGGGCTGTCGCGGGCACAATCCGACGTGCGTAGGGGTGGGTAGCTCACCTGCAGCGGAAGCGTCATTATTGCTCGCGGACATGTTGGATTCGCGAGGGCAAACAAATTACAACTCCGGGAAAGCACAGCGTGAGAAGGAAGGAACAGCTGCGGACGGAGAAGATAATATACAAAAAGGGAGCATTAATGTACAATGGGCGCGTACAGAGGGGATGGAGAGTGGGAGAAGAAAGCATCATGCTTCCAAAACTTTTTCGTCCCACGACGCCGGGGAAGCCGCTAAGCCGAAAGCACTCCCGAGCGTCTACCGAGCAGCCCTGCGGCCCCCAACACCAGGCTGCGGACTACACTCGCTTTCTGCCTTGCCCGTTCGTCTGCTGCTCCTGCATCATGTAAACTGTCTTGAAGAGAATGGCTGTATTGCTCCTCCGCCGCGGGACGGTCGCCTCCAACATGCGTGCTCGCCATTCTTGGCTATCTTCAGTTTCGGGAGTGATCGGCCGCACGGCCTTCGCCAACCGCGCCCTGAAATCTCTCCCCGATCCCTAGCAGCGCCGATTCTCCGTCTACGCGTCTCCTGCTGCCGTTTGTCCTCTCAATTGCTTTCATTCCTCTTGCATGTCTGTCTTTCGTTTCATTTCCTTTCGTTGGCCTTTCGTTGGCCCGTCGTTTGAGCGTGTGGCGCGTTTCTCGACGACACGTGTGCGGTCGCGCGGCGCCCGACGCCGCGCAAGGTAATAATGTTTATGCGACGAACCCTCCTCAGGACTGCCACAGCACCATCCCAGGTCGCGTTTCAACACCCGCACCCACGTCCCTTTCTCTGCCGGTTCCAGCAGGCTGGCTGTGCAGGAAGACCGCGCAATCAGCCTCCGTTTAGTCGTGGACTAACTGGCCAGTCGGGTCCGCCCAGTAGGTGCTACGATTCTGTATAGTACTTACGTTTACATATAATTAGCCCCTGGAAATGACGCACCCAATCCCGTGGACGACGCTACTGAGGGCGCTCACGAAGAGGATGAGGCCAAGTCCAAGTCGAAATGGAGGGGTACAGCCTTCAAAATGTTTGAGGCCGCTGCGACTACCGGCGCATCCATCTTTATCCTAGGGCTTGTCGGTTTCAGCTACACAAGGTACTACAAGTACATGGTACTGGAAAAGATGGAAAATGCCTTCAGTCCCGGGGACCCCGTTCTCGAGCTCGCCGCCGCCGGCAAAGAGGTTCCGAAAGAGGAGAAAGCCTTTGGTGACATACCCGGAACCACTGACGAGGGTGACTACGACCGATGGATTCCACGTGAGGAGCAGGACAGGATCAACAACATCGTCAGCGGAAAAGAGAAGGGTCGCTACCATCTACTCATTGGCGAAAAGGGGACCGGAAAGAGCTCCATGCTGATTGAAGCAATGTCCAAGATCAACGGCGAGGGAGTCGCCATGATGGAAGCCCACGCAGACCCAGAGATCTTCCGCATCCGCCTCGGCCGATGTCTGGACTTTGAGTTCCACGAGGATAACATAGGAGCCCTGTTTTCCATCCGTGGGCCCCGGGACGCGTCAGCTCTGCTGGACATTGAACGAGCATTCAACAAGCTAGAAAAAGTGGCTCTGAAGCGACGCACCAAGGTTGGCCGGCCGCTCATCTTGATCATCAACCAGGCACATCTGATTAGGGATGATGAAGACGGTCGTGATCTCATCGAGCTCATCCAGCAGCGCGCCGAGCAATGGGCTGCATCGAACCTTGCCACCGTCATCGTCAATTCCGACAAATACTGGGTCTACGAAAGACTCAAGCAGCATGCGACTCGGATGGAGGTTACCCAAGTGTCGGACCTTCCCAAAGATCGTGCCATGCAAGCTTTGAAGAACTATCGAATGAAGTACTGGAGCGAGGCCACGCCGGAAGTGGTTCTAGAAGATGTCTATGACAGGATAGGGGGCCGTCTGACTTTCCTGAACCGCGTCGCAAAATCCCGGAATATGATTAAGAAGTGTGAGGAGATATGCCAGATGGAGAAGACGTGGTTTCTCAACAATTGCGGCATACTAGGCGAGGAGATGGATGACGACGTTATGGACCAGCAGAAGTATGCGGTACGTCATCCTTTTCAGCCTCATTGCCCAAGAACCATGCGACTAATCCGCCTACCAGTCCACGGCAATGGTCCTTGCCCACGCCTTGTACAAAAAGTCCCTCGAAATGGAACAGACATACGACCCCCGTTTTGGCCACATCCTCCCTGAATTCCCTCTCCACCAAGCCCGCTACATTATGACACGAGCCGACTTCATCCGCCAGCACCATGACCTCTCCATCTTCGCCATTGATTCGCACGCCATGGTCCGTGCTGACAGCGTGCCCATGCAGCGCGCTTTCAATGAAATCTGCTCCGAACCCGGCTTCGAGAAGTTCCTGGAAGCGACGCTGGATCGTATTGGCGATATTGAGTCTCTCGGCCGCACGAAGGAGGTTACGCTCAAGGATCTTTGGGAGGGCGGAAAGTACAGGATTACTACAAAGGACCGGAAGGGCAATGTTGATAAAGAGATTGAGATGGAGGCCGTCGGAAAGAAAGACGACGATGGTGACGGTGATGACAACTAGGCAGATGGACGACAGGTATGGCTACGACTTGGAGCGCGACTGGATCGACATGAGGGGTTGGATCCATGGAGACGAAAACGACATTGCCGGTGCAATTGTATGACCGGGATGATGGATTGTACATTACTGTCAGTGTAGGGATTGCATTGACACGAGGGTAAGGTCGGCTTTTCCTGATTGTTGGGGGGAGATGCCCTTTGAACGTAGAGATACCCTTCCTATGAGCTTACTTTATCACGCCGTTTCCTATGTATTCTGCTGTATCACATACTATGTCTTTTCTTTGGCTTTTTCTTCCTGTCCAATGTACAGCAGGGACCATAGTCTAAGACGATCCTGGCAGTTTGTTCAGCGAGCG
Source organism: Trematosphaeria pertusa (assembly GCF_010094035.1). Classification (NCBI taxonomy): domain Eukaryota; kingdom Fungi; phylum Ascomycota; class Dothideomycetes; order Pleosporales; family Trematosphaeriaceae; genus Trematosphaeria; species Trematosphaeria pertusa. The sequence continues at coordinate 1,468,107 of NW_022987218.1, read as the reverse complement.
ATGCGCGGACTTCAGTGCTTCGAGTGAGCAACCTGGGACGGCTAGCCAGATATATCAAGCCCCGGAAGACCCGCACTTTTCCACAGATTTCCACGCACCGGGTATTCAGCGGTCCGCGGTGTTTGCTTCCGAAGCCGACATCCAGGAACCCGTATCCGAGCACAGGCTTCATTGGCCGAGCAAGCGAATTCAAAGGCCGACCCGGTTATCCGTTGTCCCCTCCGAGAATTCTCGCGCGGCGTCCAGGTATTTAGGTGCGGCTCATGCAGGCCAAGACGGCCGTTGAGACGCCTCGGGAAAACGCTTTGCCTCCCCAGCCAACCAGGCCGCCTTGTCTCTTGGGGTAGGGAATCCAAGGGCTCGCGTACCTCCGCAGTGCTAGAAGTTTGTCAGTCACGTGATATAGCTAACCAATCGCAAGTGGACATGCCGCTCACGTGTCTGGCGCCACGCAGGTACAAGTACGTAAGATTGGCTCAGCGAATTATACGTCCCATTGTACGCACCCGCGAAGGCCTCCAGGGGAGCTGTTCCGCACGTCGTTCTGTCCGGGGAATTCCACACCGTAGCTCGCGTCGCAGCCGCTCCGCACTGCCGTCCTGCGCATCGTACCACAACAAGCGTCGATTCGTCTCCAGCTTTTGCGGCCCGACTCTGGCCCCTCGGCGTCTGCGACTGGCGATCGTCTTCCCCGCATTAGTGCGGGTTACCGCATGCGGCAACGGAGCCGCGCTTTATCGGCCTTGGCTGCCATCACCGTGCAAAATTCGACGAGGGAGCGCCGGGGTAATGTAACGCTGGAGCTGTCGTGCAGCGGGCGGATATGGAGGCCGGGGAGCAAAGCTGGTCGGGGAGAGTGCGCCGAGATTGCAGGGATTGGGGGGGAGTTCATATAAAATTGGTATCCCCACGCCTGACGACCTGCTATCGCCATCCCCGACCGCTACGGACGAAAGAAGACTGCATCATGGCGTCCCGCGACTTCAAGGACGATGTGGATATCGCTAGCGAGACGCATAATGTGGTGGTACCCGTCAAGGGGGCCAATGTCGCGAGCCATATGGACCCCGAGCGGAGGAAGATAGTGGAGAAGAGTCTGAAGCGGAAGCTCGACAGCCGATTTGTATTGTTTGTTGCCATCTATATTATGAATTATCTGGACAGTAGGGCTTCCATTATGAGATTCTTTACTTCTACTAATTTAGCTATTAGGAAACAATATCGCGGCAGCGCGTTTGGGCGGCCTTCAGGAGGATCTCGGCATCAACAACACGCAATATGCTACTTGCTTGAGTATCCGTAAGCGGCTCTTCGAACATCCGGATCAAGTAGGCCAGCGCTGACGAAATCCAGTTTACGTTGGCTATATCCTGATGCAAGTACCCAGCAACATGCTCATCAACCGCATCTCGCGCCCCTCGGTCTACATCTCCGTTGCGATGGTCCTGTGGGGCATGATCTCGATCCTTTCCGGCATCACGCAGAACTTTGGGGGCATGGTCGCCATCCGGTTCTGCATCGGCTTCGTTGAAGCGGCCTTCTTGCCTGGCGCCCTTCTCATCTTGTCCAAATGGTACACGCGCCGCGAACTCACCCTCCGGAACGCGATCCTTTTCTGCGGAAACCTCATCTCTAACGCTTTTTCCTCGCTTGTTGGAGCGGCTGTGCTTTCGAATATGGAGAACACGCTGGGCCATCGTGCATGGCGCTGGCTTTACTGGATTGAAGGGGCCGCCACGATGGCGATCGCCATCGCTGCAGTGTTTATCCTCCCCGATCTGCCACATAACACGAAGGGCTTCACCGAAGAGGAACGCGCCGTCGCCGTGCTGCGCATGACCGAAGACGTGGGCGAAGCAGACGCAGACTCAGAGACCCAGTCCCCATACGCAGGCCTCATCATGGCAGTCAAAGACGTCAAAATCTACGTCATGATGCTGACCTTCACGGCCTACGTCGTGGGGCTCAGCTTCAACGCCTTCTTCCCCACGCTGACGGGCACGCTCGGCTTCCCCTACATCCCGACGCTGCTGATGTCGGCGCCGCCGTGGGTCTTCTCCTGCATCGTCAGCCTGATCAACTCGTGGCACGCGGACCGCACGCAGGAGCGCTTCTGGCACATCGTCGGCCCCATCCTCTTCGGTATCGTCGGCTTCGTCATCAGCATGTCCACACTCAACGTCGCCGCCCGCTACCTCGCGCTCTTCCTGCAGGCCTCCTCCTACGCCGGCTTCATCGTCTTCTACTCGTGGATCTCGTCGTCCTTCCCGCGCCCGCCTGCCAAGCGCGCCGTGGCTATAGCTATGATCAACGCGTTTTCGCAGCTCGGCAACATCGCTGGCTCTTATGTGTGGAATCTGCCGTCGAATGGATATAGGAAGAGCTATGGGATTGTGTTGTCTATGTTTGGCGTTACGATTGTGGGCTGCTATGTCTTCAAGGTTATTTTGCAGCGGCTGAATAAGAAGATTGAGGAGGGCGAGATGGCGTGGGAGGTGCAGGGAGACGTTGTGGAGCAGACGGCCAGGATGGAGGGTGTGTCTGTCGAGGAGGGGACGAAGCTGCAGCAGGGATTCAGATATCTTGTTTGAAGAGCTGGATGCTATGCCCGACTCTTTCAGATATCCTGGTGCTGTTTCTGCTAGTAGCTATTTCAGAGTATAGATGGAAATTTCGCGTGGGCATTCTATTTCGGACCAAGTCAGTGCATTACGACACATTTTCCGATCCGAAGAGTGATGCTTCCGCCCATTTTGTTCCGCAGTCAAATTACACCAGCTGCCATTCTTAGAAAAGTGAATTCTTCATACTCTACCCATTCTACTCCAAATAAAACACCTCCTCCGTCTGCCCCCACCACCCCGGCCCGCTCTTACTCCCCACCGCCCCCTCCACAGGGCTCTCCTGCATCCCATCCGTCATTTCCCACCACTGCTGCACCTTCGGGTTCGCCGCCATGCGCTTCATATCCTCATCCCACGCATTCCCCACATATTTGAAGCTGGCAAACAGCATCGGACGAGGCGTTAGGGAGAGATATATGGAGTCTGGACCAGTCAGTGTTAGGCTTAAGCCGCCTGTAGTGTGGCGGCTCTGGTGGGGAAAGATATTTACAGTCTTTTATGTTGGAGTCCTTGATTTGCTCGAGGACTTCGGGCCAGACGGCTGCGTGGCATTTTTTGTAGGCGTCGATGCAGGAGGGCTTGAGGTAGAGATATTGGCCGATACGGCGGGGGCCTTGTGGAGTGGATGCCATTTTGGAGGATGAAATTTGTTGTTAGGAGGCTGGTATATGTGGAAGGCTTCCAACTGTAAATCCATGTGCGTGATTGACGCCGGTAACGGATGGATAGTTTGCTCGGTGTATCAATGTACCGAGCTGGACATCTTTTAGCTTGGCTTAGCTTTGAGGGACGAAGAGGAGGCGTCCAGTGAATCTATCTTTGAACTTCTTCATCTGAAGGTCTGAACTGAAGCAAGACGCCGAAGTCGATGGTCAGAGGAGGGTGGTGACAGATGACGTCGGCTGCAGGCGCTAACCAAAAGAAGTCTAGCCATTTTCAAAGGTCGTTCTTGGCTTCTCCTCGTCTTTCTCCTTTTCCTGTTCCAGACGCGGATTCGAAACGAGGGCATCGCCGAGGCAGCGAAAAGGAATCGGTTTTTGGTGAGTCTGCGCCGATAGTGAGATTATACCGCACAGAACTGACCACAAGTCAATGCCTTACTCTCTTCCCTGTGCCTGAGCCAACGTTCTATACTGCTACCAGACTAGCTTTGAAGCTTGAAGCCGGTGGGCATTACGGATCGCGGGGCCCACCGTTTTGTACCGGCTGATTAACTGCCTCTCTCTCATCGTCCCACCAGTCTTCCGCTTTGTCACCTTTGAGCTGACTTGCGCTCCCTTCATGTAACATCGCTTTCATCAATAGCATCCACCCCGGGCGGTACCATCAACGAAGGCTCGCAATCTTGTTCCTTCCGCGCGCACTCGGTCCCATTCGTCCATCTCTTATGCAGTTCCCTGCGCTTGAACTAGTAGCAGTCGTTCCCGCCTGAGATCCTGGAATCCGATGATGTCAAGTCCACATCCACCAAAAAGCTCTAACCTGCGCGACTCTATCCGTCCCCGAAGCTCGGCGGTTATCGTCTCGAATATTCCGACGTCGTCTCGCGTCCAGAAAGACGACTGTTTGCGCTCCCTTTCTTTGGGTCTCTTCCGGGACAAGTAGCTTGACACGAAACGTCTTATGGACCCTTCATTTACGCCCGAGTCGCCCCTAAGGGTCAATATTGTTGCACCTCCGCTTGAATCGGAGACAGTGGACTGGCGCGTCTCTCTGCCAGACCCAGAAGTGGAAGATCCACTGGCTGGCTCGGTTGCCGGGATCGACTCTAGGGGTTGGCCTTCCTGCGGTCTATCTAGTGCCACCTCCTCCAAGATATCTAACATCCGTACTGGGCAAAGGTTCGTCGTGTTGTTCTCTCCCTGAACGAACTCGCTCTCAGTCAAGGTTATGTCAATTCCTTTGTCATGGAGGCTTTGGCTGATGTGGTTGAATGAGACGCCGCGCCTCAAGTATTTCATCACATCGTTCTTGATGAACCTGAATGTGCTTCGAAGCAACCTTCTTCTTGCGGCGACTATTGCGTCTATTCATCGTCAGTCGCAGCACCTTATACGTCCGATCGAGCATACCTCTGAGCCTTGCAGGGAAGTAAGGAACACCGTCGACAAAATCAATTATCGTAAACGCACAGATCAACTGCCTCGACGCGTCTTCGAAGTCCCCTCGCCAGCCGAATACCAGTGCTATGAATGTCCACCCCGCGGCTTCCACCCCCAGGTCGCTTTGCGGTACGATTTGCTCCCGCCTAATCGATGCCAGCCTTGCGAAAAGCCCAGGATCGCATTTGTAATGCCATACTGCAGTGCTCAGTCGCAAAAGCTCGAGGAATGTCAATTCATCTCGATGCGGCACGCCCCGGTCGATCCACCTTATGAGCCGCTCCATCGTACTGCGGGTGAGTGTTGGCGGGACCGCAATTTGGGTTTCTCCTTGTCCTCGCTGAATGTCGGCCTCGATAAGCTCATAAAGTCCGCGCGAATAGCGGAGAAAATGTCCAACATTTATTACTTGCTGCCAAGGGCCGTTGACACCATCGACCACGATGCTGTGTTGTTCCCCGCTCATGACTGTGTTGATGGATGATCGTTATGGGCGTGGAGCTTCGGAAGAGCGAGGATGAGCTTGTTACCAAGCGCGTCACACGCCCGTCACCCACCCGCCCAGTACAGAGCCTCATGCAGTCCAATCACACGAGATTCGCTTTCTGCCTGACCGTGGCGGCATTTTCCGTTGGCGCCAATAATTGGTGGCGTAAACGACTGGACCAAACCACCACATCACGATGTTCATGCCACAGCTCTCTACAAGGCGTCAACGAGGCAGACCGCTGCGCCCACCGTGGCGATAACGCCCAGAGGCAAGGGGCAAAGGAAGCGGAGGCATCCTCCTGTGTCCTAGATCGTCCTGGTTCCTTCCTACATCATTGCCCAGTACTGGCACTGCGTCACCTTTTTTTCCTCAACGCTATACCCTCACCTTCTGTCCAAAACCGAGTGTCATGGATGCATCAATTCGTACGTTCGAGGTCGTGCCAAACCATCGCTTCAATATCAACGCAACGGACGAGGAGATTCGGCGACGACCTACACTATATTATGATGTAGGTGTCAGCAAGATGGGGTATTCTCAGACTAATCGAGCTCAGGGCGCGGACATTGTATGGATGATGGTATGCAGTGCATTGGTGCTCCTCATGGTACCTGGGATTAGCCTGCACTACAGCGGCACTTCAAAGAAAGCCAACATCAACATGACATGGATGCCCATCATAACCACAAGTATTGTCGGTCTCGTAGTAGGTCATATCATATCCCGGTTCAATTCACGCACTGAAGTTTTCACAGTGGTTCCTTTGGGGATATGCCATCGCCTTCTCCCCATCTGGCTCCGGTTTCTGGGGTGGATCGAGCGGTGCAGCACTCCATGAAGTGCTTACCAGGCCAGTGGGAAATGCCCAGGGTCCCCAGATTCCGGAGCTTGTTTACGCTCTATTCCAGGGCATGTTCGCATGTTTCACGTAAGACACTGCCATGAGTATCGATTCCTCCCGCTAACGAACCGCAGTGCCTCTATACTTAGTGGAGCTACGATATACAAGGAAAGAACATTGAAGTGGGCACTATTTGTGGTCCTCTGGGTTACCCTAGTTTATTGCCCGATCGCCCACTCTTCATGGAGCCCTGACGGTTGGGCTAACAAGGCCGGCGCGCTCGACTTTGCAGGCGGCACGCCAGTGCACATTACAGCTGGAACGTCCGCGCTTGCGTATGCGCTCTTCTTCCGCCTCCAACTCCACCGTTATAATCGACGAGCACGGGCACAAGGCAGCACCGAGAGACCTGTGCTGAACTGGATCCAGAAGGAAGACAAGGAGCATGTCCCTACGGTAGTCATAGGTACAGTCCTGCTATGGCTCGGCTGGTTCGGCTTCAACGGCGGTAGCGCAATGGGCGCTAATATGCGGGCAGTGTCTGCCATCTTCAGCACACAACTAGCTGCCTGCGCAGGTGGTGTCTCGGCGTCTCTGCTCGACAATCTGTACAACCGCGCTAAGCTGTTCGAGATCGAGGAGGAACGCGAACAGAAGGGACAGCCGTCTTTGACCGAGAGCGAACGCGACGTGTATCGACAGAGATTCTTCAAAAGGATGGTACTGTCGTTCTGCAATGGGGTGGTAGCGGGCCTGGTGGCCGTCACTCCCGCTGCTGGCTATATCTCCCCATACCTCGCACCCATCTTTGGTGTTTTCGGTTCCATCTGCTCGTCGTACGCTATACGTCTCAGCAAACACCTATTTGACTCACTCGACATCTTCGCGATCCACACCGTCGGGGGCTTCGTTGGAATGATCCTTACAGCTTTTTTCGCCGAGTATGTATCCCCGCGTCCTCCACAGATTGCCAGCTAATTTTTGATGTAGTGCGGGAGTCGTGGCTCTTGACGGGTATAGTGCAATCGATGGAGGCTTCATTAATCATCACTGGGTGCAACTAGGGTACGTGGACATATCCGAACCTGAACATTCTATACGCGAACACTGCTGATGACTCCAGAATCCAGCTTGTCGACGCCGTCGCCGCCATGGCATACTCGTTCTGCATCACGTTCCTCATCTTATGTTTGATGCATTTCAGGTCATGGTTTAGGAAGAGCTTGGCGGAGCCTATACTTGTGCTTGACTGATTCGGGCTGGTCATATCTATCACGGAAAGTTGGACTGCGTCGCTTTGCAAGTCACTCTCAGCTTCTTCCATGGTTCTTCTTGAAATGAGACACCACAGTACCAGTCCCTTTGCGCGAAACCCGGGGAAACGCGCGTAGTGCTGGTTAAGCGAAGCCCCACGCGATAATACGCCACATTGGGACGGATGTGGTAGGGAAAGGCGACAGTCTTCAGCTGAGCCTCAAAAAGGCACGCCCACGAAAAATGACAACGAACCGATTCGACGCCGTATCTGCTTTTGGTCTTCTCCGCTCCACATGTCGTCACAATCACCTCTTTGTCGCCTAATATGCATGTGAAGACTCGTCTGCCTTTCGAGGCTTTCTTCAGCCTTTTTCACGAACCATTGAGAATATTGCAGCTTATCTGTGGATGCTCTCGGCACTCAGCCTGCTTCTCCGCCCTTTTCATAGCCTGTTTACTCCGCTCCTGAGAAGGCTCGTCTGCCTTGCTGCCTGTACGCCATCTTCGAGGTCCAATCCCATTATGGAGCCGTCATTTGCCATAATCGGTTTCCCCCATACCTCACACTATCATCCTCTTTGATTAATTCCTAGCGCAAATGGCGCCACGGCACAACTCATCACCTCGTAGGGACTGGAGCGAAGTCCAGGAGCGCGAATACTACGAGCACGAATGTAGGAAGTTCCGCATATGCATCATAGGCAAGGCTGGAGTAGGGAAGACGACTTTGCTAAGCAAAGTCTTTGGCATCGATGAACACGAGGTACGTCTCCCGATATCGACAACGAACCGTACTGAGGATCCTCAAGGCTGGTGTTGTAAGGCAAGAAGATGCCGTGAGGAGGGGTGGTGGGCAACATAACATCTATGATGCCATTGTTGACGAGAACCGCAACTCCGCGCTAGTCATACATGACTCTTGCGGCTTTGAGACTGGCGAAGATAATAATCTGAGTCTGGTTCAGAGCTTCATAGAGTACCGTAGCGCTAAGCCCTCTCTGCAGGAGCAGCTGCATTGCATCTGGTAAGACGTCGAGTCGCTTTTTGTTGCTCTGAACGTCCGCAGCCTAACCTTACGCAGGTATTGCATTTCCCTCGTCGACCCACGACAGCTCCACGAGGCTGAACGCGAGCTGTTTCGCTTCCTGCGAGAGAAAGAGATCCCGCTTGTTTTCGTGCTCACGAAATACGACGCCTTCGTTGGTGAGAAGCTCAGGGAGGCGGTCGAGGATATGGAGGAAGCGACTGCAGATGACTGGAGGAACGCTCGGGTAGCCGCACAAGAGCACATAGCTGACCTGCGAGGATACTTGGAGAGTACCATGGGATATGGTGTCAAGGTCCAGGAGGTCTCCAAGGCCAGGAAAGGTGCAAACACGGTGCGAACGCCGCCTAGAGTTCACTGCTTACCCGGACAGATGAGCGGCTCGTACAGAAGCTCGCCGTAGAGACCACAGCCATCGTCAAACCAAATCTGCGGATCGTTTGGTTCCGCGCTCAAGGCGTTCTAGCCAAGCAGAAGCGCGTGGGTACGTCGCTATTAACCTCCTTCGCGGACATGCATGACTAAAGGCATTCAGCATGCGTCGAACACTTTCCGCAAAAGATTCTCCACAGTCTCATCGTCTCATCCGCCCTTCCCCTAAACCCCTTCCGCGGCGTCAAGCTCGGCGATTTCTTCGAAGACACATTCCACCACTGTCTCGCAGTCTGGAATCTCCCCGGCCAATCCGTCCTCTTCACCAAGGACTACGTGCAGACCATGTTCCGCGAAGCCTCGCAGTCCTACATCCGGCGCACGAATCTCGCAGCTGCGGTAGCTCCTCTCGGCGCCCTCGACGCGCCGCGCTTTATAAAAGTCGGCATCCAGATCGTGTGCGACCTCATCATGATATTCCAGCAGCTCTTCTGGGCGACACCGCGCCGGCAGAAGCTGAGCTATGGAGACTTGAGGAGGGAGCTCGATCTGTATAAGGGTTCGGGGATAAGAGAGAGCATACATAGGCTGGTGGAGGGCGCCGTGAATTATGGGAGCAGCTTCTCAGTGAAGAAGCTGGTGGGCGTGATTCGGGTAGTGGTGGACGATGGGTGTAAGATCCTGCATAGCGAGGCTGTGAGGAGCCATAAGAGGGAGGAGGTGAGGAGCTTTGATGAGCCGCCGTTTGCAGAGTTGCCGGCGCAGAATGCATAGACTAAGAATGTAAGCTAGGAGCAATAAGATGTACTGTATTTGTAAATGACAGGAGCCTGGAACCCCATCCATAGAGGGGATGTTCTCAATGGAGTGGTCCGGATATCGATGCATGTCCGGGAACCTATGCGCTTCACGGTAACTGTAATGCCATAGTGGCAGGGTAGGTAAATAAGCTGATCGGATGTCATGACGCCCTATACTCATTCCTCTTGCTTGATACGATCTACCTAAGGTAGATCCCACACAGTTGGTAATACGGCCAACGTCATTGGAAATACGAGAAAAGAATAAATCGAATGGGAGCCCATAAAACAGGTCCTGGAAATAGTTGCGGTTAGAATGACCTTATTCCTTTCCTTACTCTTAGTGTAGCTCTGCTTGCACTCAAAACGAGAAATAATCAATCAATCAATCTTTACCTACACATTCCTGGGTAACCTTTGGATGCCTTCGGGCACGAGGCTGAGTCTAGGCGTGGCACTCAGCCTCGGCAGAGTACGAACCTCGAAAACCTCGCGAGATGCATGCCTCTACCATAGCAGTTCTCCTGTCTTTCATGTTCCCCGAGATAACACTACAATGGCGAAGCAGAGGAGCGACTCCTTGGTAGAGAGCGAAGAGATGAGGAAATTTTCCTATCAGCCTCTCAGGTCTAGTCGAGCCATCAGGCTGATCAAGTTCCTGCCGACTCCAACCCCGACATGCCAGATGATTACGGTCGAAGTCGAGAAAGCCCCGCCGTACGTGGCTCTATCATACACCTGGGGATCTAAGAGTCTATCAAAAGCCGTTCATGTGAACGGCTGCGACATCCGTATCACGGCTAACCTGGCCGATGCAATCGATGCCATCTTCGTCTTCGCAAGGGAACGGAATCTGATGTTCTGGGCAGACTCGATCTGCATCAACCAGTCAGACGTCCACGAGCGCAGCAGACAAGTGCGCCTCATGAATACAATATACCGTTCAGCGGAGATAGTCGCCATTTGGCTTGGCCAAGCTTCGCATGATAGCGACCTCGCATTCGATAAAATGAAAGAATGGAAGGTGAAGTTTGACGATTTGAAGCAGCAATGGAATGGCTCCGAGGAGTTGGCAGTTACGAGTATCCCGAGCAATGACCCTTTCTTCTTTGGTCTCAACGGCTCGAGGCAACAAAAGGCGCTGGAGGCTTTGCGTATGATATGCCGCCGGCCCTGGTGGAAAAGAGCTTGGATAGTGCAAGAGGGGTCTGTTGCTAGTCCTGCGCGCACACGCCTATTCTGTGGGACCCGTTCAATGGACTGGAATCATCTGCGGGCAGCGCTTGAAATCACCCATCACGTTACACATTATGGAAGCTCTGGGATGAGTATCGACTTCGACGATGGTATGGCTATTCGTCTTGATGCTTTTCGGAAAGACAGGGAAGGCGGTGCGAATATTCGGTTGCTGGAGGTTCTTCGACTTATACGAGCGTATGAATGCGAAGATCCTCGGGATAAGGTGTATGCTGCTTTAGGAATGGCCATGGACGTGGAAGAGGACGATATAGTCCCGGATTATGCAAAATCTCCCTCCGAGGTGTACACTGAGGTTGCAACTTTGTACATCTCTGGATTCGCCGAGCACGGATTAGATTTCCTTGGGGGAGTATGGAGATCGGCGCCGGGCAGTGCTTTTGAGCATAACCATGACTGTACGTTACCGTCCTGGGTACCGGATTGGACGTTGCGAGCATCGGTGCATCCTCTCCCTAAGTTTATGGATTCAGACGTATATGGCCATACCGAGAAGGCCTACAACGCCAGCGGCTCACTCGAAGGGAAAAGCTACGTCGAAGGCGGGTGCCTACTTCTCCAGGGCTCGGTACTTGACCATATAACACGAGTATCGAGCATTTGCGAGTGGAACCTTGCCGCCAATGGGCTCAACACCGAGCGCTCATGGATACCACAGCATCCAGACAAGCTTTACTTTACTGGACAGACTATAATGGATGCCTTCAACCACACCGTAACGGCCGATTTAGGCAGACATGGGCTCCATAGCGATTCCGAACTAGCACGGGATTTCGCCATAGACTGGGCCCTGGTAGAGCGTGATATGGGTACCATGACTGCTGTCGAGCGGCAAAGGCAGAGCTGGATGCTTATCGATACCAAGGCGATGACATTTGGGAGAAGGATCTTCAGAACGAGTCGAGGCTTCATTGGCCTGGGGCCGCCCGCCGCTCAGCCAGGTGACCAGGTCTGTGTCTTACTAGGAGGGCAGGTCCTGTATGTGCTGAGAGCTCAGGACGGTGGACATGATGAATTTATCGGAGAGTGCTACGTACATGGTATGATGGACGGTCAGGCGTGTGAGGATGAGACCTTCTCAATTCGGCAAATCATACTCGTTTGACATGGACATCTCGCAATCAAGGTGGCTATTGTAGGCGCTGCGTTCGGAACAATCTTCCTTCTTCATTCGTACTGCTTGTCTGGTTGAGGAAAGTGGGTCGTCGAATATGTTACATTCTTTGACGGCTTCGGTTTGCTGAGACGATATATGCTGGCTAGTACGCCCCGGAATGTTCCCCCTTTGAATAAGGACTTTCTTCGTGAGAACATTCTTCTCCATTATTCCTAATCATGCTGCTCACTTCTTCGTAGTCCTCTCCAAAGGACCTTTACATGCCTCATTTGGCAAGCACACGGAGTACCAGGCGATCCAAGAACTTGACAAACAAGATGAAGAGACAACAAGCTCTATTAGGCTCAGCAACTGATCCCCTAGTGTCCACCCTATAGTCGACCCGCATATGTAGCTGCGATCCCGTAGTGTTGAAATATTAACCTAAGCCAAACCAAACCCAAATGACCTCAACCCCTTACCAAATCGCAAAAGTTTCTCGTTCTCGCTGCACCGGAAGATTATCCAATATTTCTCCGTTCGTTTGATACTTGGAGAGTTCCGGATCTGAGATAGTTAATTGCACTGTCCCAACTCTCTCCCAGCGCAAAGGCCTGCCCGGCGAAATCACCTTACGAAGAGTCAGAAACCTAGCTCGGCCGTGTTTAATGGACGGATCGCGCCCGGCAAACATGAGAATGCTGATAAATTCTCTGGATCTGTGTTTCTGAGTCCACTGATCCCTTGTCATCGGCATCGACACACTGATGCACACCAGTCTGCCCGCGAGCCGGTGCCAGTCAAAGTCCCACTCTGTTCTACCGACATCATATCTTTCTCTGCCCCTTCTACCGGCGTGGCGGCGCCATGACCACTCTTTCTTGGTTGGCTTGCAGGTGAAGTATTTCAGAGTGAGGGGGTTCCTGACTTCGAGCACTCTCAGGTCGAGATCATCATCCTGCAACTCTTGCGCCGATCTAACATCCGCTAAGCGAACTGGAGACGACACGCACGCTTCTCGGAGATAGATGTCAGCAACCCACAAGAAATCGAGCGTATCAACCTCGATCAGATTGCACATCATCACAGAGTGTTCTTCCTGGGGTGGCGAGCGCCATGAAACGGTGCCCTTCCAGCCCGCCCACGTCCACGAAGGCAGATGGGTCCTGCGCTGACAGTCTTCGGCCACAAACATTCGGAGACTCGGGTCGCTCCGATGGTACCATGAACAGACGGAAAGTGCGAAAGTCACCTGCGGGCCAGATTGTCGCCCAGCGACTTTCCCGAACCATATCGGGATTCCTAACAAGGCATTGATGTTGATTGGATCGTATAGACCCAGAATTCCCTGGAACGCGTTTAAAGAGTCCTCGTCGTAGCCCAAGTTTCTTGCCGAGAAAGCACGTATGTGCTCCTCCAGTCCTCTGAATTTAGCCCGTATGGAGCCATCGTCATGGATGGGAAAGCCGTAGTCGAGACTATAAGAATCGTCGCTAATCAAGACCTCCCCATCATCGTCCATAGCTCCGCCGCTGTACGAGACTCCTTTAAAAATACCAGCGAGCATGAAGTCTGCCATACGTGCCTTCGAAGGTTCGTGGACAAGGTGTAGAGGCAGACGGATGCCATCATGAATGGCCATACATCGGCACTCCCAATACGCTTGGTGGTCTGTGAAAACGAGTCGGCGATTCGACAGGATGCCTTCCTGATACGTCCAACCTCTTGTGGACCACTCTGACTCAAGGATATCCAGACGAGGATCGCGGTGCGTAGACAAGAGCACGCTCCCGCTGTCCAGCCTGAACTTGGCCTGAGGCTTGCGGAGTGTCGCTCGTACGCCCGGAATCCCGTAGCCCGCCCCAGAGCCAGCTGCGGCCACAATCGTAAAATCCGCCTCGGAGTAGATTGTCGTCATTCTTGCAATGAGGTACTGTTTCTCCTCTTCGTTTTGCTGATCGATACAGAGTCGATCCACCCATAAATACTTCATCCCCATCTCTTTCATAACGGCGACGGCATCTAGGACTGTCGCGGGCCATCTCTTCTCAGCCTCGGGACCTTTCCCCCAGACATAACTTAGAGCTGCATAGGTGATTCCCCACTCCTGCTCCTCCACGATAGGAGGATCCTCATCGCAATTAATGACGCGAAATCCTCGCGCGATGTTTCCATGTGACGTGCTGCGCTTGCAGACATGGTCATGGTGTTCATTACAAAACGAAAGCCATTCTCGGATCACAGTGAAGTCGGCCCTCTCCTGCAGTTCCCGTGCTTCTAGGGTCGCGTTTGTGTCGCCGGACTCGCCTGAACGCAAGCGATAGATCGATCCTACAGCAGGAATATCGCTCTCCAAACAAAGTTCTCCGTGGCCGTTGGGTGGAATAGATGCGATATCCGGCACAACCGCCATGAATACCGAGTGGTTGATGCCCTCCCATGCGCTGCTGGCCTTGAGTCTCGGAAGGCAAAATAGTCGGCTCTCGGTGCTGCAGAAGGCGAGAAGTTTGTAATCCTCCTGGAGGCCTGGTTGAACCCTCATAGTCCGGAAGAAATGACATAAAAGACACCCGGACGGCGTAGCTAATCGATCCTTGAACCGGTGGACCAAGAAGCAGTCTTCGTAGTACAAAGGCCCGTTAGCCTGGCGCTGAAGCTCTTGGGAGCGAGGGATTGTGCCTTCTCTAGCCAACTTGTAGAATTTGAAAGCGCGTTCGAAGCTTCTGTCAAGCTTGAGCGAACGGCATTGCTCGCACAGTCCTTGCGAGGGAGTAATCTTTCGTCGCTTGTTTCTAATTAGTTCTTCGGCGTCCTCGGTCGCGTCATGACGGTCTTTATCCTTGGAGACATGCATGCTGGTCATTGCAACTGGATTAATTCTAGAGAATGGACGGAGTAGGAGACGCGTGAAGAGTCTGGTCGGAAAGGAAGATGGAGCGAGGATGACACGATGTTCTGCCTGCGCGCAAGGTCGTGGCACAGCCGCTTAGCGACTTTACCTAGGTAGGCTTAGCTCAGCCGTATCTCTCAACGCATGGGATCTTCCTCGACAGGACATGACGCGCACCGCTGGTGGTCAGGACATCCGAACCCAATACATCCCGAGTAGAGTTTCAAAATATATGGGCCATCGCCGCATTGGCACTAACCCCAAGTGTTAGCACGCAGGTATAATAAGGCTCGCAATTCAGGCGCTTACGCAGTACCAGAAACCACGCTCGTTGGAGTGCGGACCGAAGTGAGTTGAGCGATGTCGCTCGAGATTATCCCAACTTGGCGGCGTCGGTGCAGTGTATAGGACCGATGTAAGACATAAGTCATCCAGCAGCCGAGCCTGGTTTGGATACTTCTCCCGTATCAAAGCGGCAGCTTTCTGAACGAGAAGGAGGTCTCCGCGGCGGGAGGTGAGAGTCGACAGCTCGGGGTCGGTAGAAGCTACTTCGAATATGAACTCAATCATACTACGAACAGCATGCCCCACCTCAATCTCATCTGCATGGCCATATATGGAATTAAAATATGCATCCCAAAGACTACCAAGCAGGCAATAGAATTAGTTCTGGTGTGGTGTGCTAAGGGATCGTGGCGGCGGTAGTCTAGATGCGTCTCCGGGGCGGCTACTTTGAGTAGTAGAGTGCGCAACCGGGCGAATGGGAGCAAGTGCGGAAGGTATCGCGCTCTCTTCTTCTAGGGATCAGCATGAGATAATAATCTGAGGTCGAACTTTCGGACTGCAAACTAACCTGTAAAGGGCGACGCCACGGTATCGGGGGTGGATGCAGGCGTGAGAGGGTACTCCTGCTCGATCATTTTAATGTCCTGTGAATTACGCCGCTTCCGGTACTTTGGCTTCAGGACCCCTTTTTTGTACCATTCTTTGAACTTCTTCTTATGTTGATCGATACTATTGACATGCGTTAGCGCCTATGTATAAACGATAAACTCGTTACACACGTCGCCCAAAACCCGTATACTTCCTCCATTGTTGACTTCAACTGATTCAGTGTCATTCTTCGATCGCCGTCCCAAAGCATTGAGAAGACATCAAGGAATTCATTCCAGTGTTCGCTTCGAGAGACATATTGCACGTTGCTTCGAGCACGGGCAACAGTAGTATCTGAACATGGAGGAAGTGATGTGGTTTGCCGTTGTAGGTGTGGTGAGAGCCGTCTAGTGTACAGAGGTGTCGGAGGACTTTCCCCACGCTGGGGCACTAGAGCCATGTTCAAGAGCTAAGGATCTGCGGACTTTGGATACGGGTCCCGGTGTGTCCAAAATGCAAAGCAGAGAGAAAAGGTTGGAGGTGCCATATCTGCATCTACCGTTAAGGTATGTATAGTTCTGTGTTCGTTGGACAAGTGAAGGGCTCTTCGGAAGTGCCCTGCATGCCGTGAGACAGGTGATTCGTCAGCGCCAAAGTGCTGTGCATGAGACTTTACCGTTTCCGGACATCAAAGCTCCTCACGCTTGGTGGGGTGTTCGTGAAGAAAAAGAAAGTACAAGACGCAAGATCGCGTAGAGCGAGTACTGGAGCAGCGTCGCAAGCTTGAGACAGTATCGCATACGCCTGTAATCCACAATGGTTCCACCTAGGTGGCCGTGGGAGATGTTGGAACAGGTAAAGCTCGGTGCAGCCGACTAATGATCTCGAGATAGTCGCTCTCGTTCTCATCGGTAATGATCCCATGCCGGATGAAGAAGTCGATCATGACGGCAGCGCAGTTGGTCTTGAACTCTTCGTTTGCCAACGCTTTCTTTACACGATCCACGTCCCATAGATAGAACTCCTCAACCTCATCGTCTCGCGGAGTAGGCACGATGTCGAAGGGCAGCTCGATGTCGTAGAGATATAAACAAACAGGGACCATCAGGCCGAATTCGCCACCAAACCCGGAGTTCCTCTGCTCCACATACGTGGTCGCGCTGCAAGCACGAGCGTGTTTTCGAACAAAGTCTGTGGGCAAAGAGGCCTCCTCGTCGGACTCATGGACGATACACTCGAAAGGTGACTCTTCGGCTCTTACTCCTCCAGCGACCGTGGTATCCAGCATTCTTGGGTAAGTGAAGAGATGGGCACTTCGCCGCGGAACCCAGATCTTCATGCCCTCGTCCGTCCGAACGTACGCAGTCATATGGGCACCACGGCAGCAGACTCCGAAAAGGGGTGCCGCGGCTCGCAGCAACTGCACTGAAGGGTACTTCGCGCCGAGAATCTTGTAGTCTTCTCGGAATGGCCTTCCTAGGGTTGCGAACGCTCCGGACTCAATGGCTCTGGCGATCACGCTGGCGAAAGCCTGGTTACACGCCGCGGCGGTGTCTCGTCCATGCGACTTGTCGAGGACCTGAACAGTCCTAGGGCAGTCGTGGCTGACTTCGAAGTCGGATGTCCAAGGAATCTTTTTCACGACCGAGGGCAGCATATACCCATGCGGCCGAGGATCGCTGGGTAAAAGTAGTTGGTAGTAAGAAGATTCTTCGTGATCATCATTGGGAGTCCTTGCAATGTCGATGTAAGGGAAGCTGCTCGAATTAGCGATTACAAGGATTCCAAAGGAGGAAGAAGCTGTACCTATCGACGGCTTTGAGAAGATCAAGATAAGTCTTCGGGCGCGCCATGGCTTGGGTGCCGCGCCTGGTCCAGAAGGAGGGAATTCGCGAGGGGGACGCCGTTCGAAGGCTAGGGCGGCTAAGTCGAGCCAAGTAAGCAAGCATTTACGTCTTAGAGATGAACGGCTCTGGGCGCAGTTGGAGAGTGGTGCACGTTGGAAAGAAGAAGATGGGGTTGTTGGAGCTCTGGACCTCGGGAGTCCGAGCGTCGCGACCTAATGTGGCCTAGTGCGGCTTGCTAGCCCCCTTCCCATCGAAAATTGCACCACGTTTCCGACCTTCGCACTGACAACAGGTAATACCATCACGGGAGTATCAATGAAGCTGCAGCACCTATTCCTAGAGCCCTAGCAGGACATCTAAGATTCCAGTGCCAACAGAGGCCTCCATCCGACTCTCGCCCTTTCTTCCCCTCTTCGCTTTCACATACCCCTCACCTCGCTCCATATCCTCCAAGGAACTCCCATCAAATTCTAATACACCATGTCGGATCCTTGCTTCCATCTCGCCATACCAATCATAGGGGTACCTCAACCGTAGCTTCCCTTCCCCTACGTCATGCTCGCTGACGGTGTTGAGAAGCGGATTGTACTTCCCAGCCAACGAATTTTCGTTGGCGGAGCTGAGGTACACATTAAAGCTGCCGGACTGCGACGTCGTATATATCTCGCTCACAGCGTCCGGCCTGGCAGCGCCGTACGGCTCAATATAGCACGAAATGTTGCCGCTGCCGCTAGAGAAGTTGGTGTACGAGCCATGCGGTACCATGGCATGGACCTGGCCTGATACCGTCTCGATCGTCGTTCGATGCGTATAAGACTGTGGCGGCCAGACTTTGAAAACAGTCTCCGCGTGAATATTCCCGGACGAAGACGAAATGGAGATACTTTTGGGTTCGAATGGCGAGTTGATACCCACTCTGGGACAGATGAAAATGCCAATTTCTCCGTGTTCGTTGCGGATGTCGAGGTGCTCATCTGGGATAAACCAGCCGAAAATGGTTCCGTTGATAGAGCTGACGGAGACGTTGTGCGTTATTAATGGATCGGTCCAGGGTTCAGTGGTGTCAAGGGTGAAATCACCATATGAAGTATGGGCGATTAGGTTGTTGACTTCCCAGTTAAGGAGGGGGTTGAATAAGATGTCGAACACACTGGTTCGTACGTCGAACAGATCCAATAAACGTCTAGGCCACGGCCGGAGGAGTACCAGTACATTGACCTCGGTGCAGAGATCACTCCTATCCTGGAAGTTGTAGTCGATGTCGAGAGCGAAGTCTGAACTGTGGATGAGCACATTCTTGAGATCTGACCCTTCGCTGGATCGAACAACGACGCGAACCTCTATATCGGAAGTTTGAAAGAGACTCCCGCGGTCAATGGTAATGTCGCCTCGAAGGTTCTTACGCGATTCAGGAACCGCGGAATCATTAAGTTGCCACCGCTTTGTGGTCGTGGATTCAGCTGTGATGTTGAACTCGAACTGGCGATCTTCAGCGGCGGTGATGGATGAACAGCCTTCATACGTTCGAGCTCTTGGATGCGGTGTCATAGGGAAGTCGAGGCGAGCCAAAGGAGTTGTTACATCGGATATTGTCGAAGATCTGAATCGGAGAATCTGCAAAGAGAGAGTGAGTAGGGCTAGCAGCAGGACCCAGTATTGGAATCGACTGAGAGTCTGTTCCCATGCTCTCATGGAAGATTCAGAGGTTGACTCCTTGTTATCTTCGCCATGCTGCGCACGTAAGTTTTAGCGTTGGAAAGCTGCAAGATACTAACATGCTGGAGGCCAGGGCCAGGGACACGATGACACTGCAAACACTCTTCTAGTCCGACCTTTTCGTTCTCGGTTTTCGTCGCCATATTTAGAAGAAGGATAAGCCGTATCACAGGATATGTACGCAAGTTTCTAATCTCTAGACAAAAGATGCAGATTAAAGAATAAAAGAGGGTAGAAATTGGAAGCGCTCTGCGAGTTGGCTGCGGCGTTGAGGCTGTGCGGCGCTGAGACGTTTAGTTTCAGAGGATGCACGAAGCCGCCCGCGCCGCCTCCTGTGCGACAATCCTTGAAAGCCTAGCCGCAACGTTACCTTACAAGGCATTTTTTGGTCTTTCTTCGCCAATACGCTTGGGCTTAAGATACATGATCAGGCAAAGCTCCTAGGGACTTCGGGCTTCTAAGAATGTCCAAGTGGTAGTTCCTTCGCAACATGCTTGAGTCGCACCCGATCCGACGAAGATACTTCTAGGGCTGTGATAGGCTACATATTTTTTGATGGTCACAGAAATCTCATGGAGACATATGGACACGTCCGCTACGATTGAGACGCTTTCTCTGTGCCTTGAGCTCCGTGCCTTCCAAGGTTTTGTGATTCGTACATCTCCCTTCTCGGTCTTGCGAATCGATTCTGCGCTTTGAGCCAGTGGCCCACACGGAAGAATTGAAGTCCTTCATATCCATTCTTTCTTCTTCAGGACTTCCTGTCCGAACTCGCTCGTCCTTCCCGTGCATGAATGGGTCTATAGAATCTAGCGTATCACATGCGAAATCATTCCAGCTATCACAAGTAGTTTCCGCTCATGGTTCGGGCTTCATAATTTTGCATATACGTATCTATCAACAAGGACAGATAACCCCTTGAGCCCTCTTACGGCGTAGCATGTCTATTAATACCCTCAGAGGTTCCTTCGATGGAGGAATGCCATGGTTATTCCATAGTCGACACCGTTGTGGCGCAATGCTGCCTGCACAACCTCTTCCAGGAGCGCATCGATGTCAACAATATGATGTCTCTCACTAGAACGTGTTGGCCACCTACTTCATCCAACAGGGGTTTGAAGGAGCGGCATTGAAGGACACGTTGATGATAAGATCACAGACTTGAGCCCGACAGCAAGAGAAGGATTCGCTGTTCCTCGTGAGCAGGACTTTGGGGAATGTGGATTTCCCCATGAACGAAAGCCCGCGATTGAGGCGTATACGTTGAGGACACGCTTTCATAAAAGCATGATGCACGGCACAGTGTACCCGGGGAGTACGATATAATACGGATTGGGTGTTGGAAAGGAAAAACTGGGGAAATCTACCAGCGACACGTCGCGTGCTTTCAAAGAGCTTTGAAAGTAGACATAGGAAGCACGCAAACATTGTTATACATTTCTCTATTATTCATGCCTCCATCTCGCTGGACTCTCCTGCTAGGGTTCGCCCTTCAGCTCCCCAAGGTCCTTGCATACCCTAGGGAGTCTTCGCCGACAACGGTCCAACTGGACGTGAGAGAAGACAGATTCGTCTTCGGGGCCATTGGCGACTCTTGGGCTGTGAGCTTTCCACACATTACAGACATGATATCCCTTACTGATAGACAATAGAGTGGCATTGAATGGAATGACGATAACAGATTCGACAATAACTCAGACGGATGCATGCGCTACAAATATGCATGGTCTACCGTGGTCAACGCATCCTATGCCGACTGGGTCCCCGACGGCAGAGAGCCACAGTTCGAATTCAAAGCATGCTCCGGCGCACATCTGGAGGACATGATGGGTCAGATGGATCAATTGACGAGACCAAAGGTAGTGCTCATGGAAGCCGGCGGCAACAACGCGGATTTCTATCCCATGGTTGATGCTTGTCTTTTCCACGCAGCGATCCCTCCCAAGAAGTATGGGACACAATACGAAGACGACGACCCAAACAACCCTCAGGGAGAATGTAGAAAAGAGATTGGATTGGTCAGAAGCAGACTCCAAGGCGACGGTATGAAGAACAAGGTTGCGGACACAATCCACGCATGGAGAGGCCACAAGGCCGTTGTGGGCAACGACGCCAGTCTGTTCCTTCTTGGCTATCCTTGGTTCTTTGCCCTTGCAGAGCAGTGTGATCACTGGCACTTCAATGTCTGGTGGGCTCTTCAGAACCAAAATCTCGTCAAGCACATGCGCGAAGACTTTAATGAAATGGTAGGTGCAGCCTTGATGCGTCACTAAAGTTGCTTTACACAAATGGAAGCCGCTAACAGCGACTTACCCATAGACTGACCTTATGAACCGCGCAATTCGAGAGGCCGCGGAAAGTTTCGATGACCCGAAGATCCAATACATCGATATCAATCCAGCCTTCAACAACCATCGTTTCTGTGAAGAAGGACATAGCCGAACGGATCAGCTCAACTGGAGCAACAAGGTGCACATATGGAACAACCCTGCAAAATGGTTCGTTACGATCAAGAATGGGAACGAAGCGAAAACGTACAACACCACTGCTGATGAAATACCGCCCACGGAGGACGTTGATAAACTGATAGAGCATCCCGAGGAGCCCACAGTAGAGGGCAACAACGTCGTACTTACATTTTACAACCCCGACTATCCCGACCTCAGCATGGAGTGGAAAACCGACTCCAAAGATTTTGCAGCGCTTAGCGGTGATACCGAGGGTTCGGTTGATCGTACACTGCATCCCACCGAAGATGGCCACAAAGACATGGGAGCCATTGTCGTTGAGCGGCTCAAGCAGACTCTCCAGAACCAAAACGTGACACCTCCGCAGTCGACGTCGGTGCCTCAACCGACGCTGCAGCCTGAGCCAGAGCCAACGCCGGAGCCAGAACCAACACCAGAACCAGAGCCGACGCCTGAGCCTACGCGAGATCCATTGGCCGATGAGTGCTCCAGATCTTTAGGAAAGGAGAAGAGACAGCACATATGCGCCTAAGTCAGTCACATCGCAACCCGCGTCGTGGACGATATTTCCTTTTGTACATGGGGCTCGTGTTTTCTTCGTAACGGTTCAAATATCGTGGCTAGACTTGTAATGCAGGCCAGTAAAGACAATTTTTATAGTGTTCATATCCAAGCCTTAGGTATTTCATGTATCTTGTCGCGATGCTCATGGCTCTGAGCCCCCTGGTTTGGGACCTCCAAGTCCGTGACTGCCCGAACTCCACGACATGTATCGCCATGACCGAAAGTAGCTGCGCAATTCGGGTTTACGTCCGGGAGGAAGGTGGAAATCCTGGGATGCTGGCGAGTACAGGCACAAGCGTCAGGTTACTCTCGAGACAAGACTCGACACGGCATACCATCCGCAGGATGCGCCCCTCCTCCAACGACCTGATCCCATCTCTGCCCTTTGATCGTCCTCACCCTAGCCTGATGAGTCGCATTGAGGGCTCCGGACTCCAAGCAAAGGCAGTGTGGCTTGGGATGTAGTGAATGTAGGGTAAAGGTGGGGCGAGTTTGCATTGCGAAGAATATAAGTAGTCCATGCCGCAACAAGGGTTTTTGCAGTCATTGCTCTCGTGCGAGAAACGATTGGGCGTGTAGAACATTTCGCGGCTCCGGGGCCAACTCATGCCTTCTTGAAAGGTACAACCAAAAAAGACGCTATGTCCTGATAGCAGCCCACACTTAGCCCCGGTTACAGCCATGTCGACAGTGCATTCAACCCGATCACTACCCTGATGTGACCCTATTCGCTCCCTATAACGTCTCGACAACGTGGTCCACAGTTCTCGGCTCTGAGAGTCGCGATTGTCGATTAGATGATGAAGCAACGGAAATGGCTTGGTCTTTGAGGAAGCTAGGTTTCGTGATGAAGCTGGTGGGGACGCTGAACTCGGAGCGAACCTCCTCGTTCTTGTGGGGTAGTATGGTTGTGCTCTCTCCCACGGTCCGATTGGTCCGTTGAAGGAAGCTTCTTATCCCAGTCATGGTCGCTCGGGGAATCTCAGGAAGTCTGGCCTCCTCGTCGTGGGTCGTCTTGCGGAACGCGAACCTCTTGAATGAATATGCTGGCCTCTTCATACGCTCCTGGCGTCTCTTTCGTTCGGTCTGCGCAACGAAGAATGTGCGGTATGCGGTTAAGAAGGCCATAAGCACGGCCACGGTAGCCTCGAGAAGAAGGAGAAGTGACTGGTATATGAAATCTAAAGCGACCGGACCAGTACTCTTACTATGTAGGTTGCTGGCGCGGGTAAGAGCTATTGCGACCATGGCAAGAGACAGGCACAGGAAAGAGCCTACAGCAGTCTTCTGGCGCGCCTTTATGTTGAGCTGACGGAGGATGAGGATGGAATGCTCACGACTACATGTGCTATTAGTTGTAGGCCTTGCTGGAGACGAGTCAGTGGACTTACTCATGATATCAGTGAGCGCGTCCAGGCTCATTCCCAGCCCAACCATGGCGAAATGGACTCTAGCCTTGAGCTCTGTCCAACACTTGACTGCGGCAAGGTTAGTAGCATGACTCCCCTATCGCGGACCACTACCTACCGGTCTCGGCTCCAAAGTGAGGGCACAAAATGTATGGCTCCGAAACCATGTACACCCAAGACACGATGGTGAGCGCCACAACGCACCAATAATATTTTCGAATGTTGTCCACGGATTGGAGCAGGCGCTAGAAAAATGCGAGGAACGAGAACTTGACCGAGAATACCGTCGCGTCTAGGAGACACGAGCTTGAATAGATGTAGGCGTTGATCCCATTGGCGGCTGCAACTACGTCCTCCTGACGGATCTTGAGGATTATTCCGGGGTCTCTCTGAACCGCCTGCACCAGGCACATGGTATCCAGCCCTGCGTACGCAATCTCTGTCCCAGCAATGAGACAGAGAGACCCGAAGAATACGAAGCAATCATCGACGGTGGGCGTCGAACGTGCATGAACTCGAAGTGCAGCTCTACCGATGACTGAGAGAACGGCGAGCCCAAAAAAGACACCGGTAATGACCTGTATAATGTTAGACAGAAAGACGAGTTTGGGCACCGGTCATACCTTGAAAGTTCTCACCCTCACAGAGGAGAGATCATCTATCAACCTCCATATGGACGGGTCGTGGTAGTCCATGATCCGCTCCTCGGATTTAGACCTAGGAGCTCGGATTCGAGACTATGCGAAGTGACCGGTTAGGCTTGAATGTACGTGGTCCTCGGGCGCGCCGCTCGACTTTATCTTCTCTTGAGGTGACACCATACTGCAGTGTAATAAACATCCGTTGATGAGATGTTTCCCATGATCCCATGCCAACACGATGGCCTGTCATTGTGTGTTCTACGCCCGCTTCGGGGATTACCAAGTCCAATCAAAAGAAGTGACTTCCAGCGTGCCCAGGAGGCTGAAGCGAGTCCTTACTGACTGCATGAAGCACTACTCTGTAACGACCAACTCTGGGCCGTCAAAAGTCACCAACTCTGGACGCTCTGCCAATTACAAGCGGCGGCCCCCAAGGACGGCCTACGGCATATGGGGCCATGCGCTGTAATATACTTCGTGGGACAGGAAAGGCTAACAAGGCGGTTGTGCGACATAGAGCGAATGTTGTGGATCGCCCTTACGCCACCCTAAATGGTCGGGTCGGTCGCGCGATTATTGGAGAACATGCTACTTTTAATCAAATGGACATATCCAGAGTCTGCAGGGTGCCTTGAGAAGGTAAATTGGGCGTTCCCGATGGTAGGGTGTACACCGTGTTGCCCTTTGGCGACGTATATTAGGAGCAATGCAGCAGCCAGTGCCGGGCTCCCAGCCTTGTATTTCAATCCCGAGACATTGCGGAGATGCCGGCTTCGTGTTGGTGGCTGCATAGGTAGTGATGGTTCTGAAGCCACGAGCAGGCAATATAAGAGTTGAGATGGGATGGGATGCGCTAGCTTAGTAAGCAATGCGGCTCTTCCCGGCTTGGCCCCGTCGCCCGGCGCAGTGAGAGCTTTGCCGACGACTTCACCACCGAACCTCTCCCCGACCGCAACCCATCTCCCCCATCTCCACGGGCTTCGAAACAGCCATTTGGTGCGTCAATTTCCCTCGCAGAAGCTGTGCCGCGCCCATTGGACCTCTGCAACAGCGCGCTGACCCGCCGCCGCCCGCAGAGCCCACCATGAACTCGACCCGCCTTTTCCGCCCGCTCGCGAGGGCCGCCTTCCGCCAGCCCACCCTCGTCCGCCCCTCCGTTATGGCGCGCCCAGCCCTCGCGGCGACCCAGAGCAAGACGCAGAAGACGGAGATGGCTCCCCAGCAGATGGTAGGAACCACAGTCGGGGTACAGCAGAGGGTTCGACCAAGCTAACAGTGACAACAGACGATTCTCAAGTCGGCCATGCCGCAGCTCATCCCCTTCTTCTTCGTCAACGAGACCACCATGGCCTTCATCCTGCTCCCGTCCCTCATCTACGTCATGTCCAAGTACATCCTGCCCCAGCGCGTCCGTCTCTTCGCGGCCCGTCTGTTCATCAGCAAGCTCTGAGCGAGTGAGGAGGAGGATCGTGTACACATAGTCAGCATGTGCTTATAGACAATTGAGAGGTTCTTAAAAATGGCCATGTCACTTGGTCTGCTTGAGTGCTGTGTGCGATCGGCGGCTTGCTAGTTCCCGAAAAGTGATGCACCGGGATATCTGCTCGGTCGCACTTGTCCAAGGACACCAGCAACGAATCTCCAACCATTTCCATGCTTTGATAAGAGTTTCCCAACCATGGCAGCGTCCAATTGGTATTCCGGACTTTGAGAATCTCACCCACACAGAAGGATAAAGACTCTTTCGGAACGTAATCTGCTAAATATTATATAGGAGAATCCTATGACCGCCAACGATCGATCGACACAGCCATCTACATCTCACCCCTCTCAATTTCCAGCAGCTGTCGCCCCAGCTCCGCAAACGTCTCTGTAGCACTCCTCCACTTCAATCCGAATACCTTCTCTGCCTTGCTGGAATCCGCGCTAAACGCATCGGCTGGTCGCGTGTTCTTCCCTGGCTCACCCCTCGGCACCCTCTCCTCCGCTCCGGGAACCTCAGCCCTCAGAATATCAGCTATCTGCTGACTCATGACAGCACCGGCGGAGAGAAGAAAGCGCTGGTTCCCCGCCCCAGACGCATCCATCGCCAACACATGAGCTTTCGCTACATCCTAATAACCTCTCGTCAGCGCTTCAATCCACAGCAAACCAGAAGCTCACTCCAATCCACTCACCCTCACATCCACATACAGCGGCAGTCCATCCGGCGGCATCTCGCCCTCAGGCTTCTTCTCCTTCAAAAACAAACTCCAAATCCTCGCCGTACTCTCATTCAAGTCGTCCACACTGCGCACCTTGTGCGCCAACGGCCCGTACACCATCGGCGGATTCAGCGCCACCAATTCCCAGCCCACCCCCGCCTCCCCGTGCACCGCCCACGCCGCCTTCTCCGCAAACTTCTTGCTCGCGAGGTACGCGAGCCCTTTGTCTTGGCTCGCCTCGGCGTCAGCGAGCGCCACGGGACTCCAGTCCTCCTCGGTGTAGACCTTGTTGCGCTCGTCGGCGAGGCCGAAGGCGCCGATTGCTGCGAAGGACGAGGTGAGGATCACGCGGCGCACGCTGCTGGCGGCGACGCGCTGGATGCCGCGGAGCACTTCGGTGGTGCCTTGCACGGCGGGGGTGAGGAAGTCTTGCGCGCTGCCGGCCGCTTTGTAGAGGAAGGGGCTGGCGGTGTGCATGACGATATCGAAGGGCTGTTGGAGTCAGCGTTACTATCCGTGATTGGGTTTCTTAGCTGGTGGACGGTTGGGTGATTGCGCTTACTGGATCGCTCTTGAGCGCGTCGTCGAAGGCGCCGGGAACGGTCATGTCGGGCACGACGGCGAAGTCGAGTTGCTGGGGCGAGGTAGACGGAAAGAGGGACTTCACAGCGTCGACTTTGGAGGCTGAGCGCACGACGGCGCGGACGGAGTGCTGGGCGGGCGAGGCGAGCAGTTGCGAGAGGATGTGCGAGGCTACGAAGCCGTTTGCGCCGGTGAGGAGGATGCGGTGCGATGCCATTGTAATCACCTTTGGGCCTTGAATTACTACGAGAAGGAGAGCTTGATGGGAAGGAAGATCTTTGCTGTCGAGTTAGTTGCATTTGGCCTCTTGCAATTCCCAAGACTATATATCTTTACCGTTGCTCCACCTAAACTGCTTTACACACAAATGCCCACTCAGTCCTCACATATCCCACCCAGAATGCCCCAAAGGGACGAGTCGTCCTCTAGTAGTTGGCATTGACCTATCGGATGCCTCGACGCGCTTCGTCAGCCAAGCTTTGCACACCTTGTACCTGATTAATCGCGTAGCAGCGCTGTGAGTAAGCATCAGGGCCGTACGGATATCGTACGACGGCATTTCTGGGTGTTATTGTCGGACTTTCTGGGTTAGAAATGCATGGCACTAGGCCCTTAGAAAGGTCGGCCGACCAAGGTTTGAGCTGAGCAATTCAGATGTTGACGCTGACAAGCTTGCGATGCCGAGGTAGAATTGGAGGGGGGAAATTAGTCTCTGGATTTTCGTGAAGATGTGATATCTTGGGTATCTGGAGAAAGAACGCTAGCCGCCATGCCCCGGAACGCCGCGGTAGATACCTTTGTTAAGCCTGTAGTTTCTAGTCCAAGGCAATATCGAACGCCTGAATCGACGCCCTCACAGCCCATACACGAAGGTGATCTTTTCATCGCCCTCTCTCCCACCCTGCGTAGCCTCCAACCACTCCGCCACCCAAGGAACCATAGCACTCTTCCTCAAGACGGCGATCAGTATCCGCACGATCTTGTACTCTTGCTTCAATGGTCCTTGCCCATGGAGCCTCTCCCGCTCGACATCCTCTTCATCCCACTTGCTCAACAACTCCCTCCTCCTAGCATTCTCAGCTCTCAGATTCCGCAATAGGAGGACATAGCCAGCTGCAGCCGTAGCAACGCAGGCCAGCGTCCACCAGAACGGTGTGATGTATCCGGAATCCGCGTACTTCGGTTTGAAGAGCATGGCGGACAGGACGCCAGCGAGGTTGCCCCAGCCGTTAATGCCGAGAAGTAGAGCGCGTTTTCCGGGCGAGGGTGTGTTGCCGGATATCCAGGCCACTGTCAGCGGAGAAGCAATGAATGTGCCGGACAGGAGAATATTTAGCGCAAGGTAGCGCGGAATTGCCCATGCTTTCGATGTCGGGAGCGTAACTACGAGAATCAAGCCTGCTACCATGATTGCCAGGCCGGCTAGGACGGGAATGACGCGCTTGCGGTGCCTGTCGCTGTAGCTTGCGAACAGATACAGCGTGATAGCGCCGAAGATGTACGGCGGCGCGGTGAGAAGGTTGACCAGTGCTGGATTCGGCGACTCTGTCAGGGGGGCTAAGACGAGCGGGAGGAAGACGGCGAATGCGTAGACAGGAACCGCAGAGAGGATGTTACAGACTAGTATATGCCAAATTCTCGGGGAGAGAAATGCGGACACAATGTCATGCGGAGTCAGGCCGCGATCATCCGTTAAACCTTGTCCTGCGATGTCGGGAAATGCTTGAGACGGATTTAGTAAACCGCGAGATTCTTCGTCGTATTCTCTTTCTTCCTCATCCTCTTGGGCCGGTAAAGTGGCGGATTCGGCCTGCGTCGAGCGGTCCCGTATAATCCGCGAAGAAGCGTATTCCCGCTCTTCCGGCGTCAAGAACCACGCCGTTGCGGCGCTGTGGGGGAGCCAAAAGTAGCCAGCCAACGCCACAATAATAGTCAAGCCGCCCTCCAGCAGGAACAGAACTTGCCAGCTCTGCCACTTCGTATGCAGCCCAGGGTCACCGCCCTCGCCGTGCTCGTCGCGAAACTGGGAGAAAACAATGAAGCTAATGATGCCGCCGAGCGCGCCGCCGACAGCCGCCTGGCCATAGAACAGCGAAAGTCGCCGGCCGAACTCGAAGCGCGTGTAGAAAAGCGAGAGGTAGGACACGGTGACGGGGTAGAAACCAGCTGTCTCAGTCAGCATGCTCCATCTGATCGGTCCCCCAAGCTAGACGCACCTTCCAAGCATCCGATGATTATCCTCAGCGTATAGAGCTGCCACCGCGCTCTCACCCAAGTATGCAGCGCCGTCGAAATCCCCCATAGCAGCATACAGCTCGGCACCCAGAGCACCATGCCATATCTCCTTCCCAAGGCAGCACCCACAGGCTGTAGAGCGACGAAGAAGGCGAAGAAGAGCGCAACGGCGGTATTCAGGTCGGATCTGCGCAGGCCAATATCCGCCGTAAAATGCGCGGACTCAGCATTGCCAATCTATCCAACCAAGCTGTCAGCGGAAGCGTGAGGAGCTCGCAACAGAAGGGAAGACGTGCATTCGACTTATCCAGCGAGTTGAACAGGAACAGCAGGGCAAGAAAGGGCAACAGAAGCCAATCTAGCTCCCGCAAAGTCCGTTTGTGTAGCCCCGGATCATGCTGGGCGGGCTCGACGAGCTCCTCCGGCGGCATCGTCGTCGCAGGTGGTGACGAGATGCGGGCGAGCTCGTATTGCTCTGCCATCTTATCCGAGGACGCCGCCAAGAGCTATATAGGTAGGGCTGAAGGACGCGCCGCATGACCACGGTCGCGCATGGAGAAGACGGGAGGACGTTCGAGGATTCCTGTCAGTTCAGGGCCACCCATCGTGAGCTTGTGTTTGCGCGTTGCTAGCGGTGCTTACTTATTCGTGGTACGGAACCCTGATGACGTCTAATTGGATGTCTGGGAGCTGGAAGTGGAATAGCGCGGTTGAGGCTGACTATATATTTAGGACCCCATCCAAGGCGATGCACATCATGTCTCATTTGGCTCTTCTTAGAATCTTTTCTAAGTCTTTTATATGAATCTCCTAATAATCTGGTCCGTTACCTCCTCACTCCTCCCTCGCGGTCCTGGCCTTCCTGTCCCGCGCCTCCAAAATCGCCTTGGCCTCCCTCTTCAGTTTCGACTCCCTCTCCATAATCTCCACAGCCCTCTTCGACCCCACCTCCTTGACAACCGTGTAATACAAGTCCGCAAAGTCCTTACACAGACTCTCGAGCCACTCGCTCTCGCACTGGTTGTACATGTCGTTCTTGAAATTGAGGTCAATCTTGGCTTTGCCGGCGTCGGTGAAGCGGGATTGCTTCTTATAGTTGCGGTAGCCGAAGTCGTGGCGGTGGCAGGAGTAGAGGACTGACACGCATTAACAAGAAGGCTGGAGAGTATTAAGGCGTTCGGGAACTTACAGTCGAACCCGAGCGGGTTGTCGGGCGACGAGCTGCATCCGTCCGAACTCCAGTCCAGACTCGGAGGGTTCTTAGCATTCCGAGCCGTTTCAAAGTTGCTGATGGAGGTGCTGAAGAGGAGACGGTCGGTTGCTTCGTTTGCTGTCTCGCGCGAGGCTAGGTTGCCGCTGGGCGCGGCCATTGCCACGGACAGGATGCCCAAGACGGTAAGAATGGCGGCCTTCATCTTTGCAACTGTGCAGGCGTAGCAATTCTTGGGAGAGGTAACGATGTTGTCTTGTTCGAGCACGAGTATCAATGCCGGCGGTAGATGTTGAAGCCAGGAATTCTGCTTGCCCAACCTCTCCTAGAGAGCTTCACCCAGAAGGAGGACGAGGCTCTTTATACGCGCCTTCTCTTCCCACCTGCCTCGATTATTCCACTGCCGGACTGTCTTCTTTCCCGTAGGTACCTACGCCTCACATACACATACATCTCGTACCTGCATCTTCTGACCTAACAGCCAACCCACCAGCTCCAATTGCCCGCTCTCATTCGCCGCTCCAGCATACTCTTCGTGAATTCATCCTGTCCATACGTCTTGGTCTCCGAAGGCGTAGCCGCCCGAGAGACCCGTGACTGCCGGTCATGGCAGGTTTGCGAAATCTGATTGGCGAAATCTATTTCGGAGACCGGACGATCGACTCGATTAAGCGACCATTCACCCCAGCTTCCGTTTCAGGTATGGCGTACAGGAGACCGGGGCATGGCATCGGGAGGCTCCGCCGAGAGAAACAGGTAGGCGAAGAGGATAGATGGTTGAGGACACGAGGAATGCGGTGATCGTGACGTGTGCCGCCGAGGTGAATAGATTGCCGTGCATGTCCGGTTGTACAAGCTGGAGGTCAGCGGCAAGAAGTAGTAGGTACGAGCTTCGGCGACTTCAATAGGAAGCCAGGCCGGCGTAGATAGGTAGCAGAACTGGGGGAAACACGGTGGTATGAAACAGGAGGCCTTCTTCCTACACTGGTCAATGGCGTATACGTTGGTGTGTCCCACGTCTTCGTTTTTCTGATACTAAAGAGTCTCAAGGCGTACCATTATTACTTTCAAAACGGAGCGTCTGCGACTCCTTCAAACCTTGGAAGCTCGGAGGTGTCAGAGGAGCCGCACTCAACTGGGCATAGGCTAACGGCGCACGTGGTCGAACGCGGGGCAGCGACACCTGGGCACCAACAAGCCGCTGGATTGCGGGAGCAACGACACCGAAGGCTCAGATTGAAGAAGCACGCACGTAGAAGCGGTGCACGCAGCCAATTTCTCGGGGATCAGCGCGGCATTGATGTCTCTGCTCTTGTGGAGATGAAGAGCCTCCTCTATTTCCTTTTTCGTCCCACCACCCAAGCCCGCCCCGCATCAGCAGCGTCACACGAAAACCGCGTCGAACGGCTCCTCGTGCTCAGTTGCCCGCCGCCGCCTGCACTCCAGTCTGGCTGACAGCTGCTGTCTGCATGCGAGGGAAATCAAAACACCCTCTTCGAGACTAAAGGCAGACTCGCGATATCAAAAGGCCCGCTTCTGGGCACCACGAGCGAATAGCACGGCGCCAGGTTTCCATGCATCTGCTGACTCGACGTCACGCCCCATCACAGCCAAAGGCGCCCACAGCTCCTCGGACAGCTTGCGGAGCACGCGCGAGATGCGGAGGCCAGGCGCGTCGAGTGGGCAACGGAGCTCGTCGCGTCGAGGGAGGAGGAGGCAAAAGGAGGGATGCTGAGCGAATGGGACGAGCAATGGGAGAGAAATGAATTTGATAGACGGGCCTGGCGAGGGCTCTCCGCGTTACGCTGCATGGATCAGGCCCCTGTGTAGCCAACGGCTGTACCCGTGGACCCGTAGCGTCCTCAGCGTGCGCTGTTTTAGCCCTGGTGACGGGCGCTCGGGCCTTTGTTTACCAAAGTCAGACCGCCCAGCAAAAGCCAACTCGACACTCAAAATCCTTATCCACGCCCACCACGCTTTCGTTTTGGCCTTGCAATACTTAATTCGAGGCCAATTCCCTGTTGCAAAAGTTGTAGTTGGGCTGGGCGGCTAACCGACGAGCAGGCTCCGGCTTTGTGTACTTCCTTCACCCCGTGGCACCTCCGCTGATGCTTTTCTCCGACGCACAAGCGCCACCCTCCTCAGCTGCCGAAACGTCTGCCCTGCATCGATAAAAGCCTCCCTCGCTCATACATACCTTAATACCGCCCGCTTTGCCCCCATATCCCGCCCCAAGGGGCATTCTTCGTCATGGACGGCCCTCCTCCGCCTCCACCGCCGCATGGCACGAACCCAAAGACAACAGGAGGGAATGGTGGCCTGCCGCCAGGCAATTACGACATCTTCATAATACCACCGCATTCGTCCGGCGGCGGTTTCGTCTACCTCCCGAGCCTCCAGGTCCAGCGGAACAGCTTCCTTGCGGGCGTGGGTAGCACCCTGGCCACCATTGCCGTCTGGAAGATGATGGAACCGACCATCAAGCAGTGGTTTGTCCTGGTCAGCCAGAGCGTGTCGGCTGGCGGAAACGGTGTTGTATTACTAGTTGCTGTGGTGGGTGTGGCTGGCTGGGCCTACGGCAAGACGCAGGTCGACGGGGGGGCTTTTGGCGGGAGTGGACCTGGCAACGGACCACAAGGCGGAGCTGGCACTGGAGCTGGAACCGGAGCGTCAGGTGCGGGATACCAGCGGCCGCCCCCGCGCCCGAACGCGAGCTATTCGGGAACTGGAGGCCCTCCGCCCCAAGGCGGATGGCAAGGACAACACCAGCAGCACGGCGCTCCGCCACCGCCCCCTCACGACGGCGAATCATGGTCTGGCTCGCAGCCCGACCCCGACGCGGGCGCAAGCTGGGAGAAAGCCCGAGAAGAGACACGCAAGCGAGAAGAGGAGCGGAAAGCGAAGGAGGAGGCTGCACGGCAAGCTCGAGCCAAGGCAGAAAAGGAGAAGTGGGAGAAGATGCGGGCTCGCGAACGGGAGCAACGA
This sequence comes from Trematosphaeria pertusa, assembly GCF_010094035.1. Lineage (NCBI taxonomy): Eukaryota > Fungi > Ascomycota > Dothideomycetes > Pleosporales > Trematosphaeriaceae > Trematosphaeria > Trematosphaeria pertusa. The sequence goes on along the minus strand of NW_022987218.1, from coordinate 1,434,599 downwards.
GAACGAGAAGCTCGGGAACGCATCGCGAAGGAGCGGGCACAAAGGGAGAAGGACGCCAAAGAGAGAGAAGAAAAGGCACGCCAGGCTAAGGAGGCTGAGGCGAGGGCGAAGATCGAGAAGGAAATCAGAGAGAAGCTCGAAGCCGAGCAGAAGGCCAAAGCGGCCGAGGAGGCTGCGAAGAAGGCTGCCGAACAGAAAGCAGCAGCAGAAGCAGCAGCAGCGAAAGCCAAAGCCGATGCAGAACGCGCGGAGCGGTTAAAGGCAGCCCGCGAACGTGCTCAGCGCGACCGAGAAGCGCGACTGAAGGCTGAAGCTGAGAAAATCAAGGCCCAGCAATCAGCAGCAAACCCCGCGGCAGACAGACGCTCAACGACGTATGGTGGTCTCGGAGGCGGCGAACGATTCAACCCCTACTCAGGCGCTACAGGCCCGCCGGCACCCTCAGTCACCTCAACGCACTCCTCCCCTATCAAGGCCACCGTCACCCCGAAGAAGAACTACGAGAAGCCGTCGGCGACGTCATACGTTGGCACCGAAGACGAGCACTCGTTCCGCCCATATGACACGCCTAGGCGGCCGCCGAAACCGCCATCGCACGCCTCGACTGCGTACACTGCCTCCAGCTACGCGGCGTCGCACAGTACGGCGAGAACAACACCTCCTCCGTCCCAGCGCGGACCCTACTCGACGAACGATCCAGACAAGATCCAGATCAAAGCAGTATATCTATTCAACGACCTGTTCCCAAAACCTGTCGCCCAGCTTGTGGCGAACGTGGGCAAGGTAACGGACGGCTTGATCCTGAAAGTCCAGTCCGAGGGCTTGTTTATCGACGATGACGTGCGCAATATACCACAGCGCGAGTGGGATGTCAAGGCCTGGACGTTGAAGCTGGTCGAGGTAAGTCTCCAGTCCGGTTTTGTTCATGGCACCTCTCTTCCATTATCAAACATGCTACACTACGAGAGCGGATACTGACTTACTCAGACCGGCCAAAACACGGCCAAACGCCTACACGTCCTACGCGCCTGTGTCCGTGACGCCGACGGCAAGAAGTACGTCTTCCTCATTGACGAGTCCGAAAGCTGGAAGCTGGCTATTGGCCTACAGCGGCTGCGCAAAGGCTCGCAGGTCCGCAGTATGCAGAATAGCCAGATCGCGCCGACCGAAGTATCCCGGATACTGAATGCGATTCCGCCGTTGGCGTTGTAGGCTCGTTGCCATTGCTTGGATAACGAAGATGAAAGTCCTTGGGTGTGAAGAGCCGATTCGAAGCGAAAGTGTTGGCGCAGCATTATTGGTGCTTGTTATGCATGATGGTCTGGAATGCTGCGTTCCGTTCCATTCCTCTCTGCTCGAAAAGTTGCGTTTCTTGGCTCTTGGTGCGAAGCGAAAAGATTCCCCCTTACGCGAGATTTAGATATCCCCCTCCTTTTTTTGTCCTTCTCTTATGCATCATATGCGTCATCAGCATCATCAAACTGCATCAGCGACGGAGTTGAGCAAGAGACGGCGGGAATTCATTCACTTGTACATTGCATGGTGGTCGGTGTATATACATACGGATCTGTTCGCTGGACAGGTGTATTTGTGGGAGATTGAATGTGAGATGAGACTTCTTTGAGATATCTGCTAGTCGCCGTTGCTGAGCTGCTGTGAGGGGCGTGAGAGCTAGCGGTGAGTTTCGCTGCGGGTTCTAGTTGCTATCCCTCAATCTACATGCAAATGTCTCGAGGGACCAGCATCCCTGGCGCGGATGCGAGACGAAGCACGTCCATCTATGCGGAATCGGGTCCTTAGAATCCACGAGCTACACCGAACAGTCAACACCACATCAACCCCATACAATCAACTATCAACACGCACTCACCTACTCATCCGTCACAACCCGAACACTCCCCAGCCTCACCACACGCGAGCACCCACAGACCCCCCCATCGCAGTATATCGGCTTGAGCATCCACCCGCCCTCGCACTCGTCGCCCTCAAACACGCGAACTAACAATTTCGCATCAGTCAGCTACACCCTGTCCCCATCTCTCCAAACCTTGAGCAGATAAGCTTAGACTTACGCGCATTGTACCTGAGCTTCTTCTCGTCGAAATGCACGACCCGGAGCCCCTTGGCGCTGTTGAGCGCATGGCACGCCGTGTCGGCGAGGGCGAGTGTCGCGTTGGCGGTGCCGGGGCTGCAGTGCGCGCCGGGGTAGAGGTCCATGGAGACGAGTTGGGGGGGCATGGGCGTTGGGACGCCGGAGGGGTTCTCGCGGGTGATGCTGGCGATGGGGTTGGCGAGGGCGAGGTCTAGCAGGCTGAGGGTGGTGGTGGTGGTGGTGGTGGTGGTGAGGTGCATTGTAGACGCGGGGTGGGATTGTTGGGGAGGGAGGTGCTGGTAGGGTTGAGAGGAGGGGAAGAGGAGCTGGAGTTTGGAGAAAGTGCTGTGAGGGGTTAGATAGGTGGATCTCTGTAGCGGCTGTTGGCTGGAGGCGTACACAAGCTTGGGAGTGGATGAAGGAGGGAATGGATGGAATAGATTTACGTGTGCTGCGGCGCTAGAGCAAGTGTCTCCGCTTTGGTAGTGGGTGGGAGGAAAGTGCGACGGGGAGGGCGGAGGAGGAAGGAGCGCGCTGGTCTTCGATAAGGAGAATTGGCAAGAATAACAGAAAGCCATGGGAAAGGACCTCGGGAGATGGAAGTGGGTCTCACTTGGTTGTTCATAGTTGCTGAGTTGGTCGGAATCCAGCTATATGAGTATAGCTATGTAAATTGAAGCTAGAACTGTCAACAGATCGCCATGCCAGCTACTCGCGATCGGGATCAGCCACGGGTTTCGCACCTAAAATCATTAATGTCAGCGAACGGTTTCGAGGCACCACAAACTTCTTTTGACTCACCAAGGACCCATCCAAGCCCGCTGGCCAACCCACCAGTAACGGCACTGGCAACCATATCTCTCTTTCGGACCCTCTCCTCGGTGCTACCACCTGTGCTACCTGAATCACTCAGATCCATGGAAACGCGGCCACGATCGCTTGTCGTGTCCCTGGTCTCCGCCCCTGAAGCAGTCCGGTTACTGCCCCGAAGGGGAAACGCAGTCTTCGAGAAAGCGGCAGCAGCCCCTCTAGCAACGTCAAAGAGCCCCACGGGCGCTTCCTCCACCGCGCCCCTACCGACTTCGCGCCGCGGCTGCACAGCGACTGTCTCGGTAGTGAATGCGCCTGGTAATCGGCGATCTGCTGCATCATTGAACCGTTCTTCCGCCGCGTTTTCCTCGGCTAGGAGGGTCGTCATCTCTTTCTCACACTCCTGCCAAACTGCAAGGACCTCCTCGAGATGACGAGGCGGTGCGAGAAGAAGCGCCTGCGAAAGGAGCTCCATGCGCTGTTCTAGTCTGCGCAGGTCCGGGCGTGCAGTCGTTCCAGACCGAGACCACATCGAAGAGGAGGGTGAAGAGTGATGCCGTCCGGCTTCGAGAGCGGCACGCCACGCAACGTCTTCCGCGTCGTCTTCTTCGGTAATCGAATCATATAAGCCAAAGGAAAAGCGCTGAGAGGAAGTAGATGTGGCGGGCGACGCGGCTGGGGAGGGTGTGGGTGGAGTCAGCCGATTGACAACGTATGAATACGCCGTTTCGAAATCGTCTTCGCTGAGAGCCGCTTCGACAGTCATGCCAATGACCCGGCGTTCGGCGGCTGCCTTCTTGTTTTCTAGTGCCGCTAAGTCGACGGGCCTAGTGTCGGCGTCATCGTCTATGAGAGTCGACGGCATAGCGACAACAAGATTTTGTCCGATGGAGATCAAGTCATCCAGGTGCGTATAGCTGCGGCTGTTCTGCTGTAGCAATTTGCGTAGCAGAGACAGGGGATCGGCGGTGACTCTGATGTTCACGGGTTGGAAAGGGACGCCATGTTGGAGAGTCAACGAGTAGAAGGACATGGCGTGGGTCGCAGACAGCAGAGCCCTCATTCGTTGGAATCGAGAGGAAGAGGGAAAACATGGACTGAAGGCCGCAATGATATCGGACGCACGCTTCATGCCGCCTCTTGTGCGGTTACCATTGCTTGCGTTGTCGTAGTGGTGCATCGCTGTAGCGAGGACGACTTTCTCCACAATGTGGAGGGGCAATGGACCGTGGCTGGATGGTGTCTGAATGTAGATTTGAATGGCAAGCTGATAATGACTGCTCTCGAGAAGACCCTTCAGGATCTCCATCTCGCACGATATGTTGTCCATGTTGCCGAATATCCCTTGAGCGTGGCGGTCACCCTCGGAACGGTTCGTTCCCCAGTTCCACAGCCAGAGAAGCTTTGCCCTAATGGTCCTCCATTGCTCGTCATCCTTCTTCGCGCCACTACTAAGAGAATGGATGATCTTCTGTAGCAGAGCAGATTGCTCGGAAAAATCGCTGCCCAGGTACATCCTTGCGAACTCTCTGATCGATATGGGATGCTGTAAGCTGGAAAAGAGGCAGACTGAGAAGAGCAAGAGCTGCAGGAGGTCGACAGCGTCCCTGCCAGGCTGCGTAAGAGCATTATCGGGTCGGAAAATATTCTCTTCCCGCAGAGCGCCCGTGGAGGTCTGCTGCGCCATGGAAACTTTGAGGCCGTAAGACGGCAAGGAGTCTACGCTTACGTTGAGGCCTGGTGGCGGGTCAAAGTTCAGGAGTTCGGAGACTCTGGTCAACAGGGCATGCGCAGTTTGTATTGTCTCCGTGCTGCTACTCTCCACCAGATAGAGACATGCCAAAGCCGCCTGGGCATATCGAAGCTCCAGTTTGCGCCGCGTTTCGTCGCCGACGTAATCTCGACCTTCCTCATAGCCTCCTAGGTCCATGTCGTCCGGGCCGTCCCACTCGCAAATTACGGATGAGACAAGAGGTAGGTCCGCTCTCGACGTGTGCACTAGCCACTCAAATAAGCACTCCCAGTCATCCGGCTCTTGCGTCGATTTCTCCGTAACGGACGCTCTTCGGTCTTCGGTTGACAGCTTGCGCCTCTTGCGGTCATTTGCCCCACACATCCAGGGCCCGACTACGCCCCTCAAGTCTCGTGCAGCATGCTCTCTGCCTGGTGTATCCTTGGGCGTCTGCCGCAGATTGGACAGCTGTAACTCTATGGCCCGCCTTCCCCTCAATCGTGCAAACTCTTCTAGCGACGGGGCAGGCGTTTGCGGATAGTATTCGTAGCTAAGCCGCAGCAGCGGCAGCACCGTCGATATAAACCATGCGCGCAGGTATTCGGAGTGGTTCAAGAAGGGCACTATTAGCTGAGGGATAAGCTCAAGCACACCCGTTGTAGCGTCGATGTTGTGCGCGCGATGGATGAGGAAGTGGGTGAAGGGATCAAGCTCGATCTCGTTCTTGTAGAGGGCAAGTGCGAGCGGTAATAGCTCCAGGCTCCGTTTCTTTTTCCGCGCTTGCGAGCCAGAGAGGTGCTCCACGGGGGAAATGTCGAGCGACGCGGCGTCATCATCGCCTGATGGCCTAGTGCCGCTTGCGAGCTCGTGGAGATATTCGACATACGTGGAAGGATCGGCGCTCTCTGGAAGATAGGTCAAGATGAGCCTCAGAACGAGCTCAAGGTCCAGATCGGCCGCGCGAAGAGCTGTCAATGCCCCCAGCGCGCCAATATTGCACTCGATGGCATAGTGGACGGCAAGCAGAAGGCAGTGCGGCGCCGAAAGCTGTTCGAGCTTCTGAAGCTGCGGCATGATAGCTGGGTCGGATCCCAAGGCTATGGGATGCGAGATGCGTGGGTAGTCATGGTTATGCTGTTCTATAGCATCGCTGCAGAGGCCACGCCCGCATTGAATTCCAACCGCCAAGCCCCGATGATTACATAAGCAGATTGGCCTCCACATCCGAGCGACGTCACCTTCTCTCCCTCTCCACCCTGGATTACTTCCAATTCCTTCTCACAGCAGGACCGGAACATATTCTGGAATAAAAGCCCAGGGGGACTGTGCCGGACGGTACCATTTTGTCGACCCGAGTTTTCCCGCTTTTGCCTCGATGGGCAAGTCATGGCATTGCCACGAGTGCTCATGCTAATATAGGCGCATCAACCATAATACACCTGCGAAGCAAGCGGAACCACACTTTCGCTGGATGCGTCGCGCCTCGAATCATGGGCTAACACTCGATTGCTATGCTAATCTGTCTGGCTAGCGCATCCGTTGAGCCGTGTCGGATACTGGAAAGGCACCATTTAAGCTCCGGGCCCCTCCATCTCTGTCCGGAACCTGCTCACCAACAGGATATCGCGGTACAAATCATATCAAAAAACCACAAAGCCCTACAAAATTCCAGGTAGGGTAATCAGACAAGATAGCCATGAAAAAGGTCTTGCTAGTCGGGGTAGGTCCTCTGCGAGGAAGGGAGGTGCTTTCGCTAACAACATCTTTCTAGAATAGAGACATCTCCCGCACTATCATCAGCGCCTTGACTTCCAAGTTCGAGGATAATCGTTGCCCTTATCAGGTATCCGTCTTGACATATCCCTCTCAAGAGCCATACCTACCCCCACACGTGTCCACCGGAAATGTCCGGCATAAGACGTCCGACTTTACACCGGCCTCCCTTGCGCGAGAGTTCGCCGGACAAGAGCTGGTAATCAGCACTATAGCCGGTTGCAACTACCATCTCCAAGCTACCATCATCGATGCCGCTATCGCTGCGGGTGTGAGGCGATTCATACCGCACGAATTCGGCTACGACACCTTGAACGAGAAAGTACAGGCAAGGAGCTCCAAAGGCACGGACCGGGCAAAGGTCATCGAATACCTTCGTCATGCCCACAAGACGAATACAAGCTTCGAGTGGGTGGCTGTAGCAGTGGGTTGTGTTTTAGATACCATGCTCCTCACCGGCGATCTAGGATTCGACATGGAATGGCAGAGCGGTACAATACCTGGTAGCGGGGAGGAAGTTTTTCCGGCGACCAGCCTCAAAAGAGTGGGGACTGTGGTCGAGAGCATCATTCAACATTGGGATGCGGTCAAGAATCAGTTCGTCTATGCCGCTAGCCTCTTGACGTCCGGCAATGAGATTGCGGCCGCCTTGGAGAGGATGTCTAGCTCAAAGTGGAGTGTAGGTTATTCTGATGTTGACGACTGCGTAAGAGAAGGCGAATCAAGGATCGATCGAGGGTTTCCGGACTCTGGCATGTTCCTTTTGGAGAGAAGCGTGCTTTACGACGAGCGATTGGGCGCAACAGACCCCTTCCGGTATCGGAGCGTGAACGAGCTCCTAGGATTGAAGCCAGAAGAAGTTGACTCAGTTGCCCGCACTGCCTATCATGAATTTCGACATCGAGGCAAACCGGCTTGTGGGTGCAGCAGTTGAGAGTCCTTGCCAACAATCGTGTGGTGCCATGCCGACTCATCCAGCAGGAAGCATCGCTTTCCAACACGGGTCGCTTCTGCAAGTAGCTCGAAAGTCTTACGATGATTCGGCACTGTTGAGTCCTCGTAGACGGACCGGAGAGTGTCCGCGCCGGACGACGGATGCGAAATGTGGCCCGTTCTGCTGATTCCGTGGTAGCACTTACGACTGCGGAGACAACAACTGCAGACGCCAGATGCCTGCATTTGTTCCTCAAAGACCCGACTTCACCGCTACTCCCCACCCTTCTTTACTAGGCCTTCTCGTTTTCTTCCGGGGCCCTGCAGCCCTCCGCCTCCCCCGATTGTTCACGCTCTGCAACAGACTGGACATCCTAGCATCGCCTCAGCATTCGATGAGGGTATATCGACTAAAGAGAAGGTATACTCGCAGACACTCTCGCACAATTCGCATTAAACTCCAGGTCGCAGAGGCCTCAAGTCTGGGCTCGTATCAGTCGCCATCCGCTTTAGGGACGTCGATCGGGTCTGGCAATTTTATCTCGCCCATGCCACCTTTAGGGTGACTATCGTCTAGCACTGTATGATCCATGATAGTGGGGTACATGGGTTCCGACGCAAATTGCCACTTACCAGACCAGTGAAGGTCTTCAACCGCAACATAGTGGTCAATGCTAAGAGACCACCAGCACAAGATCAGCCCTCGGTATCGTGGACCTCTAGACTTCCGACGCACAGTGAGGGAGTTGAACGAAGGGCTAATTACACGCGTTTTACCCGGACACACACGACGCTTTAACACGCACACCGCTGGGGGCCTCAGCCCAACTTCGGGACCGGTACGCCACGCTCATCTGAAGCGTAAGTCGATCTACACCAGGATTTATGGATCATCCTCGCAATTGCACACCAGATGGGTATATCGAACACTATCATGCTGCGTTCCAGAAGAGCACAGAATACTGGTAGCTAATGCAGAAGCAGCTCTCAGGTGGACGCTATAGATATACATGGTTCTTGCTCGCCCATCAATGCGCCGTGCAGGTTGCATTCCACGCCTATCAGGACAGCCTCCAAGCCCAGAAAACACAAGTTCGTCGCCAAGGACCTTGAGCATGCGCTGCATGTGCGCCTCAGAAACTGACGTACATGAACGCAATGCTGCAATATGATCCCTGCCCCACCTCCAACAATTGCATTGTGCAGCAGCCGTACCTATCACGAGGTGCCTCAGGTTGCGCGATACGATAGGGCTGCAAGGTAACTCGCTCGGGCGCGTTGCGACCGACGAACTTGCTTCTAGAAAGACCAGAGATATTTGTCAAAGTCAATCTCGCAAAAGATGCTAAGGATTGAGTACGAGCTCATCTTCGCTGCGTCGGAAAACGAGTCGACATACCGTCTCAGGCGCCGGATATCGGATCCTTGGGAAGTTTGCGATGAGGCTAAAGATCTTTCCCCGTATTCGGATCTGCATACAGCGCCTCCTCCGCTTTTAGGGCATTATTACGGTAGCCAGCGTACGGTATACCGTTCCCTATCGACCCATGAAGATCCGCTACGCGGACTGACGAAAGCGCCTTCAAGAGAATCGGCGCAGATTAGCGCACTCCGCATGGGAGGCAGAGAGGTCTGTTGCTGCGCGGGTCCTCCCATACGATGCCGTTGCCTCACCGGCGGGGTGGCACCGCTCCGACGGCACTCCCCACCATGATCGCCACTTGCGACAGGGTGCTGTTTCAAGGGTCCCTCATGTTAGAGAGTGCAGCCCCAGGCCGAGTTTGAGGCCAAGCGGTGTGGCTCGCTGATCATGGTTGCTAAGGCTCATGTAATCCGAGCCCGGAACTGCTGGGCTTCCGGTGGGTGCTGTTGGAGGGTTGGAGCTCATCCGGAGAGGCCAAGCAGACGGCTCACCGCTAGATGCCCTAGATGAGGGAAGGCAATGGCGATATTCGTTGCAATGGCACCGCGGTGCTAACGTCCATCTTGTGCGACATGTGGCCTTCTGGTTGCCCGGGTGCTGCGCTGCTACCCTACTCGAGCCGGGAGCCACAAAAATGTGTCCGGTCGAGCTCGTACAAAACGTCATTACGAGGGTTCTGAAGGGTTCTGCAGTTTTGGAGGATTGTTTCTTCTTGGTGGTACAGAAAGGAGTCTATCTACGGTGGATATCTACCTACGTGATGTGGAGGTCTGCTTAAGCTTTGGTGGCTCAAGCACGGGGCGGTAACTTCGTCACTTCATTAGGCCGCACCGCCGAACTGGCGTGCGAGCCTATGGAAAAGACATCGCCAGCAAACATGAAAAGGAAAACATGAGCCCGAATTCATATCCCAGTGGCCGAAGCCCAGGCCGAATGCCTGAATCGCTGACGAAACGGAAAGAAATAAAGGAAATATGTCCGTTGAGACCCCTAGTCGTACAACTACATACCCGGCGTAACCTGGACCAGGACCAGATACCACAGAAGAGAGAAGAAGGAGATGAAAAAGCTAAAAGCAACGCTGGACTGATTGAAACGAACCTGCCCGCCTCGCCAATGATGAACCGACCGACAGAAGCAAACGTTCCCAATGCTGATTGACCTAACCTTGGACCCACCCTCTAGCCGGAACGCCAATCAAGCCTACAGATAAAAATGTTGCTTGGGAAGAAGGACAAAGAAGATGGCGCCGTCCGTCCACACACCCTTATCTGCAACTACAGCAGTTTGATCGGTGAGCGACGCGGAGGACGGCGCCGTTTACCCGTTACGGCAACGAAAAGCAACGCAGGGTCCACCCCTTAGATCATGCTTGCGAGCGAACTGAGTGCAGTTGCCCGCGGCACGCCCACTAGCTCTGGCTCGCTGACTTGATGCGCTGGATTCGAGTTGAAACTGCGAGTCGGCTGCAAGGGAGACGTGAAGAGTCCCACGACAGGCTCTTGCTTGATGTGGCCGTGGAGCTCGGATGAAGAAGTCGGCGGATGCATTGTTGTCGTCGACGTGGGGGTCGGGTATGCCGAGGTGGACGGGTACGAGGTGCTCAGCTGCGGAGTCGAGGTCCGTAGGGATGGCCCAGACGTCGGTATGCCGAGGGCGTGGAGCGAAGACGCGGGGATTGGCGTGGAATGCCGGTGCGATGCTGTGTCCGTTTGCTGCGAAGCCGACGTTTCTTGCTTCATTGGGTAGCTGGTCGAAGTGGTGGACGCGGAGGATGCTGCGCGGTTGCGCACGGCGTGCGTTTCACGACGGCGCTTAGGGCCGTCCTTTACCTTGGGATGCGTGTGGCACTATCACTTTCGTTAGCGTGCACGAGCTTGTGGAACGTCGAGCGCTGCCATAGGCGAATGGGGAATGCAGAATGACTGGGCGGTGTATACGCACCTTGTATGCATGTCTGAACCACGTCGTCCCTTTCTTCTTGCTACTCACGAGCGCAATCCACTCGCCGCAGCTCCCGCACAGGCCCTCCCAGACATCGAGGTTGCCCTCTGTGCGCCGCGTCTCCTGCGGTCCTTGGAATGCAGCGCCTGTGGCTGCACTAACGCCATGCGTAAATGACTTGTCGTACCAGAAGGCACTGTTCTTCAGCACGAGCCAGCGGCCAGGCTTGCACAGTCCACACCAGCCCTCTCGCTTGTTGCCGTGGCCGCGGACCCACCGCGGGGTATACAGGTCTCCAGCGAAGCGGAGATCCTGCTCGTGCGGAACGAGGTCCGGATCAGAAGGGTTCATGTCGGACTCTGGTGGGTCGGATGGCTCCTCGTGGAGGGACGAGTACAGATCTGGTGGGTCGGAGAGATCAGCGAAATGCGATGCGCAGCCGCCATGGCGATCTGCATTGCTTTGCAGGAGGCGGAAGAGGCCCTGCGATGGCAGCGGTCGTGGGACTTCGAGATGGAACGGCTGGTCCGGCGAAGCAAACAGCGTAGGGTTGCTGGATTGCAGAGGATGCGGTTGCGAGTAGAGCACGTTCTGGGTGTGCATTCCAAAGCCGCCCAAGGCGCTTGGAGGGTACGCCGGCATCGAGTGGTGAGGATTTAGTCGTGGTCCGTAGGGCGCGAAACGGTCCTGGACATGTGCTAGAGCACGAGAGCTGGCCGGCGTCGAAGTCGGCGCATGGCCCGTGGACCATCGCTTGAAGCGACTGCTCTCCATGGTATAGGGCGACGAGCGCACATTGTTGTGCGGGGCCGGCGAGGCGCGAGATCGGCTGCCGCTGCGGACGACGTTATCATGTTGGGGGCGGCGTGGAGAGGCGAGCGGTGAGAGTAGGCTAGGGGCTGGCTCGAGGTTGTTCCATGCCTCACAGTCCGACGCGTATGAAACGGCCTCAGACGAGGCCATCTCCTCATAATTCGACACCTCTGGAAGTGCGCCACCTGTACTAGAGATGGAAAATGACGATTCGGACAGGCGACGGTTGGAGTTTGGGTTGAAGGTGGCCATGTTGTCAGCCTCCTGCTGTTCCATACCATGATATTGCCTGAGATCAATAATTGGCGTGTTCTCGTCATGGCTCATTAGGCCCTGGTTGAACTCAGCCATGTCTGGATCCATTGATGGGAACGACTCGAATTCTTCACACACTTTCTGACCCCACGGACCTGAGGAAGTCAGTACGAATGAGTAGGCACAAAAGAATTCGAGAACATACTGGTGTCGATAACTCCGGGAAAGTAGTCAGTAGCCCCGAGACTCTCGGGACCATTCATACTATTCCGATAAGTAGAGGTGGTTAAGGCTGGCGACTGAGAGGCTGTGACGTCGACCTTGGCTGCGAAGTGCTGAGATTCATCTCTGCTCACTGCCATATGACGATAGTACGGATTGTGGGTCTGTGGTACCGCCCACGTGGGTTGAGGCGGCGATGGTCGTGACACCTGTTGCATGCTTTGTGGTTGAGGCTGCTGCGGAGGCATGCTGCCATAGGGATACATCATCTGCGCTGGGTGTCCGGAGGAAGGTTGGTTGATGGTGAATGATCTATTAGACGATGGACGATACCTTTATACGCTGTCAGCCTAGTCGATAGCCAAGAGAATTGTCGAGGTCGAGCAGGAGGAGCCTTACTGGTGAACCGCATTAAATTCCATCTTTAGCCTCGTTCTCTATAAGAAATGGCCTTATGTGTACCCCGCGATAGATTAGACTGGCGTGGCCGTCAGTACTCGATTAGGCAGTCCATGAAGTTGTGCGGGGCTGAGAACGAGAGGCGCACTCGTCGACAGCAACGTGGGGGGTCTGTCGAGCAACGCAAGGGGGAGCACATGCGCACGGAGGACATACAGTGTTATCGGTAAGTGGAAAGGAAGACGGCTGGTCAAAGGAATGTGGCTAGTCGATAGTGCTGTACGACTTGGACTGTGGTGTGGTTACAAAAGAAAGCGCAACGACCGTGGAAAAGAGTGTACGGAGAACAATGTCTCCCTCGCAGCCAGCGCGGAAAGGAGCCCGCTCCAATAATAAAAGAATGAATGGTAAGAATAGGGCGGGGTTTCTAATGAGTGACGAGGCCAAAGTAAGAAGAAACACAGCTTGAGGGAACGTGAGAATATATGAGAGCGGAGTGAACACATCCGAGAGTGACAATGGGATGGAATGACATATGGCAAGTTGACGCAAAGGAACCACTTTTGGGAAGTTGGTTTGAGGACAGCTTCGGGAGGCGCCTTGGCCGCAGCGATCTGGAACGGCGACAGCTTTGAGAGAGGCGTTCGCCCAAAGTAGCAGTGGTGGGGTAGAGGCTGTGGGTAGGGCTGGAGGACACTGATACCAGCGCGGCTTGATCTCCTGCCGGGGGCCTCGGACAGGCAAGTGGAGGGCGAGTGAGACTCCTTGCTGCTGAGGAAGCCACCGCTTCCATGGTGGAGAGCGTAAGAACTGCCAATCACGGATGCTCACGGAGCCTGCGAGCCGCAGGCGATGAGGCCGACCCAAACTCGAAACCTGAGTGCGAGAGTCGGCCGGCGTCCCATGGCGAGAGGAAGGGGTCTGCCGAGGGAGAGTGTCAGGCCTGTTTCAGACGTTGACAGCTTCACAGTCTGAAACCAGCGCTAGTGGAGCGCGAGTGCACGCTAGCGCCCGAAACAGCCTAGCCGAGCCTTAGCGAGCTTCAAACCGCACACCTCGCAGGCCAGTCCATCACCACCACCGCCCTCTCGCGAAGGACCCGACAAATGGCCGCGGCGGTGCAAGGGCCGTCTTTTCCGTTCAGCTCTCGACGACCGTCTCCTTTCGGAACGAGCGACAGTTCGCGCGGCCCCGACATGGGCTGCCCAGCCGCCCAGCGCACCCTTCGAGCTGCTCCCCAGCAGCGCGCGTACTGTCGGCATCTCCATCGCCAGGAAAGGCCTCGACGCGAGGAAACAGACGCTCGCGGCTGACCGCTGCTGGTGCGGCCTGAGCACCACGTGAGCGTCGCCTACACCGCTCCGAGGGTACCGTGTTTGAGCCCCTCCGCACCTGGGGAAGAGCGAAGCGTGCAGCGCCGCCGCCTCTGACCACACCCGTGCTGGAGTTGTTCGCATTCAATGTTTTGCATGCAATACTTCGCGTCATAGAAACGGTTCCAAGGAGCCATCTGTGTCGCTGCTATTACCCGCCGACCCATCACCCTTGCTGCCTCAGTCCATCCTCAGCACACGAGCCTATATTTGTCAGTGCGGCATGCACACTGTTCGGGTCTCATCGGCGCACTCTTCATCCATTATCTCCGTACATCTTGCTGTTCGGGGTCGGCATGATCATCTCGAGATAGAACGGATAGAGCTCGTTGTTTGCGATTCAGCCACCGTCATGCCATTTCTGCATACAGAGATTGCGGAATGGGGACTGGGGAGGTGGCGGACTGTCAGATGTACAGATTGCGTCTGCAAGCTCGGGCTTGATGTGTGCGCCATTCCCGACACGGCTTGTACATCGAACTGAACACCGCGGGAGCAGCACGGTCCGCCCGTCAATATTTGGTCCCTCTTGGTACTACGCTCTGATTTCTAGAAGGAAGGTGGGTGGGGAGGACGGCTCTGAATGCGCTCCCTTGCTTCCCAATAAGGCAGAATAATCAGACTTGGACTAGGGAGTCTTACTTCCCCACACTTGCTCTACAGTGTTTACCAGCGCGCAACGTTCCTCCGCCTTTTACGCCGCCGTTATCCGCATTACTTGTGCCCTCCACGTGCCATGTTGCACGGAATGGTCCACCAGCCGCCTAGCCATCTGCAATAGCCTCTCGATCAGGGAAGGGCACATTGCAACCAGCCTCCATCAATATCAATATGGCGTACGGGCAAGCAGCCACTCTCGCTCATCCCGGGGAAATGAGACTAGCGAGGACTCCGCGGTCGAGCTCAGAATTAACGTTGGAGGAGTTCCTCAGCCCGAATATAGAGCTCCCAAAGGGGTTGTACCACCCACTAGGGTTGCCTAGGCTGCGTACTCGGTAAGCCTTGCCATCAGACCCTAATCACGAGGAAGGAGGGGAGGGAACCCCCGCTATCGATGTGTCTGTTCGGATCGGTCTACCAAGCAGTTGTCTCCCAGGCCAATTCCAGACCGCTCTCAAGTTACAGGGCGACGCTTCTTCATCAACTCACCCTTTGGCGTGCTCATATCGCCGTCACCGGATCCCACATTTCATCGGCGCGAATGATAAAACCGAAGTGGAAATGGTTCTGAGGAATGATTAACTCCATCTGACCTAGAGACAATTGACTGACGCTAGGAGACTGACACCAATTAGCCCCTGTGCTGTGTTGCCAATTTAGCAACATACCTAGGAAGCGGATCAGTGAGAGTGTCAGCAAAAGCAAGAGACAGCACCCTATAGTTAATGACACAAAATGAGAACGTTGAAACGATCGAAGCGATATCGCAATTTACCTTCCTACCGGAGCGCCTTCTTCACTCATTCGGGCCTACACCCCAGAACGCGTGATTCCTTCATTATCGATAAAGTCCTAGCAGGGGAACCCCAAACCGGAATATACACACTTCAATTTCCCATTTCAGCGTCACCGAGGCCAGCCCTAGGCTTCACCATCGATGAGCGAGAGGGACCGTAGTGGGGCGGGGTGTGTTCAACATGGGATACCCAGGTTCCACGACCTCGGGTCCGATAGGGGGCTCACCCTGAACCGTGACGCGTATACTTTTTGCTCAGCTACAAAAGGTAAAACATCCAAGAAAGTCTGCTGAGATACGAGATCTGGCCGAGCCGCGGCACATACCCCACTACCATCGCGTGATGATTATATCGGAGGGCTGCGCCATGACCGAAGACTCTCTGGGCAGTTTTAGAGGTGCTTCCTCACACTCCATACCGTAGCCTAGACATGCCGCAAGGAAAGAGATATAACAGAAATGTCATCATGAGGCGAGCAAAACGAATTAGACCAACATTGGCAAATGGGATAGAAGTTCTTCCGACTTCAAGCTATCTAGACTCTATGGTATAAAACTATAAGAAATGGTGGCTAGCCCTGAGTGGCCGATAGGCTCAGGCCTCCTTGGAATACGAACGCCACCCCCAAATCCATTGATACCGATCATTGAACTCCCGAGGCGCCATGGCGTTGCAGCCTGCTCTCCAACAAGCTCACGCTACGTCCGAGCGCGCGTCAGATCCTCCTGTCATAGCTTCCCAACCTTGACCTCGCACCCTCCGCTGACAGTATTAAACACCATGTTGCTCCCGCCGTTTCCTTTCTTCGCCTCCGCCCTATTCAGCCCCGGCCTCTCATCCTGACGAATCAGCTCCAGATTCTGCCCTTGTAGGTGCAGCATGCCTTCCATGGAGGTGCCTTCAAGATGGCCCTCCCATTCCTCGGGGTAGGTGAGATCGATTACGCCGGAGATGCTCTTATGCGTGCTACGGAGCTTGTTCATGGCGACGCCAGCATTCTCGTATGGCGAACGGATCTTGAGCGTCGTTTGGCCGTCTGTGGCTGATGTGTCGATGCTGGAGGGGTAGTCGCCGCTCTTGAACGGCAGGATATCCGCATTGATGAAGCCGGCAACGGACGACATGACGGTTCGAGACCCGTGGATGAATGTACCATCAACAGAGCCGACGGTTGTGTTGATCAAGACTTGGTAGTCTCGCTCGGGAATTCGCTTGCGCTCGAAGTCGGCGCGTATGCTCCCAGATAAGGAATTCGCGAGGAAGACGGCGGACTCCGAACCTCCCTCCGCGGCTTCTTTGGGCTCGACATTGATGTTGACAGAGCCGCTCTTGGTTTTGATGGACAAGAGGTCGGAGAGGGAGTACTTCCCACTAATGGATCCGGATATTGTCTGCAGGTGTGTCTCCCGTGAGCTGAAGGATGTCGAGTCCAGAGTGCCGGTTGTGAGAGAGATGGATGTCTCGTTCGAGACGGTGAAGTCAACGCCGTCGTGGATCTGCATTCCGAGGTGGGTGGAGCGAATCTTGAGATTTTCCAGCTTTGTGCCTGGGGCCATGTAAACGACCACGGAGATACCGAGGCACGCTGTGCCTTTTCGCACGCCATCGAAGCCATCGGGGAACGAAGGATCGCCAATAGTGAGGCCAGTGGGAGTGTAAGCGTATTTGATACTGTTGACATCAACCGAGGACGAAACGGCATAGGACATCTTTGCTTCGATTGTACCAGCTGCCTGCCCTTCTGGTGCCTGTGTGACATGAATCCATCCAGAAACTCGCTTGTAGGGACCGTCGAGTTGATGCACGGCTTCTAAGATCTCCAACTCGGTAGGGAAGCCCCAGTTGATCTCCTCGCTCTTTACGTTGTAGTCCTTGCCGCAGCGCGACGGCCATCGGATCGGGAAGTTCTCTTTTGGTTTTGAGGGCCGGGCGGGTGCGTTGGACTCTGCTGGTTCAGCTGGGACGGGTAATACTGTTGTCTGCGTGTCGGTTAGCATTCTGCAGGGTTTACCAAAGGTTTTCGCCGACGTACCTCCTTCTTGTTTGTTGCCGCCGCAATGATCGCGGCGAATACAATGATGGCGAGTATGGCGGCCATCCACTTCAACATCCTCTTCTTGGTACAGCGTTCCCGGAAACTCCGCTTTCTGTACGGCCCATCTTTGTACATTCCATCTCTTTCAGGCATCATCGGCGCAAACGATATTCTTCCACCATTATCCAATAGCCTCGCCCCCTCGTCGCCGCTGGGCCTCCCATTCCACGGCATCGGCGTCGTTGCCTCTAGATAGCTGGGCGGTGCATCCTGCCCCACAAAGGTCTCCAGCAGTGGTGTCCTCTCCTCAGAGTACCGCGTCGCACTGCTCACGGTAACCTTGGGCTTAACGCCGTTATTTGCAGCCTCGGTGTCAATATACATATCGGCAGGCAGGTCCGCTGGTCGATTCCGAAAGTACCCGTCCGTCGGACTCGAAAGCGGATCAGTGTTCGTCGAAAGAAAAGAATAAGAGTCTGAATCTCTCCAGCGCGAGGAACTCATGGTGGCTAAAAATTAGTTTTTAAAGCGCTTGACCTATGATTGATCTGCGGTCTGGAGGCTGGAGCAAGCGTCGCGCTGTCACATTTGTTTCGGGGTGTAGAAACGCGAGCTGTTTTATGTATTTCTTGGCTGTCGCCCGACATTTTCATCTTCGACTGCTGTCAGATTTCCTTGGGACGGGATGCAATCGTCTACGCGTCAATTGGTAAGACTGCGGAGGCGTGCGTAGGCAGCAGCGATGGATTGAGGTGCAATTGGTCGTGTGGCACAGAATGATGTTGAGAGGTGCAGCAGCGGGAGTCGCTTGGCGATGCCTGAGGATGTTTTGGGCTTGGAGGCGGCGCGGGGCAACGTCAGGGGCTAATCTTGCTGGGGAAGGTGGCTCAAGTGATTGCTGACTCAGGTCGATACGCCGAAGACCGTTCGCCTTCTGAGGCCTGGTACCGCTTCGCGACTCTCGCGCGATGCATATCCTTCCACGGCGTGATATCTGTCAGTCAGTCTGGATGCGTACATCAGATCCTGCGTACGCAGAACTCAGCACGGTGACTCTAACGGGGTCCTTCGAAGACATCCAAGCCGAGGGACTCAGCATTTCGACCTCTAGACAACGTCGCCTCCACTCTCGCTCGCCATTCCATCCTCCACCACCAGCCCAAATACGTCTGCACGATCTGAGAAGGCCAGGTCGAATGGGGGCGATGAGTCCGGCGAAGACCTACAGGATCTGCAGGTCGTGAACAGGCGGGTGCAGAGCGGAACGGCTTCCCCGAGGCTCATTAAGGATCTACAGGTGCTGTACGAGAATGGGGGCATAAAACCGTCGAAGATACAGGTAAGATGATCGACTCATAGGAGCTCCTCGACTGGTATGTCGCAGACTATTCTAACAGCGCATCAATATGTCGTGTCACCTTCAAGGTTCGAAGAGCCGCAATTGACGCCTCCTGAGGAGAAGTCCTTCGCGCAAACTCAGCGAGTCGTTGCGCTTTCAAAGCCATCCGGGCCGGAAGGCGTTCCGATCGAGATCCGTAGACGGAGTTCTGGCTTGCATCGGGAGAGGACGACGAGATAGAGCGCCGGCTTGGCCTGGACGGGGCGCTTTGGGACGGAAGCTTCAATCCGGATGATGCCCGAAATATTTGTGGGTAGCGGAAAGAAGTTGAGAAAAGGTTATGAGACGACAGAGGGACAAGAAGGTTGTACGTAGATCTAGGCGAGCTTTGGAGCGTTTTAAAAGGCGGAAGCTGAGTATTAGAGTATCGGAATCCCTATAGGTGGCGGAGACAAGAACGATGGCGAGTGCTTACTAGGATGTGGATGTCGCGTGAATCTGAAGCTGTAGAGCTAGAATTTCTAGTATACTTAGCTGTACTTAAAAGCAGCGCTACGGCGAATATTAGTTAGGTGCGTAGCTAATAGCGAATACCTGCTGTTGTATGTTCTCGCTTTTGCTGTCTTTTTGTTGCTTTTAAGGTTTCCTATGCTCTATGCCTCTTAGGTCTCTATTTTTGCTTCTGAAGTGAATAGTTAAGACAACATAAAGGCACATGGGTGCTTATCCCGAAGAGCTTTGTTTTGCATCTGGCGAGAGCGAGGCTGATACGGGCGCTTAGCAACACCTGAATTGGGACTAGCGTAGTAATATGGAGATCGCCGACGTGGTACAGACAGCTGTGTGCGCTTCTCACGTAAATCACCTAGCCATTCATTACCACCCGTACTACTCCCCTACCGCATCTTTGAACGACACCATTGAGATATGGAAATGTTCGAAATATGCTGCAAGGGCTCCCGGCGGAAGCCCAGGCGGCCAGACCGCGCCCCTGATGGCAGGCAAGACGAGGTGAGTAGGTTTCAGGGAAGCTTGCGTCACCACAATACGCACTAAGAGATCTCGTTCCTGACATCAGTTCTAGTTTCTTCAATCCCGCGATACTCTTCCGCTACATACACCTCCGCCCCGCCCAGCTAGTTCAGCTCATCCGGCTCCGAGGTCCCTAAGCCGTAAGAAGGGATATGGTCTCGAACTGCTGTATGATGGCAGGCCCCGCACCAGCGGTCGGGATGTGACTGGTGTGGATATAGTCGCTATACATGGTCTCAACGGGAATGCCTATTCGACTTGGCGGCACAGTAATGGCACACTATGGCTAAAGGATCTTCTACCGAGTGACCTCCCCACTTCGCGTATCTTCACATACGGATACCCTGCAGAAGTCCTGTTCAGCAAATCTGTGGGGGACATACTGGACTACTCGCGTAGCTTCCTGAACGAGCTCTGGGGTGGATTGATTGAGGCTTCACAAGACAATGTAAGCCCTATAGTGATTCTCCGGTGCCTTTGATTGACCAGATTGGGGACAAGGTCCTGCGTCCTATCATTTTCGTATGTCATAGCCTGGGCGGACTCGTATGCAAGCAGGTACGGACCCCTGGAAGTTCTGGCATATTGCCACCAGAAGTGGTAACGAATTCGCAGGCTCTCCTTCTGGCAAATGCGCCGAAGAGCCACTACCAGGATATCTTGTCCGCCACTGCGGCCGTTGTATTCCTAGGGACACCACATCAAGGATCTAAGATAGCCGATACCGGCAAAGCTGTTGGGAACATTGCGAATGCCTTTCTACGTATCACGCAAATCACGAGTGTCACCGGGTCTATTCGCGGTGATCTCGTTAGCACCTTGAGCGCGGGCTCCGGCAAACTACAGGCGCTGGCCCTGTCCTTTCAACAACAGCTAGACTATCTAAGCATTGTCACTTTCTATGAACAGCAGTTCACCTTTCCATTACAAAGCCTAGTAAAGACCTCGTTAGCAACCGTCTGGCTTTAATAATGGGGACTAACTGCTTTCAATTTAGGTTGTCGATCGGAAATCAGCCATTTTGGGCATTTCGGGCGAGGAGGTCATCCCGCTGAATGCCGACCATAGAAGCATGTGCCGATTCGATTCAAGGAATAAGGAGTATCTCACCGTCTTAAGCCAGATTCGGCGTTTGGCGCGGGATGCCAAGACGAATAGGTACTCCGCGAATCTATGTATGTATCGATTCCTTGACATGCGGATATACACTGAGGAACCGTTCAGCCCTCATGTCTAGCGAGAAGCGTTGCATGAGCCTCCTTTACTCCACCAATCTCGCAGACTACAAGAGTCAACTACCAAGACCTGTACAAGGGACGTGCAACTGGATTCTCAAAGATCCACAGTACGTCTCATGGATGAATTCTGAAGAGACTGCACTCCTTTGGGTCACGGGAGAACCAGGCTGTGGGAAGACTATGCTGTCTGTGTACCTTACAGAGCAATTGAGTCTAGGCTCTACTGATCCAGCGCGTTCCCAAGTATTCTATTTCTTCTGCGACGATAAGATCGCGACTCAGCGAGATGCTAAGGATATAATACGGAGTATCCTGCATCAGATTCTCCAGCAACATCGAAGACTCATCAAGTACGCAAGATCAAGATGGGAAGCTACGGGGCAAAATCTCATAGAATCCTTCACCGCGCTTTGGGAGATCTTCGTGAAGATCGTATCGGAAGCAAGGTTGGGCGCTGTGTGCGTCATCATAGACGCAATCGACGAGTGCGAGGCCAACACCCGCCGGACGATGCTTCACTCCATCAAACAATTTGTGCAAGACTCGCGGACGTTAGCCGGGCGGCCACGAAGCTTCGTAAAGTTTCTCATTACCAGTCGTCCTTCTCTCAAAGACCTCAGCGCCTTTGACGAATTCAAGAAGAGCATATTGCCTATGGATGAGAATTTAACAAGGATCAGCGACGACGTGAAGCTAGTCATTAAAGACAAATTTGGCCACATCGCACACAAGGCTGGCTTCTCGGACGACACTAGGACAGAAATAGAAGAACTACTCTATTTCAAAGCGGAAAAATCGTTCCTGTGGCTCAACATAATCCTACGAAGTCTCGAGGAAACTCCTTCGACCTCTAAAAAGGACTTTAAGCAAATCATCCACAACTTCCCTCAGAAGCTGGAGGCAACATACGAGAGTTTCCTACATCGCATTCCTCAGAAAAGCCGAGATGATGGCAGAGATATACTCCGTCTTCTTGTTGGCAGCTCCAGGCATTTGACTCTGGAGGAAGTGAACATTGCATACACGATCAATCAAGATGTCTACAAGACGGTTGCTGGTATCGAGGAAGATCGTCAGCATGCTATTGAGCATATGCTACAGGGTATCGTGGGCCCTTTCATTCGGATTGAAGCCTCTAGGATATCCCTGATACACCAATCCGTCAAAGAGTTTTTGGGCGAGTTTGCCCTCCGTTCGTCGGACGATGCCATACGTAATTTTGGTATTCCTTCATCTACTGCAGCACTGGCTAAAGCAACGACTTGCATTCGGTACTTGCTCTTAGAGGACTTCGCGACAGATGTCTTCATGACAGCGCAACATGATTCAGACCAGTACGATATAGATGATGAGCCGGTCACCGATACGTTACTCCTGGATTTCGGCGCTGGTCTGGCTGGAGGGCCTCTTCCCAACGTTAGCGACGGCATTGGGGACGAGAGATGTTCATCCGTTGCTCAGGTGTACAAGTACTTTGACTATGCCGCTATGCATTGGGCGAAACATTTTGCAGCCTGCGAAAGTATCGCTCCGAAAGATACTTCGAGGGCTGTCCAGCGACTCACGGAAGGCGGAAGCCGCTTTCTGATTAACTGGTTAACGTACTTCTGGGTCAAGAGCGATATGGACTTCGCAATTCCCGAAGATTTCGATACTATCATGGTCACTGCGTTCTTCGATTTTAGCATCCTACTCGAGGAATCCTTGCAGGAAGCGACAATCCCAATCGGCCAGTCCAAGAAAGATCGCGCGTTGTTCTGGGCCGCGAGGATGGGGTCCGCCAGTTCTACGAAGGTGCTGCTCAGACATGGCGCTAACCCCAACGCTCAAGCACTTTATGGACATACTCCATTAACCGTAGCTTCACATCATGGTCATCTAGAGGTCGTGAAGGTCCTCCTATCTGATGCCCGGTGTAACATCAATGCTAAAGGGAAGTCTGGTCGTTCGGCGCTGTCCTTCGCAGCTGGAAACAGTCACCTGGAGGTATTCGACCTGCTATTCCAACATGAAGACTGTCAGCCTGAAGAACCGGATGAGCACGAGTGGACTCCGTTGTTCTGGGCAATCGAAAGGGATCATACGACTATCGCTCGCACGTTACTCCGCCATCCGACTGTAGACATCAATCATGTTGACCGCGATGGACGCACCGTTCTATCATGGGCGGCGGGTGAAGGATTTCTTCAGGCACTTCGGTTGTTCCTAGCATACCCAAACGTGGATGTCAACTTTAGGGATTCCAAAGGCCGGACTCCTTTGCTATGGGCAGCTAACAACGGCCACGAAGACGTTATCGAAATTCTTATGCAGGGCGAGTATGGCGTCGACCGAATGAGCAAGGACAATAAGCAACGCAGCGCTCTGTCGTTGGCTTGTGGAGGAGGTCACACTGATACCGTGAAAGCACTGATTAAATACCAGTGCGGAGGGGACGAAGAAGATGTCGACGGATGGACTCCGCTAGCTTGGTCTCTAGAACGCCGGTCGCCCCAGACGGTGGAAGCTCTTCTTTCGGGGCAAGAAATTGAGCTGGACCGCAAGGACTACCGCGGGCGGACTGCGCTAATGCAGGCTGCAAGTTATGGCTATGCTGAAGTGTTACAAATGTTGCTGGACCAGGGTGCGGATCCTTACATTGCAGACAACTATGGCCAGACAGCTCTTGACGTCGCAAGAGCATGGGAAAACTTCGATCGCAGAGACGTGATACAGTTGCTAGAGGCAGCCCTATCCAAGGCGAATCCTACGGTACCGAATGTATGAGTCGGTGGTTTGGTTAGCCCCATGCCGCTTCTTCTTCACTGCACCTATACTAAGCTCGAGCTACCGTGATATCATACATCGATGGATATGACCAAGTCTGGCTTCGTTTGCTATTCCCTGTCTCGTGTCATTTCGACCCACAGTTCATGAGAAGATCTGATCCAGTGCAGATACCACCGTGATGCCGTTTGCCCATGCTTAGCTGGCTTCGCTTGTGGATTTGGAATACCAGTTCGAGGACATTTCGATGAGATTGTCGCCCGGAACTTCGGATATAGGAGCGACAGGAGTGCTATGGAAGATTAGAGGCTGTTGCCACTGAACCGGAGATTAATGGACCATACCGCTCTCCCCCCATCCGAGACTTTCAAGAGTAGGCTTCGTTTTAGACACCGTTTCATCAAACACATTTGCGGACCATCCGTGCTCGTCTCTGAAAACATCAGTGATGAGGGTAGATGACAGTGACTCGGCAGATCATACAACTTGTTGATGAGAACGACAGCTTTTCCTTGTTTAGAGAACTCTGCCAGGCCTCTGACTTGGTCGGCAACGGTTTGTAGCTTTTCGGACGTTTAACTCACTATTAGAATTAGGAGGACGCCTTTAGCAGTGGGTTCATCTTCTAGGTGACACTCTAGTACGAATAGAGAACGCTGCTAATTTGCTCGGACTGACCCGTCATGATCACCCTGTTCTTGGGCGTATAGAACCAGAGTGGCTCATGGCTTTCTTTAATTGCGTTGAACGCTTTGTCGTAATTATTATTGCCGCCCTTCTCCAGTCGCGCCAAGGTTGGCATATCGATGCCCTCCGCACTGCATGTACTTAGCTGAGGATCGCCCTCTTTTTCACTCGTCCACAATCTTGTAGACGAGATTGCCTATAGTGGTGGCCTTTCCTGCGTCAGGACTTGCCACGACTATCAAGCGCTTGCCTTGATTTTGCATTCCTCTGCTATCATTCGTGATAGCCACCTTCGATAATGCACCTGAAAAGCTGGACGAGATTGTAATCACAGTTTCAGCCCCGGAGTAAGATCCTTCTTTTTCGCTGTCCTGCGTGGTAGCCTAGGACTGTGGGGTGAAAACCCCGCTTTGCACTGCGACGGAATCACGGAATATCTTTTTGCCAAATTAAAAACCTTCAGTTCTCAGCTAAGGGGAAGAAAAAGGCGCCGTCATTCCAATTCAGTCGCTGCACCTACCTAGGTAGGGCACCTCGTCGCTCGCTGTCACCGTAATTGGTATAGAGCATCCTGTCCACATAGTCTTTAATCATGCTCTCATCAAATCTCGAACAACAACAGCCATGGCGGGATTTCACAGCCACGGTATCCTTTCCTTACACTTATTCTCCTAGTAAGTAACCTAGGTATAAAGAACGATAAAAAGCCGAAACGTATTGACACATGGTGTTCGTTATTTCGACTTCAGTAAACATGTTGTCATTAGTTCTGCTCGCCATCGCCGGCGCTGCAGCGGCTCGTAGCATTCTCACATCCGGATCGCTCGACTATAGCATCCCGACCAGGCAGGCAGGCAGTCTACCTAGCAGCTTCAAATGGAGTTCGAGCGGCGCACTCGTCGGCCCCAAGAGCGACAGTCGTAACATCAAGGGCATCAAAGACCCCTCCATCGTCTACTACAACAACCGATACCACGTCTCCGCCAGCACGGCTGTATCTTCAGGATACAACATGGTCTACTTCAACTTCACCGACTTCAACAACGCAAACTCAGCGCCCTTCTACTACCTCGATCAGTCAGCCATCGGCACTGGATACCGCGCTGCGCCACAGGTGTTCTACTTCGAGCCCCAGAAGCTCTGGTATCCCGTGTACCAGAACGGGAACGCGGCATTCTCGACCAACAAGGACATCAGCAACCCCGCCGGCTGGACCGCACCCAAGACGTTTTACAGTGGAACACCGAAGACGATCCAGGACAATCTCTCGGGCGGATATTGGGTGGACATGTGGGTAATCTGCGACGCATCGAACTGCCATCTTTTCTCCTCCGACGACAACGGCCGCCTTTACCGCTCGCAAACTCCCGTCAGCAGCTTCCCTAGCGGCATGAACGAGCCCGTCATCGCCATGCAAGACTCCAACAAGAACAATCTCTTCGAAGCTTCAAACGTGTACGCGGTCGGCAACGGAAAGTACCTTCTGATTGTCGAATGCATAGGGAGCACAGGCCGGTACTTCCGCTCGTGGACTGCGAGCAGCCTTGCGGGCCCGTGGACTGCGCTTGCGGCGACGGAGAGTAATCCCTTTGCGGGCGCTGCAAATGTGGCGTTTAGTGGGACCGCGTGGACTAAGAGCATTAGCCATGGCGAGATAGTCAGGACGCAGGTCGATCAGACGTTGACGATTAGTCCGTGCAATGTGCGGTATTTATACCAGGGGTTGGATCCGAGCGCGAGCGGCGATTATAATTCGCTGCCTTGGAAACTGGGACTTCTTACGCAAACGAATTCGGCTTGCTGAGGGCTGGACATAGCGGTGCTTGGGAGTATCAGACCCTTTGGAGATGACACTCGAACCGTGATGCGAGGCTGCCTTGTACCAAGAAGTTGACTTACTTGTATGTACAAGCAGCAGAAATACAACCTGTACTTCTCTAAGCAATTGGCAACCGAATCGTTCAAGATGGAATTTACTTAAACGCAATTTACCACTCTTGCGCCTATATAAAGCAAAATAATGCCACATTGAAGAAATAGTCTGTCTAACCACCATCACCCCAAGTACCTAGCCCCTGTTCTTGGTGCGTATGTGGGTAACCAATGAAGTAGGATGCGTCGAAAGGATCTGGATCATCAAGATCAAAATCCCAGTAAAAGTTCTCCAGTAGAGCCTCGTCAGGATGGAAAGTTTGCCGTGGAATTTCTCCCGAGACAACAGCGACCGACGAATCGTCGCGGGACTCTTCGCTTCTAGACGGTGCGGCTATCTCTGATGTATGCCGAGGCGACGGGGAGGAGCCGGTTTTACTCGTGGCACTGGAAGTGATCAGTGAAGCGTAGCCCGACTCGACAACTGTTGGTTTAGGACTGTAACGAGAGAGCCCCTCTCCGCCAATCCAGCTCTCAATGGCCATATCGAACAGGTCTCGAACTGCTGCTTGCGTAAAAGCTTCAATCTGGGCCTGAGACGAACGGAGTTCTAACGGCAATTCAGCTCGCGCGAAGGTAGCGATCCTCGCCGGTGCCTGCTGCACGGTAAATTCTCTCAAAGCGAGCAGCTCTTCAGAGAGTTGGACGTCGTCTATGTCTATAAAAGCGTCAGCAAACGTACTTTGAGAGGCGAGACATCATTGAAGCTCCCTAAGGTTGAAAGATTCGGGCTCAGGAAAGTGGCGTGCTTACAGGGGCTCTCGGGGCGGGGTGAGTGAGGGAATAAGATGTCGTATATCAGATACCAATTTTCCTCCTTTGTCTTCTTCGATGATACTCTTCGAGCCAATTGCCTCTTTTGGGTTTCGCTAATGCCGTCCCAAATTCGAGGGGCTTGAATTGTGCACCCTACTGCTTGGCGAAGATGATCGTCTCTATCGGCCTCGGTGCTGAACGTCTCCGAGCATCTTGCGCAATGGATAGGTGTTTGGTGAACCCTTAATAGATGCTGCCTGAGCGATCACATATTAGTAAAATCGCTAAATGCGTCTCCCGCTACTGCAAATAGGGTTGCGGGACGCAGGGTGGCTGAACTAGCGCGGAGAACTTACTTCAGCCTGGCTATCTCTTGGATCACATACTTGAAGCATTTCCGATGCCTCAAGGGACTCTTTTTGGCAAATGGACATGCCAGAAACCGGCATTTGATATGTTCAGGCGACGCATCCAATCTTCGGCGTTGTGGTGGACGATGATCGTCCTCATCATCTGACGGCCTTTTCCTAGGTAATGCGTTGGAAGTTGAACTTGCTTGGTTAGAGAGCTGTGGGTTGAATATGTTGGTGCTGGTATTTGAGCTCTGTGAGTGACTGGGCTCGTTCGTTGAACCGTTATCGCGTTGGTTCCCTCGGGTATGGTAGCTCCCGCTCCCGCGATACCTCAAAAAGGTTGCGAAAAGTGCTATTGCAGCATTTCTCACGAGAGGCGACAATGCAGGTGGCACCACCGAAGAAACTGAGTCTGGACTAGAACCTTCACTCCACCTATCCCAGTCGCTTGCATCCTCGCTCTGGGAGGCGAGGTCCTCCCCAGAACCCCTCACTGAATGGCTTTCATCCGGGCGAGGTGTCATGATGCTAGAGTGTGAACCCAGGTCTGACGTTCCGATTGAGGGATGCCGCTCAGAATCATTAGCGTCAGTCCCGGTTCCAATCCCTAATGCAGCCAGGCTGTATAGTATGTCTGGCTTTGTACATGATTCGGCCATCTTTCCTTCTACTACATCGGAAGCCATGGGCGACGATGCCAGCTGTTGTGACTCTTTCTCGGACGCAAGATTCGGTCCGGAGTGACTCTCGGGCCCTTCACGGGCCCTTTCCCGGTGAGCAATTGGCGATATAACATCTGTTATTCCTTTGGTTGGCCGATGCGGCTGTACTGTAGTCGGAGTTGAGATCCTGTCCGTAGGAGCATGAGGCACGATGTGCTCTGAGCTGTGGAGGGTAAAGTTATCGTCGCTTGGCGTCCATGTATACGCCATTGTGGAGCCGGGGGAAGTAGGTGATCGTGGCGGGTCAACCCAAGGCTCGATAAAAGATGCGTCAGAAGACGCGCGAGATCGATTCGACCTATCGCCATAAGAGGGATCTGTGAAAATGCTTGCATCGCCGGTGGGGCTGGAAGGAGGTGCAATTAAGCCGCTTGAAGATGGACCTTTGGGGATCTGTCCAAACGGTTCGTCCCAGCTGATGAACGAGTAGTCGCCGGTGCCTGCAACAAGTGAAGCAACATCGGCTCCAGTAAGAGTAGTTTGGCTTCCATGAAGGCTCCTTGCTCCTTCTAAAGCGTCCTTGTGCAGATGTTGCTGGGATTTTGGTGTGGAGGACATGTTGTGGCTGGCGTATACTCCTCAGCACTGGGGAGCTGAGAGTCGGCACTGTCTGAGTGTTGCAGATTGCCGGATTGGTTTTCTTGAAGTCGATAAACGAGACGGGCAAACGAGTGGAGGACCGCGAAGAGGAGACACAATTCTTCTGAGGTGCTTACGGGGCAAGGCTGAAAAACGCAGTTGCAGTTACGCACAACCGGTGCGCTCAGCCGCCAATGTATGCGAGGGGTGGGCGGAATCATCATCTATTGGTTAATTACGCGCCACCTGTGGCGCAGCCCTCAACTCTTGTTTCCGCACAGGATGTGCGGAATTTCAATGAATCGAAAGCACGTACGCTCTTAATCACTGAAAATGCGGACAGTGATGTGCAGCCCTTAAGTTACACACCTAGGTGCGGTATGATTGTGTCTTCAATTCGTCCATGCAGAACTGCATTGGAGCTTCACGCATAAAACATACCTCTGCCGTTGAAAAGAAGGGTTATGATGCGCTCTGAAATTGGAACGGATCTAGCCCGTGTTCCTCAAGGCTTCTGCCGGTAAATAAGAATGATGGGAACCCCGGCCAGCATTGACTTTACAGAGGTAAAGCGAAAGACATGGATTTATATCCTCTCCGCCAACGATGGCCTCCGCGGCATCTCTGTTACGGCCTCAGATTCGAACTCCGACATTCTGGCAAAATTGCGCAGCATGTGCTTGACGCCGCGGACGAAAAAGTCGATCGCCTTCTTGGAGAAGCTGTGGAATATCCTCCTGATGAAGGCATACGTGGTTGGAAGAGTGAGACTTGATCCGGTGAGAAGCCATGACGATTGATGTACGTCCGTAGCTGACCGCATAGTCGTGGGACCTGGAGCACCAACATGCGACATATTATCGGAAGACATCCATAAGCAGAGATGACTTTCTCACGTCTGCTCTGCATGGTCAACTCGAAATCCCCCGCGCGTCCCGAACAATCGCCGCATACCTCCTAGATGAAAGTCACTTTGCGAACATGGACCCCAGAGAGCGGACAGCGTTGTGCATATTCAACGTGTTCAACCAGAGGCTCGCCGCGAAATGGCTCCTTTCCGCGCTCTTGCTATCCGTTTTGGCTGGCGTAGCTGGTGGCTTCGGATCGCGCGATGCCAATCTGGGATTCAACATCGGGACCGGGTTGCTGGCGGCTTTGTCAACAGTACAGGCGATCTTGATGTTGTGGCAGACGCGAGGTCACGCTTAGCTTGATCATGGACTGTCCTTGCCTGGTAGATCCAGAATCTATCTCTTTCCTTATCGTCCGGAAACGTAACTGGGCTGTGTTAGTCATCCTATTCTTGAACCTCTGGGCACTCTGTATTCCTTCCCAGCCAACAGCGACTCGCAAGCGTGATAGAAGGATCTATGAGCTCGATTTCGGTAGCGTCACTTCCAAGGCCAGGTACGAGCCAGAGCGATGGAGTGCTATCCAGTCTTTAGGCTTCGGGATTCGGGATTCGGAAAGCTCATTTCAAGACCTTGCCGATCTTGGCTGAGAGTCCGGCCGATGCGAGCTTCAGTTGATCAGTGTGAGTGATGAATGTGACCGGCTATGTGTGGAGAATTTGCCTGCCGAGCGCACGGGCGCCGTCGGATGTTGCAGCGCGCCCCCTTCGGCCATCAACTTTGACTTCTGCAATTCAGGTCGCCTTCTAAGAAGAATAAGCAGAAGAGGTCTAGCGACTGCTGCTCTAGAAGTAGAGGGTTATGGATAGGGTGCTGAGGTGTGGGGCTTTGACGAGCAAATTGGGTATAGCGTCCCTGCGCCTCCTGCGCCGACCCTCCATCCGTATCAGCATCGCCTTAACCCACCATCATGCGAGAAATCGTATTCATTTTTAAACTCGTAAACGTCAGGTGTCTCCTTCGTTGTCCAGGTCTGCAATAACAGTCGAGGCGCCACATGCGTGAGGCTGCAGCTGCCGTTGGCCAGTAACGCACAAAATGCGAGCTCAGCCTCGGATTCTCGAATGAGCCTTGCCAGAAAGGCGAAGGGCACTACTTCACCGAGCAATCGAATCTGGCGATAACAAACGAAGAGTGTATACAAGGCCAGGCTTCATGTCTCCGCTTAAAAGTTGACGCCCACGCCTCGCAGCCTCCTTCAACGAATACTTCTCTCAGCCTTCTACAGCATATCCGATGTCGGGCTTTGTGTCTCCATAGCATCATGACAGGCCACAAGCTCACCGTGGCGGAGAAAGCAAAGAACACCGAGCGAAGGCAGTCGATCAGAGCCATTGGAGAGCAATTCGGGGACCCGCCGCCTTACACCTCGCAGCCTTCATCCGTTCAAGCGTCTTCATCAAACGTTGGATCCGAGAAACTGTCAACGACCACGAACGTCCCTTTCGAGAACTTAGACTTCAAGCCAAGCCCTTTGGAGCTACCCACCGCGGCGGAATGTATCGCGCATCTAAAATTGTTGCACGCCTTCGCGAAAGTGAGGCACGAGATCGGCAATCATGAGGGCCTCTTTGGCATCAAATTTGAGAAATTCGAAGATGCGAAGGAACCGCTAGATTTGCCTCGCGATGAACTACCAAGGAGTGACAGCCATCAGCCTGAAGGAGTTCACGGACAGGACGGCTCTAGAGCAGCGGTGCCGAACGAAAACGAGAATGAGGATGCAGCTCTCGTGGAACGCATACGTGAGAAGAGATGGACAGTCTTTGTAACAAAGGCCGCACACCGATTCGAGAAATGGTGGGACTCTTGGTATGCAAGCTATCCCATCGCTACGACCGACTACGATTCCTCTGGCCGCCGTCAGGCACCTCGCATGTTTCCTGACCAAGGCGAGGGATTCGAAAACCAACTGCCGGATTACTTACCCCCATTGGATGTACTAATGGTGTGGCACGCGTACATGCTGAACCCGCGGGCATATCTTGAGGACTGCATGAGGTGGAGCAAGCATAGAATCTGGCGCACGTCGTTCCCCTGGAACCTAATACACGACTCCACTGACAAAGAGACGTTCATATTCCACCCTTCCGAGGAGGCGATCGAAACATTTGAGAGGGCAACTCGCCTCCCGTGGAACATCTTGGATGATCATTTCCTCAAGCTAATTACCTGCCCGAGATGCTTATGCGTTTTTACAGTCCCGTGGACGCGACTTCCAGCAAGTGACGACCGGGAAGCTGTCGAAGCTTATCTCTCCGGCGATACTGGCTTCGCTGGAAACGCATTTCGAGACTCATGTTATCGGTGCAACCTCGTAGTCACTCACGAAACCCTACGCGTGGGCAAGTTCATCGCCGATGCAAGCGCCCTCCATGCTTCAAAACGACCGCTGCCAGGCACCATTCTCAACGCAGCCGGGATGCCGCAACTGACCGACAAAAACAAACGCATCAGTACTCACGACCCCTTTTTTCCTAACCGCGTCGTTGAAAACCTGAGCGAGTTCGAGCCCCGCCAATTACGCAAGAACATTAACAAGCTCTCTATCGAGACGCTGAAGTCCATGTTCCAAAACGCCATGGCGTCGCCTTCCAGAGTCAAGCTAGTCAATTCTGAGCAGTACAAGACGGACTTTGTCGCCAAGGAGAGCAAGATTGCTGTCCGGAAGATGCTGAGCCATTACTGGGATAACTCGAGTCCCTTTGGGCTTGACCTGGTGGGCGCGGTGATACGGCAGGGTAGCTTTGTCCTAAAGATGCGGCGGATCGACTGGCTGCACAGTCCGTCTGTAATGACGACTATGCAGAGGCTGATCGTAAAGTACCACCGCTTCGTTCGCATCATCGCGGACAATCCGAAAAAGGTCGCAGTGCCCACATTAGACGTTGACCTCGCCTGGGTAAGTCTGGCCCCGTCCATCCTCTCCTCGAACTCTTCATCGAACGATTACTGACGTATATACCAGCACACGCATCAACTCACCCCAAAACTCTACTACCGCTATACGGTCGCCGAAACCAAGAAATTCCTCAACCACGACGATAAAATCCCAGAAACGTCGCTCTACACCTCCTTCCAATGGACCTCGCAAGCCTACGAGAAGAAATACGGACAGCCCTACTCCGAGTGCGCATGCTGGTACTGCGAATGCACGCGCGAGCCGCTCCGGTCCTCCTTCACCAACCGCGTCAACCCCTTCCGATCGTCCTGCGACGTCAAGCAGCTGGCCGAGAAAGGGATGCCGAAAGATCCAGTGCTGGGTCCGCATGTTAGTGCCCACAACGCGCTGGTAATGGAAGGTGCGAGCTCTGCCCAACAGCGACGCCGCGAGCTCGAAGAGCTGGATCTGCAGTATGCGAGGGTGTGCAAGCGGTATCAGAAGAAAGGGGCCGAAACGCCCTCGCGGGAGAACGATGTGTACGTCTACAGCGCGTACGGCTATCCACTATACTATCCCGTCTATGTGCCGTACTACGCTGAGCCAACGTGCGACGACAGGTATTCCAGTGGAGGCGGAGGTGGCGGGTGTGCAGCGGGTACCTGCTCTGCGAGTGCGAGTCTGGGGAGTTGTTCGGGAGGTAGCGGGACGCCTGGGTGCAAAGCGAGCTGCGGAGGGCATGGTGATGCAAGTGGTGGTTGCGGAAATTGTGGTGGTGATGGAGGGGGTTGCGGTGGATGCGGTGGTGGGTAGCACGAGCTACTGTGGTACGTCGGAAGACATACATTGTGGCCGATTGGCTGGCTTAAATCGACGATACGCAATATGCTCATGCGTAGGTCAAGCGTTTCCAAGAGCGCCATGCTTGCACGTGCAGAGGGGCTGTGTTGGACCCACCTGGGGCAGCTTACAAGAATCTTAGAAATCAGAAGCGGGAGGGTCAGTGCGATTTTGCTGGCGATTCTCGATTTCTCGTTGGGTCCGACACTGGATTCCTGATTGGGAAGTTAGTGATGTCCAGTGTGTACGATGATTCTCAGGCGTTGGTATAGAAGACCGAATGGTATATTGGTTATCGGTTGATGAGTTGAGAGGATTATGGAAACGCAGGGCTGTGCTCTGCGTAACGGGGAAGCGATAGATTGAAGCTGGCGTAATGCGTGGTACGGTGGTGGCAGATCGTGCCGTGTGGTTCGAACAAGCTCTCAAGTGTGTCACAAAGGATGCAGAATTCCCTTCGCACGATGCATGGCGTACGTGCTCCTCGAGAGGAGAATCTCAGGACATCGCGAAGGGATGGCTTTCTACTGTCAGCGGGGTTGGGGAGGCAGTGCTTCCCTTATCAGTTATTGATAGCTTCGGAAGCATGGAGAGTCATTCCTGTGATCACGATGAGAGGGAACCTTGGAACCTAATCGGCTCCGAGCACCAGCACAGCCAAGCCGACTAAAACAACGGCGGGGAGTCGCGGCGCATGTGCAATCATCATGGTATGGGCGGAAAAGGGTCGCGGACATACTGCATTCTTTAATTCCGGGACATGAAGCGTGCGTCGTAAGACTACTACTAGCTGTAGTTTGGTGGTGAAGGTGTTCGAAGAGGGTGTCCCGAGTACTGTCCGTCCGGGAAGCCCCGAGGAGGCTCTGGAGAGACATTCGGCGAACGGCGCAGGTGCAAAAGTCAGCGGCGAGCTATGCAATGCCGTTAGTGGTGGGCAAAGACGATCCGGCCTGCTTGCGTGAAGTGCTCGAAATGCCAGACTCGCTTGGCCATTACGTGGACTGCAGGCTGCGCCGTCAAGGAACCCATTGATGTGTTGCATGCCATCGAATTCGTGCTGATGCTCGGCTGCGGCCCTCCGGATTCCCTATGTGGCAGTGCGCCACAGCGAACGAAGGACGGAAACGGCAGCAATGTCTCGCGGGCGACGACCACAGCCGGTCGGCGTGTCGGCGTTTGCACGAGGCACTGCAACGACGGTGGAGCGCAGAGTGTCGTAGATTTGCCGTGGTGTTGAGGGGAGGCCTGGAAACCTTAGCGCGCCAGTGAGCAGCGGCGGCCAAAAGGTGAAACGTGGCCGGGATCGACAGCCGCCCACCGTAGCCCACGCCGATCCAAAGTCTGTTTGCATCCCCCCAACCTCCGCCCAGGGGAGAACGCTGGCGTCTGCCCGGGTCCGACCAAGCCATCTGCGAAATCAGAGCCCGATGATTCGTGCTTCGTTGCGACCGCTGCTTTGTCTGTGCGCTCAGCCTCCACTACGCGTCAAAAGCCCAGCATGCCCAGCGCCATCCCCTCACGTCCCCGATAAGCCATCCCACCCGCCATAGGCTCGTTCAGGCCACAGGGCGGACGTGACGCGTACCTTCTCACGCTGGACCCTCTGACGTTGTCCCAGCCTACAGCCCGGCTCCCCGCCCTGACCGCTTACGGACAAGGTCAGCTCGAATCCGGGACGAAGTTTAACCATGTCCTCCGCAAAGTACATGAATAGCTGGCGTAGCTAAGACCGGCCCGTAGATACAAGTACACTGTAAGCACAGGACCGGAAACTCCAATCTCCCCTGGAGGCTGGCAACCGCACCCTGATATTTATTAAACCTTTGTCTTTCCCCTCCGATACGATTTGATATCCACACAACCCACGGGTCTGGGCTGCAATATTCGTCTCGCTTCTCCTCCGTATCTCGTTTTGTCAGTCCGTATTTTTATAGACACTTGGCAAGCCACCGCTTACAGCTTGGGCGCTCTTTGTTCCTCAGCTTGAACGCTCAGCTGTATTTTTCCGAAGCGTCCGTCTTGATTCCACGACACAACCTCAGAATGAGAAGTATGAGGAGAAGTACAGTTGCTGCAGGCCTGTTGGCGCTTGGTGTGTATCCTATTCTACTCGCGGCGACTGCGCTTACCATTGCTAGCATCTCGGGCGTGGGCTCAAGTTGCCAGTGTCTGCCCCTCGGACGATGTCTGCTTCAAGCTGAACATTCCGGACAGCACTGCATCGTCTGGCGATGGCGATATTTTCTTTCAAATATCGGCACCCAGCGACTACGAATGGGTCGCACTCGGCCAGGGGGATAGCATGTCGGGATCCAACATCTTCGTTGTCTACACTGCTTCCGATTCAAACGTGACGGTTTCACCGAGGCTGGGAACCGGCCATCAAATGCCCAATTTCAATGGGGATGCGCAAGTCACGCTGCTCGAAGGATCTAGCGTATCGGGCGGAAAGATGACAGCGAACGTGAAGTGTAGGTATTCGCAAGTTTCCATTGAGAATATTGCTGACCGTGATGCAGGTTCCAATTGCAACAGCTGGTCAGGCGGCACTGCAGACTTCACCTCCGGGAGCGGCAACTGGATATACGCGTATAAGTCCTCTGGCGGGCCCAAGGATTCCACAGATCAGTCCGCGAGCATCAGCCAGCACAACGAGCGGGACGCTTTCTCATGGGATTATGCTAGCGCAAAAGGAGGAAGTAGCGCCAATCCGCTCGTCAACTCTGCGCCATCTGGCACGGGAACCGGAAGTGGAGGTGCAAGCGTGACGAGCTGCGTGCCCCGGCCCACCTCCACCGGATCGGGATCGGGATCAGCATCAGGATCCGGATCAGGGACACCGACTACCGCGACTGACGACGATGATACTCAGACTCAGACGCTACCTCCATGGGCAACTGGAACCGGCCGACGTTTTGGTCCCCCACGCGAGAGTAAGCTCCCTGTCACCCGCGTTGTCAAGCGTTTTCTAACCTTCCTCTAGAGCGGCACGAGAAGCGCCAGGACGACGTCAATTACTGCGACGATAATTCGAACTCGAACTCGAACAACAACGCTGGCTTCACGCCCCTTCATTCGGGTGGCGGGGCAAACCAAACGAAGATGCTTATTGCTCACGGGACGATGGCAGCGCTCGCCTTTGTCATCTTCTTCCCTGTCGGCGCCATTGCCATTCGACTTGCCTCGTTCACAGGGCTTATATGGTTCCATGCTGCTTTCCAAGCTTTTGCGTATTTGATCTATATTATTGCGTTCGGGCTCGGTGTATACATCGCCAAAGACTACGACCTTGTAAGTGCTTCTCAACCCCGGCTGAGTGGGCATGGCTAACGGTATCACAGCTCGACGAGTACCATCCGGTCATTGGCATTGTTGTTTTCATCCTGCTCTTCTTTCAACCCATTCTGGGCTGCATGCATCACGTGCTGTTCAAGAAGTATCAGACCCGCACCTTCTGGTCTTACGCCCATCTCTGGCTCGGCCGGATCGTCATCACGCTAGGCATTATCAACGGCGGCCTCGGATTCAAGCTTGCCGACACGATGGGAATGGGATCGAAGTCTGGCATGATTGCGTACTCGGTTGTTGCGGCACTGATGTGGTCAGCCTGGGCTATTGCTTCGATTATTGGCGAGAGGCGGAGGAAGACGGCGGCAAGGAACGCGCCGCCCAAGTACACCGACAGCCCACCGGTGGAGACTAGGCAGAGGGCGGATATTCCGCATCCCGAGCAGGGGCATTATGCGCCCAGATAGGCGTGGTAGAGTAGTGGAAGAAGGACAAAACGTTAGGCCGTTGGAGTATTCTGGTTGAGGCAAAAAGGTAGCGAATTATATCTTGTTAGCATTATTCTTAAGTTCTCCTGTATCTACGTGAGGTGCAGGTAAACGTGACCTCTCTAAAAGTGAACTGGTTCTGCGTTGTCCCTGTTGAGATGGATGACAGGTTGGGATCTTTGGAAGCCTACATCATCGCGTTGTTGATGTGCTGGGCGTAAGCGAAGGGCACAGCTCGCGGCGTGTCTTCATTGATACATGTCCACGTCGAGGGGCATCTGTTGACGTATAGCGTTAGTTGCCCCAAACGCTTGCATCCCGCCAGAGTGAATGGAGCTGCTTACTAACACCAGCTTAAACTGGGTTAGCGTGCCAAGGCGACTCGTGGGGCATCGCCGGGGCGATTTTGGTCCTCCGACCAGGCGCCATCATCAACAAACAACCAAGGCACCACATTCACCCTTCACGACGCCACTCTGCGCTTATTGCAGTCGTACTCTGTGTCCTGATATCTCGACGTATCTTATATCCTCACCAAGCAGCGCAAAGCGGCCGTCCAACATGGGAGAGTCAAGGTACGATTGCGCCAGGCACCCAGAGCCCAACTTTCTCCAAGCACTCGTCTCGGCCGACACGACGTATGCTAACATTTCGCTCCGCGCAGGCAGGAACTCATCGCCTGGTTAAACAACCTCCTCCAGCTCAACATCACCAAAGTCGAACAATGCGGCACTGGGTACGTCGGGCTTGTTTCCACCTCAATGGGAAAAGCGCACAGCGCGGCTGCGGTGCCTTCGCGTGATATGGACACAGGTGGCTAATGGTTTGGACACAGCGCGGCGCTCTGCCAGGTCTTCGACAGCATATTCTGTGAGTAGTTTCATGCGATGCGTAGCCCCGCAGTGCTAACAGACGGTGCCAGATGACGTGCCTATGGGGCGAGTCAAGTTCAACGCCAATACCGAATATGCATATCTGCAGAACTTCAAAATATTGCAGAGTACGTGTTCATGTCCAGCCGAACCCGGCCAGCATCCGCTCCACCTTCACCCAATTGCTAACATGACACCCAGACGTGTTCGCCAAACACGCCGTCGACAAGCCCATCCCCGTCGAGAGGCTAGTGAAATGCAAGATGCAGGATAACCTTGAGTTCCTTCAGTGGACCAAGCAATACTGGGACCAGTACTTCCCTGGCCACGAGTACGATCCGCTTGCCCGCCGCAAAGGACAGGGCGGCATCGCCGCGACCGGCGCCCCCCCAGCGGCCCGTGCAGCCTCCAGTACCGCCCGACGAGCTCCCGCTGCAAGCAACTCCGCCGCCCCGAGGACCCGTACGCCGCTCGGATCCGGAGGCGGTGCCGCCAGCGCGGCCCTGCGAGAGGAAAACAACGTGCTCAAGGAGACGGTTGCCGGCCTCGAGCGTGAGAGAGACTTCTACTTCAGCAAGCTCCGCGACATCGAGCTGCTGATCCAGCAAGCCATGGAGGCCGAACCAGATCTCGAGAAGGAGGACGGGCTGCTCAAGCAGATCCAGAACATCCTCTACTCGACCGAAGAAGGCTTCGAGATCCCCGCGGAGGCTGAGGTGGGCGAAGAGGAGACCTTCTAGGCGAGGGCGTGATCTTCTGCATTTAAGCGCGGGACTGGGTCGGGATACCATTTCTTCTTTGGGCGGCCTCCTTACGGTGTGATGACTGACGAGTGGCATGAAAAATACGGCTGCTGGCGCGCCCTGCGCTCTGGGGAGGTGTTCGATAAGGCTGTTGGCAATAGACCGAAAGCACGTATCTACAGGAGATCTTCGTTCTCTCGTCCTCTATCCATTGGAGTAGCTTGGTGGCACCATGAAGTGCAGCGAGGGAGTGGGTGCATAATACAACTATTTTCCATCTCAGTCGACTCCTTCCTATGCATAGCCGCCTCACGCTTGTATTTGATACTGTTGGTTGCAGTGTATCTCCTTGATCTGTTCTTCGGGGAGGCAGTTGACTGGTCCTCCAAATCTGCGCCTCTGAGTACCTTAATAGCATTTCATGAAGACCGTTCATTCTTCAGACAGAAGTAAAGAGCAATGCTCGGCAGGCATGTGGTGCATGTTGCATCATACCCTCGAAAAGCGTCGTGTCCTATGCCTTCCAAAGCCTTCGCTCAAGCACAAACGCTCTTACTCCTCTTCGATAGCCCAAACATTCACCGGTTTCGCGCTCTCTCGCCCACCACCACGCCGCCCCATCATCACCATCACGCCGCCACGTCCCGAGAAGTTCTCTGGCGGCGGCTCCTCAGTGGTAAAATTCGCAGCGATGCAGCCCCAATTGCCGTCTCCCTAGTTCATAAGGCCAATACATTAGCAATCGATCCATGGAGAACAAAACGGAGTCCCATGAACTGAGCTGAGCTGAGCTTACCTCGCCGACGCAGCACGCCCAGCCCTCAGGATGGTAGTCCACGCATTCAGACAGGCTGTCGATGGGCGCGGGGTCGCTGCAGATGATGGGGCCTGAGGTGATGCAGGGGCAGCACGTGGCGTTGTAGCCGTCGACACAGGTGGTGTTTTCTTGGGCGGAGGTAAGTGGGAGGGAGAGGAGGAGGAGAAGGAAGGGGACGAGGAGGAGGATGCTGCAGGGCGTGATTGGGGGAGAACGCATCGTGTTGGTAAGTAGCTGAAAAGAAGGACCAGAGGGCAGAGTGAATTTGTTGGATTGGTGAGCTGGAGGGTGGCAGTGGTTTTATGGTTATCGGAAAGCTGGGTGATTAGGGCAGATGGGTGGTGACGTTGTTGGTGACACCGCGGTATCCTGTATGATTGCTTTCTGTTTCTTCGTGCGCCGGTATACGCAAACATGCAATGTCCCCCGCGCGTGTATCCCGTGGTAAGCGCACCGATGTAACTTGGCTGAGTGCAAGAAGGCATCCTCCGCGAGATAAGGCGAGCCGACCCAGACAGTGGACGAGGAAACCCGTTCTCATGTCGCTCAGTGTGAGATCCCTCATCACTCCCGTCAATTGTACATTTCCTTCGCCAACCACTCTCGCACTTTCTCCGTCTCCGTCCCTCTGTATCAGTCTAGAAAAAGCACAGAGCTCTCTACATGTGCGGTACTGCACCAACCAGTACCGTCACCATCCTGCGGTCACAGTATCATCCTCCAGTACTCGTGGGAAGCGATTCGACCACAAAGACTGTGTAGCGCAGGGGTGAACGTACTGCTGGAACGCAGCAAGCCCATTGTTTCTTCTTGTAGCATGCCTTCGGACTCCTGACGCGCTTTGGATCTTCGCGCGGCGACCGGACCGCCCAGGTTGTCTTCATCTCGGTGCAGCAGTAGTAGTCTTTGCTAGGGCAACGGAGTCCGTCCGACTGCTCCCACGGCCCTTCCACAACGGTTTGGTGGACGGAAACGTCCAAGTTGAATGCGGAGGAAAAGAGCACGAGACTGAGGAGAAAGAACACACGCATATTGTCTTCGTTGAGTGGGAGTGGGATTGAACGATGAGAATATGTTGCAACGGAGAGATTACGTCGCGCGGTTTTAGAGTGAAAGGAGAGGGGACTGGAGCGCAGAGGGGTGTGATGGAGACGGGTGAAACGGTGCGGTGCTACATGCTGGCTTCCGCGATGAAGACACTTCGCCCTATTGAGCATTTAAGCCGCGAGCATGTCATACTCCAGATCAAGTCTAGCAAACTGGTGCCTGCTGTAAAGCTTTTGAAGAAACAGACTACGACCTGAACCGGCTCTCGGGACGCTGAGCTTCTTTTCAGCTATACTGTGACTATTCCTTCAAACGCCCGTTTGATAGACGTTGCTCCCACGAGGTCCGGTGCTCGCGCTAGATACCTACAGGCTTCAGCCTTGTCTTCCGCGCTTGAAGGCCCTCAGGCTTGCCTTTCTGTTTCTTGAGTCTGCTTTCTGTAGAAACCTCTTCTACTGAGAACAGGCACTGATGTGTACTGTGTGTAACAAAGAGGTGTTAATGGGTTCCAGACGAACTTCGTTGACAACGCAAAGCTGAGTGTTAATGGGACCGGGTGAACACATCTTAAACGCTGGGCTGTTGGTAGATAAAGGTACAAGTAGGAGGGTTTGAAGAGGCTCGCGCAGAAAAGCGTCGACCTCGGGAAACATTGGAGAATAATCGACGCCTAACCCTTTTGGGACTGCAAGCGAAATCAACTTTACCCTCACCCTCCAGGACTTCCCGATAGCGGCAGCTGCTACCAATCTTTGTTGGACCGTCTGTAGTGCTATTGTCGTGATAAGTCTCCATGGAATATCTCTCACGCCACAATCTTCCAAATGTTTAGCTGTGAGGCTTCAGCCTCGCCCCCACACCTCGGGGATCAACGGGCATGAAGCTTACATCCTGTACGTAGATGCGTCGCTAAAATGCACGAGCCTCTAAGTTTAGCACCTGTCGATATAAGGACTCTTATCGATTAGCCGGCCTTCCTGCTTGTCTTACCCACCTCTATCATGACAATCAATATCCGGGCAAAGCCTCACGTCTGCTGGGGCTAACATGCCGTCGTAGGAGCAAGAAGATGATGGAGGAGGCGGGGTGCATACATATACTCTGTGCCGCTGTTTTATGAAGAGCTGATATATGGCTTCAGACCCTTGGATCAATAGCTTTCGATTGTTCTCCATGCTCACCTATATCGTGAATTATAATAGTTGTCTTGAAGATGGCTGATCAGAGTTACAATGCTGTCATTATTGCTGTCGTGGCTGTCTTCGTCACTTTGACTGTTGTAACGACAGCTTTTCGCCTGTACACCAAGGTTGTCGCCGTGAAGAAGTCAGGTTGGGAAGACTGTAAGTCGCCTTAGGACTACCTCGGATGCCCACTAACGCTTCACCTAGGGTTGATGTGCGTTGCCACTGTAAGCGCCTCCTGTCTTTCATGTTGCCTACCACACGACTGACACACGCACGAAGGTAGGGCTAGTGACCATTTGCGGCGCAGGCGCAGGGTCCCTCTCCCTTGGCCTCCTCCAGCATACGAAGGACATTCCCCGACACGATCTGATAGCTCTCGGCAACGTCATCAACGTCATAGTCTTCGTCTACATCCCGGCCATCGCCTTCACAAAGCTCAGCATCCTTCTCCAAATGACGCGAATCTTCATCCCCATCCACGGCACCAAGTCCTTCTACGCCATGCTCGCGTTCATCACTATCAATATGCTGTACTACCTCGCGGACTTCATCGCCCAGTTCGTGGCATGCTTCCCGCGCTCCAAAACGATGAACGAGGAGATACCGGGCATGTGCGAAATCTGGCTTGTAAATAGCATCCTTAGCGGCGTCTTCAATATGGTTTCGGACTTCAGCATGTTGGCCATGCCGATTTTCTGGATTACGCGGCTGCATATGTCGACTGGCCGGAAAGTCGTCGCTTCCGCTGTGTTCACGGTCGGAATACTGTACGTTGGTCGGTCGTTCGGGGGAAGCTTCAGGGAGCTAACCGAGCCCAGGGCCTGCGCAGCGAGCACGACTCGTTTGGTGTTCAGCATCAAATATATGCTGAACACGTCCGAAGACGAGATGGACTCTAATGTCCGCCTGGCTTTGTGCAGGTTGGTTTACTTCGCCTCTTCAGCGACAAAACTGACTTTCTCAGGACATCAGAGGTCACAGCTGGAATTGTGTGCGGCAACCTTCCCAGCCTGCCGGCCTTCATTA
Organism: Trematosphaeria pertusa; assembly: GCF_010094035.1. Classification (NCBI taxonomy): domain Eukaryota; kingdom Fungi; phylum Ascomycota; class Dothideomycetes; order Pleosporales; family Trematosphaeriaceae; genus Trematosphaeria; species Trematosphaeria pertusa. The sequence continues at coordinate 1,391,834 of NW_022987218.1, read as the reverse complement.
GGCACGCGAGGGGTAAAGACCAGAGCAGTGGAGTGGTGGTTCAAGCGAAACCTCGGGGCGGTGACCTGGAGAAACTGCCGTCGATGCCTGATAAGATGCCGGAGCTGGTTTTCCTAGCGGGCGCCCGTGGCGAAGTTATTTGAGACGGTGTTGTTCCATTGACAAAACGAAACAACTATTCGTAAGGTAGAAAACGAAGAAGAGGCCCCTGGCATCTCAAAGGGGGAGCGCCTCTTCGCACGAGCGGCGCGGTTGTACGGGAGCTGTGCTATCTCAACGACTTCGCAGATCGTCCGTTGATATCCGGGGCGTTAGAGAGAACTCGTCTAAGGAGATCCTTCACGCATGTGGCGAGTATGCTCTTCGATTCATCGTGTTAGCATCTCGAAAAGCAATTCTAGGGACGGTCACCAGACTTGGAATTATAGATAAGAAGCAACGTTTGGGAAGGAAAAGATGGTAAAAGGTTCTCTTCCGGTGTAGTTCGATAGAAAAAAATCAAAAAAGCTCGAGGCCCTTGCATAAACGATCGACGACTAGCCGCGTTGGGCACATAAGCGAAGACGCGACTTCCCTCTCCCCGAGCTGCTCCTCGTCTCCTTCTCGTCACCCCACCCCACACCATTAGCAAGCGCGTCTACGGCGTGTTCTCGCCACCAAGTGTGTCAAGTCACCAACAAAGAGTCGCTCGAGCTATGGCGTTTTCAGTCGAACGATGGTCCCACGTGCATGGACCCCGCACCACCGAGTGCTCATCTACCCCGCCTGACCTCATACTTCTTGGATGACGCGCCTGTTATATAAACCTCCTAAGCCGCCGACGTTATATCCGTTGTTTCTGCGATTTTTCCAATTCTCTCCGTCTTTGGTATCACTTCCCGCCCGGCAGACAGTACGCCTTGCCATCGGACCAATTGAGCCGTTCTACCCCCGAGGGACGCCATGGCCAACTGGTCGGATCTCCCCGCCGCGCTCAAAGGCAGCTTGGACAAGCTCTCTGAGCTGCTCGAATCCGACGCCCAGCTAAAGGCCTTCACGACTTCCAATGCAATTGACAAGCCTGCGACCTTCGGCATCAAGTCCAGCGACTCCGACAATGCTCTCCTGATCACCGTCGCCAATGGCTCGGCAAAAGCCAAGACGGGCCCCTCGAAGGAAACCCTCTTTGCCCTCCAGGCCTTACCCGAGCAATGGGCGGAGTTCTTCAAGGAAGTTCCAGTAGCGCCCTATCAGAGCTACTGGGGTATGTTCGGCATGAACATCAAGCAGAAAGGCATCGAGGTACAGGGCGACCAGACCGCCTTCGCCCACTGGACGCATGTATGGAGACGCGTTCTGGAGCTCGCGCACGACGCGCATTGCGGACCCATGAAGGAGGACACGCAACCTGAGCAGACCAGGGATTACCTCACCGGTCGCTATGTGTATCTGGATGCTCCTGTGTGGGGCAAGTGCAAGGTCTTCTACGAGTGGTCGGGCGAAGGCAAGCAGCAGATTGTGTTCCTGCACACTGCCGGAAGCGATGGGCGTCAGTACCATGGTGTCATGAACGATGCTCGAATGCGCCAGAAATGCACCATGTACTGCTTTGATCTCCCGGGACACGGTCGAAGTTTCCCGTCGCAGCAGTATTTCCCGGGCGCCCACACGAATACTGAAGACAGCTACGTCGGTATCATTGGGGCTTTTGTGAAGGCCCTGGGCTTGCGAAGACCGATCATCTGTGGAGCGAGCATGGCAGGCCAAGTTTGCCTGGCTGTTGCTATCCGGCACAAGGAGGTTGGATGTGGAGGCACGATCCCTCTGCAAGGGTGAGTCAGGCGTACTTGGACCTATGAAGAGAGGTCGCTAACGCTTGCAGTTCTGAATATCTCAACATGGAACGTCAGTGGTTCGACCGCTCGCCATACGTCAACCAGTCCCTCTTCAACCCAGAATGGGTCTACGGCGTGAGAGAGTCCACGTCCTTACCATCAAGCGTGCTGTACTGACAAGGATATAGATGATGGCACCAACCACGCCGCTGGTCAACAAGCAGCTCATCTGGCATCTCTACAGCGGCCAGGCGTACGGAGTAAGCTTTCCTCTCTCACCTCTACCGGTCCCCCACTAATGTCTTCTACGCAGATCTTCCATGGCGACCTCGACTTCTACTTCGGCGGGTGGGACGGACGTGAACGTGTTGCTTCCATCAATACCCAAAACTGCCCGGTCTTCATGCTGACCGGCGAGTACGATTGGTCCAATACACCCGAGATGAGCCAGAAGACAGCGGACAAGATCCCTGGTGCGAAGCACAAGGCGATGCCAGACCTGGGACACTTCCCGGCGACGGAGAATCCAGCCAAGTTTGTGCCCCATCTGCTGGAGGCTATCGATCATATTCAGAAGGTGCGACAGGAGAGTTTAAGTACGATGCGTTTGGGCGCAGAGGGGTGAGGGCATAGCAGGTGGGGAGTCTGGAGGTATTGTCCATGGTGCTGGGTGGCTCCTAAGCTGGCTTGCTGGTTCACGGGTTTTCCTTATGCACTGCAATTGCTTTCTGCATTCCAATAGCCGTCAAGTTCGTTAGTAGCAACACAGACTCATTCAAGGAATTTTGTCATTCTATTATTACAAGGGTAACAAGTCCGGCTCCTCTCTCAAGACACTCAGCCCATCCTATTCGCTCCCGACGTCAAGCCGACGCTGTTGTAACCACCAGTTTCCCTCTTATCAAGAGCAGCCCATATGGCGAATATCGCACCAACACCAGTGATAGCCGCCCGGGCTAGATTCAGCATCGCCCACTTATCAATCAACGCATGTGTCGTCTCGCCGCTCGTGACCCCCGCCTCCGCGGCCTTATCGTCCAGCGAGGTACCAGCAAGGCTTGTCTCCTTCTCGAAAAGCTTGTCATTGGTTGGCTTGAGGAAGGCCAGGGTGAATGGGACGATGCTGGGGAAGAGGATGGCCGCTGCGATATTGAGCTTGAACGGCAACGATGAGGGGTCCTCTGGACAGGGTTAGCACAAGTTAGACTTTAGGAAACATGCCGGAATGGGTATGCATACGGTGGTAGGCGACGTATGCTACGGCGGCAGAGCTGATGAGGGAGAGCGGAATGCCGATGGATTTCCCAGTATCGTAGACTTTGCGCCACTGGCGTGCTGCGAGAGGGGCTGGAGCTAGCATCACTGCGGGTATGCTGATGAAGGAGATGCCCATGTTTCCGCCTGCGAGAGTCAGCCTAATGCTTTTCGGGGCCAATGAGATGGGCAATTCGGAAAGTTGCACGTAGCCTAAACTAAACTATGAGGCACTGACCGAAGAGGTACGTGCTGGCCGTGATGCCAACGGCTTGCGCGACGAGAAGCCCAGCCGGGGGCTTCTCGTTGAAGAGATAGCCTGCAGTCGCCATTGTAGTGGGAAACGAAGTATAAAGAGTTGCAAAGCCGGATTAAGGGTGGAATTAGGGGATTTGGAGAGCAAAGAGAAGGTTGGTGGTCTGAGGAAGTATCTACACGTTACTCCCCCTTACGTCACATCGAGCTATCGATATCGCGAAACACTGCGAATTGGCCAATCACAAGCGCGCTCTACTAAACACTAACTTTTAATTTTAACAGTAACGTACTTTATTAGCGAACGCCCCATATCACCGAACGCCCCACGATTTCTTGGCAAGGAAAATTAACAAAAATCTGCGAGTTTTTCTTAAATAACTAAGCGAAACCTTAATATATTTCTATAAAAATTTATATATATATTCTCTATAGTATATTACACCTTATATTAAAGTTACACTAAGATATATTTTATAATTAAAAAGCTATACGTATTTAACTAACTTTTAAGAAAAATTTAGTTTACTTCTAGTAAGTACTATTATATCTCTATAATAATCTATAAAACTTATAGTATATAATATCTATAACGTAATAAAAGTTTCTAGAAAACTTTTATAGCGCTAGCTCTTCTAGATATAGCATAATAAGAGATAGAATTTAGAAAAATATCTTCTTTAGAGATTTTTCTTCTAACTATATATATATATAGTTAATCTAGCTATATAAAGTTATTATTTTATAAATTATAGTAGAGTTTAACTATATAGAGCTTATTAACTAATAATATAGTAGCTTTAAGTAGTTATTTAAAAGTAAAGTCTTTTTAATAGTATAGTATAGAAAGATAGAAATATACTAAAACTATTTTAAAATTATTACTTCTAAATATATAGAAGGCTTATAATATATATAAGCTTATAATATATATAAGCTTATAATATATATAAGCTTATAATATATATAAGCTTATAATATATATAAGCTTATAATATATAACTTTATATAGATAGATTATTTATATATATATATATATATAGTTAGAGAAGAAAACTCTAAAAAGATTATTTTATACTTCTATCTTTTATTACGCTATATCTAGAAGAGCTAGCGCTATAAAAGTTTTCTAGAAACTTTTATTACGTTATAGATATTATATACTATAAGTTTTATAGATTATTATAGAGATATAATAGTACTTACTAGAAGTAAACTAGATTTTTTCTTAAAAGTTAGTTAAATACGTATAGCTTTTTAATTACGTAATATATTTTAGTATAACTTTAGTATAAGGTGTAATATACTATAGAGAATATATATAAATATTTTTATAGAAATATATTAAGGTTTTGCTTAGTTATTTAAGAAAAACTCGTAGATTCTTATTGATTTTCCTTGCCAAGAAATCGTGGGGCGTTCGGTGATATGGGGCGTTCGCTGATAAAGTACGTTATTTAAGAAATACTAGTTGATTTTCCTTGCTTGGCATTTTTGGGGGCTTTGGTAGTGTAAGAGTTTTAGTAGTAAAGTACGTTATATTTATATCTTAACCCCTAGTAATTCACGCCTGGTGTTCCTGCTAATGCCCCTTCGTTTGCAAAATTAATTATTGCATACGAATTAAGTTCAACATTATGCTACCTACTCATTTAACGCATATTAGCATGTTGTACACCGCAATCTGGGGGGAGCTAGCCGAAAACCTACTTGCAAGTGTGGCTCTGGCCCTGACCGTAGACGGCCTTGCAATTAGGGCACTGAACCTGGTTATTGGAAGACTTTCCCAGGATCATGGCGGGGGCTTCGATGGCGGCGTGGTTGACAGCAGCAGTGGTGGTTTAGTTAGCCATTTCGAAATTGCTGGATTATTTGGTTGGGAAGTTCAATTTAAGGATGAAATAGTTGAGGGAAATGAATCATTCGAATTGATGGTTGATGGTTGATGGTTGATGTCTGAGTTCCAGTCTTCCGCGGCGACGGAAGGTCTTATAAACGTATCTGATCTACCTTGAAATTCATGGTAGAATGCTTCCGGCTCTCATATGATACTGCTTCCGTGTCATGTGGGAATCCTTGAGCGCTTACCTGCCGCCTTCGTTCGCCGTGGCTGTGGACTACGCCGCGAAGAAGCAGAAAAGATAGAGTCCAGTGTGCTCTGGATTTTCTTCTCGGTGTGTTGATTGGACTCCAAAGCCCCAAAGTGAAACTCCACCGGTGAAGGGACCTGCAGGTAGCGGTTGTCGGGAGCGGGGTAACTTTAGACGCTGCGGCACAGTATGACTCTGCATGGTGAGAATTAACCTGTCTGGCTATATGATTGGGTTGGTAGGGTTATTGGTGCTAGCAGCATGAACTAGTAAGGACACAGTGGGAATCACTCGCCAGCGTAAGTTCAACCGGTGAGAATCGTTCGATGGGAATCGTCGTGGGTTGTGTATGCTGCGGCGCGGCCCGCCCCTACGCCGACGATTGGTGGCATGAAACTGGACTTCTGGACACTCAATGTATGCGAACACCGCGAGCTGAGTAGTAATTTTCGCTGTTGCCTTCGGCGCGCAGGGGATGAAGTAAGAGTGGTCGTCTTGAATCATAAAAGGGTGTGCAGCTCGAAGCGAGGTGGTACACCCAGAGCGCATACACCGCACAGACTCTCATTAAACAACAAAAAGCGGGGCAAAAAGGCAGCCCGACAGAATCACCCAGGCGCCTCCGCGCACTCTACATCCACCTTCCGTCCTCAACCTTTTTTTTTTTTGCGCCTTTCAATCTAACATTGCAACATGACCGCTGCATCAAAGAAACCGCCAAGTGCACGTTGGAAATCTTTCGAAGGATGGGACTACAATGGCATGAAGCAACGACTAGAACAGTTCATGGAAAGAGTCCATAAAGCAGCCCTTCTGGAGCACGTTGAACGAGTTTCGGGAAAGACGGCAAAGATGAGTGAGCCGTTCTCTGCTGGTCAATATTGGTGTTGCTTCGAGTTCATTCTTGACGACCACAGTTTGGTCATCGCTCGCGTGCGACTACCTCAACACCCAGACAGCAATGAAAACACTACGGAGGACTCGGAGCTATATGCCATCCAGTGTGAAGTCGCAACCATGGAGTTCCTCCAGAACAATGCCACAACTGTTCCCGCACCCAAGCTCTATACCTACGAGCCGCCAGGATCACGGCAAGCCCTTGCAGTTGGTGCATGCTACATGCTGATTGAAGGTTTCTATGGGAATACATTGCAAGACGTGGAATTTGACATCTGCGATCTTCCCGTACGTTTTAACTCTCCCCTGCGCTACTACTCTGTGCTCTAGACATCAACTAACAGATCAGATGCATTCTCAAGAACATATAATAGCTCAATGGACGTCCATCCAGGCCGAGCTAGCCACGTTCTCCTTCGCCGAGATCGGTTCTATCTCGCAATTTTCCAAAGAGGGCAACGGCATGGCGACAGTCGGTCCTCTAGCTGCTGCCGTAGCAGAGCGATTCCCATCCGGAGGCCCTTTCACAACATCTCAGCAGTATTTCGCGGCTGTGGGCGAGGCTAGATACACATCCGCTCGCAAGGATGCCTCCGAGTTCGAGGAACCCGACGAATCTGATAGATTCTCGGTCCTTGGCGCCTTCGTCTTCTGCGACATCGTGTCTAGTACTGGACTGTTCACTGACAAGGAGCCATCTTTCCATCTGAACCATATGGATATGGGAACTCAGAACATTCTCGTGGATGATGACTTCAACTTCTTAGCAATCATTGATTGGGAGTTTGCTCAGACGGCACCTGTGCAAGTCAATCATTTTCCAAGTACACAACTCCCAGCCAACTTTTTGCAATATCCGCTGACCTTCAATCTACTACCCAGTGCCCTTTCCTCTCATTTCGTCTTCCGCGAGCATACAAGAGATACTCCAGGACCCCGAGCACCTAGCTTTCCGCAATGTTTCACGGCAGACTGCCGCGCAGAAGCTATACCAGCAAAAGTTTCAGGATGCAGAACGGAACTTAGAACGGAAAGGGAGGCCAGTGCGTCCCTCCATTGCAGACGGACTACAGAAGCCTGCTTCAAGAATATATGCAATCTTGGAGAAGCTTGGGGGATTCTGGGGAACTTCTGAGGAGCTTACATATGAGATGGTGCGGCTCGCTTTTGGATTTCAAGGTGACGAGGCGAAGGCATATCTTGAGGCGATGGAGATGAAGATGAATGGGAAGAAGGATTAGTGTTAATTGTTGGTGGTAGCGGAAGAGCTTAAGATACTAAAGGATCGTGAGTACTGGAGACGGGCTAGTGCGATCCAAGAAATTGCGGTTGCCCGCTCCGTCGACATACGATGTGCCGACCATGAAAAGTCCTATCAGACCCAAGCGGAGGCCTTGTATAGGCCCCTTTTATAGGCTACAGTGTCGTAGTCCTACCCGGAACAGCCTCTTGCCCCGTAGCTTCCTATTAAATTAATATCGAAATGTTTCTAGACACTGTTACTACAGTAACGCTTCTCGCTATATTAGGGGGAAAGCTAAGGCCTCTATTTAGATAACTTCTCTAGGCCTATTAAGAGTATAAGCTCTATTTTCTAATTAGCTATAACGTACTTTACAAGCGAACCGCCTATATAAGCGAACCGCCTACGATTTCTTAGCAAGAAAAATGTAAGGTAAGTAGCGAGGTAGGTAGACAATATACTAAGAAGCAGTAATATAATATATTAAGTAGTACTAGTATATAGTTAAATTCTTATAGAGTAAGAATAGAAGAAGACTAAGCTATATACTAGACTACTATATAACTATAGATAAGCTAAGTGTTACGATTACAGGATTAGAAATAGGGTTAGCTAGCTAGAACAGAGAAAACGGTAAGCTAAGCCTAGAGTTACGAGACAAGAGATTACGTGCGGAGTTATAGAAATAATTAGAGTTACGTAACGTAGATTAGATAGATTAGACAGATTAGAACTAATCTAAGTAATTAGACCTAATCTAGAAGATCTACGAGAGCTAGAGCCTTAGTATCTAATCTAGCTAAAATAGTATATATATATAACTAGAAGAAGCTTACTTCTTATAGCTTCTTATAGTTATTACTTTATTTATTAAATTACTATAGAGACTTATAATTTATAGTATTATTATGTCTACTTCTTTATTACTAAAGATTCTAGCCTAAAGTATACCTCTTGCCTTCTCTTACAAACGTAAGCTCTAGTCTTAGTTAAGAGAATAGCTTGTAATAAAATAACTACCTAACGTTAAAGAGTAGAACTAACATATTAATAGTTAGAACCTAATTAGAAAAAGCCTAGGTAAGAAAGCTAACTATAGAAGAATAGATTATAGAACTCTAATAGGTTGTTATAGTACTCTAGAAGATAAGCGTTTAGTAGGTAGAAGAGCTAGCTATAGTAAAATAATAGGCCTAGGCTAAGATTACTCTACTACAACGCTTTAATAGTAAAAGAGAGAACCTTAACGTATTTCTAGTAGCTATAGAACTCTACCTATAATATAACGCTATAGTATTCTTATAGAATAAGAATAAGATTCTAGAAGCTATAATAAATATAGAAGAGAAGGCTCTTACGTAGACTAAACTCTATATATTAGACTAGCTAGAAAATAAAGGTAATATAAAGAGAATATAATAGTCTATAGACAAAATCTTTAAAAGTTAGACTAGGTTTATAAAGCACCTTAAAGAAACGTTTAGAGAAGTTAACGTATATAAGGTAGTCTAAGAAAAGCTATTCTAACTATAATAAACTAGATTAGTATCCTAGTATACAGCTACGTTTAGGTAGCTAAGTACTTACCTAGACTAGAATAACCTTACGCTAGTAGAACTCTTCTATAAAGAGTTAAAGAAGTTAGTTAAGAATAATATCGCGTACGCTAAACAACTAGAAAATCTAAGCAATACTATAGAGATAGTAGTTAAGATTAATAATTAATAATATAAATAAAATTTAGAACGCTAATAGTTAAGAGATTACTTTATTCTAGTAATAGTTAGAACTAGACAACTATAGACTATGTTCTAAGAAGACTCTATAGACCTAGACTAGGTTAAGACCCTATAGAAAGAAAAACAGACTCTAAAAAATAAGAAGAAGGCATAATACTTTAAGAAAGAACTATACCTAGTCTATAGAGAAAAAGAATACTTTGCGCAAAAATACCTAAAGAAAAAGAAAATAGTTAGAATAATTAAAGTAGACTATAATAGCCTCTTATAGATAGTATATTATAATAATAGCTATATAACGTACTAGAGAAATAAGGTTAACTTAGAATAGTACCTAATAAGAGTTAGAGTAATTATGCTAGAATACTCTACGTATACTAAATACCTTACTCTAGATACTATCTAATAATATATTAACGCACGATAGTACTAGATATACGTAGAATTCTATAATATATAGAACTATTAGTACGTATACTAGAATATTCTATTTACTAATAATAAATTCTAGAAGGCGTTAGACGCTCTTAAGAAAGTAGCTAGGTTAGTAGAATACTTTATAGATAAAGAAGTATACACGTATATCTAGAAGATATACTAAGGCTTCTCTATATATTACTCTAGAGTCTAGAAAGCTAGGTAGTAGTAACTAAGGTGTGTAGAAAGAGGTAAGTATAAGAATCTCTTCTATAAAGTATACCTAACTAAACTATTATAAGAAAAGAAACTCTCTAGACTATTTCTATATAACTAGAAAATTAAAGCACGCCTATAGTAGAAGCTGTACTAGCTATATAAAGGCGACTATCTAGGTTATAACTACGTCTACTAGGCCTACCTACTAGTAGTCTATAGGGAGAAGAGTAAAGTAGTAGTTAAGATAGCTATTAGTACATAGAAACTAGATAAAGAAGAGATTTAAGTAGCTACGTATATAGACCTACGCCCTAGAGATACTAGCTAAATAGTAATACTAGAACTAATTAAGAAAGTCTACGGCGAAGAATACTACGCTAAACTATAGAAGTAGTATGCTATAGAATGCTAGTACTACTAAAAATAATACTAAACTATTAGATAGATAGCCTAATACTCTAACTACTATACGCTTAACTATAAGTAGTACTTTCTAGAATAGAAGTACCTATACTATAGAAAAAAGGCTAAGAATAAATATATAAAACTTTATTAGACTATATGTTTACTAGAAAGGTGCCTAGTACACATAGTAGAAAAGAAATAAGGATTAACACTAGCTACCTCTTTAAAGTTAAAAAACTAGAAGACCTCTAAGGTAGAGGTCTAGCCTAGAAAGGCTCTATTTAGACTATAGGTAAAATTATTACTCTAAAACCTAGAACGCTACGCGTAAAAGCTATATTAGAAAATAAAAAATTTATAGCCTATATAGATAGTAAAGTAGTAAAAACGTATATTTTTACTAGCCTAGTAAAACTATAGAATATACTATTTTAAGAGAAATAATAGCTATACTAAGTATAACTTATAGATAACTAGCTACCTACCTTTAGCTAAGAATAGATTTACTTAGAAACTAAGGCATAGGTATTAGATGTCTAGAGAATATAGAAACAATAATTCTATAATATTATAGAACTAGAAAATATAGATATACTTCTAGAGCTAGATTAGCTATAAAGATATAACTCTAATATTAGTTAGATTAGGTTAGAACTCTAAGGAAGGCCTAAAGTAGTATAAAAGGCTAGAGTAAGATACTACCTAAGAGCTTACTAAAAGCTAGAGGTAAAGATTAGAAGAATATCCTCTACAAGTTTAACAAAATAGGTAAGAAAATAACCTTAAGACGTTAGCGTTATATAGATACGAAAGCTACAACCTAATATAGAGTAACTACTTTAGAAAGTTAAAAAGAACTATAAGAAGTTCGCGTTATTATTTAATAGATAGAATAATAGCGTTCTACCTAAATATAAGCTATAGAACTATAAGATATCTATAGAAAATAAAGCTACGCTAAAACTAGAACTAATATACCTACTTAGCTATAGGTAAAGAGAGAAACTTTAAAGGTATCTAGAGAGACTTCTCTAAAAAGAATATATCTAAGAAAGCTAAAGTCTAATAGTATTACTAGTACTATTTATACTAAAGAAAAATAGATAGTTAAGGCTATATATTAACTACTAATAGCTTAATTAAGTAACTTAAAAGAACTAATATCTACTATCTATAATCTTAGAGCTAACAGACTAGCTTATAAGAGTATAGTAGTTTATAAAGTTTAATATCTAAGAAGAATACTACTAAATAAGAATTAAGAAAGGCTATAAATAGAAAACCGCCTTTAGAATAAGAGAAGAACTATATAAATACCTAGTTATGCTATTTAGACTTACTAATACACTAGCAACGTTCTAAAGCATAATTAACGCAGCTCTATATAAATATATAGAAAGGTTTACTATAGCCTATCTAGATAACGTACTTATATATTTAAAGAGAGAACTAGAAGAATATAAGAACTACGTATAAAAAACGCTATAGAAGTTTAGAGAGTATAAACTTCTAATAGCTTTTAATAAAAGCGAATTCTATTATATAGAGACTAGCTACTTAGAATTTTATCTAACTCGCGAGAGAATCTAGATAGAAATAGATAAGGTTTAGGCGATTCTAAACTAGCCTATACTCTAGATAGTAAAAGAAGTATAATTCTTTCTTAGATTTGCTAACTACTACTAAAAGTTTATCTAAGAGTATTTATAGATTACAATACTACTTATAAAGGTTACTAAAAAGAACTAAGAATTTAGATAGAAAGACCTATAATAATAGGCGTTTAAGACGCTAAAATAAATATTTACTACTATACTACTATTACAAATATTTAATAAAAATAAACCTATATAGGTTAAAATAGATACCTTAGATAGAGTACTAGAGGCATGCCTTAGCTAACCTAGAGAAGATAGTAAGTACTAACTATACTTCTTCTACTTAAGAAAGTTCTTAGTACTAGAACTTAACTATAATATATATAATAAGAAACTTATAGCTATTATAGTAGTAATAAAAGAATAGAAAATATACTTAGAAGACGCTAAGTACTCTATTAACGTAGTATTAGACTATAAAAACCTTACAGCGTTTATAACAATAAAAACGCTAAATAGATAATAAGTTAGGTAGGTAGAAACGCTAGCTACACTAGACTTTATAATCTAATACTAGAAGAGTACTAAGAATAGAGTAGTAGACGCGCTTAGCTAAAGAGCTAACTATATAGTAGTAGCTAAGAAGAAATATAAAGCTATACTTCGCGCTAAACTAGATAGAACTCTAGAGTATAATAGCCTATAAATTAGCTAGGTTATAGAAATCTAAGACTAGTAGAATAATAAACTAGAGCCGCCTAATAAGTAAGAAAAAAGAAAGGTACTAGAAGCTTTATAAATAGAATTTCTTTAGAAATTCTATAGCATAATAACGCATAGATACTAAGAAATTAGACGTACTCTTAAAAGACTATAGCAAGAATATAGGTTTCTAGTAATAAAGAAAAAAGTTATAAAGATAGTATAAGAATACATAGAGTGCTAATAAAATAAAGTAGTTAGATATTAACTATATAGATTACTATAACCTCTAGAACTACCTATAGTACTATAGTAATATATTACTATAGACTTTATTATAAAACTACCTAGATTAATTAAACTTACGTTATAAAGAAAGTATAATACTATCTTAGTAATTATAGACTAATTTACTAAATACGCATACTTCTACCTAACTAGCAAAACTCTTAAAGCTAAAGAACTAGCTTATAAGGTAAGCTAATAACTATTTAGCTAGTATAGAATACTAGAGTAGGTTACTATAGATAGAGACAAGTTATTTATATCTAGGTTCTAGAACGCACTACTTAGCTAGATAGAGATAAGTAATTAAATATTAACTAGCTTTTACCTATAAACTAATAGCTAAATAAAATAAACAAACTAGACTCTAGAAGAATACCTAAGAAACTACATTAACTAGAAATAAAATAACTAGGTTAAACTACTATCTATAGTATAACTAGTATATAATATAGTAAAATAAAAAACTATAGAGATAACTCTCTACTAAGTATATTATAGCTATAAGGCTAGAATATATAGATTACTAGTATATATAGCTATAATCTCTCTAAAGGTAGAGAAAAAGAAGTACTAGATAAGAATAATCTATAATAAGCTATAGAAAATAGTAGAAAAAATAACTTAATAAGTAAATAAGAAAAGAATTAAGAGACTAACCTTTAAGAAGAGAAGTAAAGTTTTTATTTTATAAAAAAACTTATACACTAAACAACCTAGTAAAAAGCTTAATTACTTACGAATTAGACTATTTAAGATTAATAGATAACTTAGACCTATTAACTTTAGACTAAAGCTACTACTAATAATAAGAATATACTCTATATTCTATAAATCTAAACTTAAGCTAGCGCCTAATAACGCACTACTTAATAAATAAACTAAGATAGAACTAGACTAGAACTATAAGGTTAAAAAGATACTAGATAAAAAGCGTATATAAGGTTAGTAGAAGTACTAGATAAGATAGAAAGAATACTTACTAGAGAAAGACACCTAGAAACTACTAGAGAACCTTAGAAACTACTCTAAGAAACTTAAGAAGTTTTATTAGTAGTACTAACTCTAAAACCTAGAAACTAGAACTCTAGATTCTCTAGATAACTCTAGTTAAATAACTAAAGAGAATTAACTAAGAGAATAGAAAGTTATAGCTATAAGAGTTACTATACCTTACGCTTTAACTACTCTAACTTCTTAATATTAGCTAGATCTTTTAAAAGCAGCACGTTGTAATAATACTATACTAGCTCTAACTACTTTTATAAGCGCTTACTACGAGTATTCGCGAACTACTAGAATTTGTCTAGGCGAGCCTCTTAGGCACGCAGGCGATTTAGCTTAAGCTACTAAGTCTTAGCAAGGCGCTCTGCCTTAAGACTAGCCTTAGACTACTAAGAACATAAATTAGCTACTAACTAATCTAGCTTCTCTACCTCTTTCTAGTCTAACACCTTATTATAAGACTAACTCTTTATAATATACTCTAAGTAATAGCTAGAAGATACCTCTATAACGTAACGTAGATTATAGAAATAGTAAGCGCTATAAGAGTTATTAGATATATTAGCGCTAGTACGTAGAATAAGATTAGCGTAATAGTAATAGTAAACTATTAAAGACTTAGTACGCGTAGGCGGCATAGTAGAAATAGAAAGAGAAGAAAGAATATAATACTATAGAACTATAGATAGTACTACTCTTATATAAAAATAGCGTAGAATAACAAAACACTATACCTAGAAATAGAATAGAGCTTTAAGATAACGCTTTAGAAGAAGAAGCGAGTATTATAATTATAGAATTAAAAATAGAGTTAGCTAGCTAGAATAGAGAAAATAGTAAGCTAAGCCTAGAGTTATAAGATAAGAGATTATGTATAGAGTTATAGAAATAATTAGAGTTACGTAACGTAGATTAGATAAATTAGATAGATTAGAACTAATCTAAGTAATTAGACCTAATCTAGAAGATCTATAGAAGCTAGAGCCTTAGTACCTAATCTAGCTAAAATAGTACATATATATAACTAGAAAGAGCTTACTTCTTATAGCTTTTTATAGTTATTACTTTATTTATTAAATTACTATAGAGACTTGTAATTTATAGTATTATTACGTCTACCTCTTTATTACTAAAGATTCTAGCCTAAAGTATACCTCTTACCTTTCTTTATAAACGTAAGCTCTAGTCTTAGTTAAGAGAATAGCTTATAATACTAAGTAGTCTCTAAGAGATATCTAGCTAGATAGACGTTATAATAGCTCTCTTTTTTTATAATATTATTCTAATATTACTAAGAGATACTTCTATATATCTAGCTAGGTTCTATTAAAATACTTTTTCTTAAAATTAAAAAAATTAGAGTATCTAATAACTAAACTTCTAAAAAACTCTCTTTTACGTAGAGTAAAAACGTTAGTTAGAGAAGTTATAGATAACTCTACTAGCTAGAGTCTATAGACTCTCTACTATTATTATAATTAGTTTTCTAGAGTCTACTAAGTTGTAACTATTTATATAGTATCTTATAGCTCTAGTCTATAACGTTTATATCTTCTAAGTAGAGTAATAGTATAGTAGTCTTATTTAGCTATTATAGTAACTATTTACGTAGTATCTTATTTATTATATAGAGTAACTACTACTTATATACTAGTAATTATTACTTATAAGTAGTTTTCTCTTAAATATTCTATTACTAATATACTTTATTACTAAACTTTCTAAAAATACTAAGTCTTTACTAAATACTACTATCTCTATTATAACGCTCTCTATAAACATCTAATTAACTTTAGATAAATTCTAGATATAGCTTACGCTCTAGACTATTTAATAGAATCTAGAGCTAAGCTTATAGCGCGCTATAGCTCTCTATAATATAGAGTAGAAGAAAGTTTATAGTTAACGTAATAGAATTACTCTATAACCTAAAAAGATATCTAATTTAATAAAGCTTATAAAGAATAAAGAGTAGATAATAGTTAAGTATATACTTAACCTAGACGCGTAAGAATTTACTCTCTAGCTTACTACTATTTAAGATATAGCTAATAAGCTACTTACTAAGTAGAGTAAGAACGCTATTAGTTAAATCTAGCTAAACTACTTTATTATATACTATTCTAAGCTTAAAATATAGCTTAATTATAAGTATAACTATTAGAAAGTAAAATAAGAAGATTCTATAATTATTTAGGTATAGTTTAACCTAGTAGATAATATAAAGGTAAAGTATAGTATTACTAATAAAGATACGTATAAATTTAATAAATCTAGCTTTATAATAGAAATAATATTACCTTAGATAGTAGTTACTAGCTCTAAGAGATAATTATAACTAAAGAGTCTTTAACTAGATAATTATAAGTAGATTTTAGTAATTATAATAGTAAGAGTAGTAGATAATATATAGATTCTACTATTTTATATTATTATAAATAAGAACTATCTTTTAGTATAGTATAAAGGTAGCTAGCTACTATATAACTAGGTTATAGCTATTTCTAAAAGTAGCTAAATAATAAATAAAGTTAGTATTATATAGTTAAAGTACTTTAATATATATACTAAGAGTTATATTATAAGTATATATTATCTACTAATTTTAGATAGCTATAAAAGCTATAGCTCTATTAAATTCTAGTAGTACTATAAGAAGAATAAAATTATAGCTCTCTATATACTAGTATATTTATTATATCTTTTATAGCTACTTAATATTAGCTACTTCTTACTATTAAAGATAGTATATAGCTACTAAGTTAAAAACTTAATATATAGCTATATTAACTATATTATAAAAATTAAGTTTCTACTTACGTTTTATATAGCTTTTTATACGTTAATTATAGATAATAATATTAGAGTAGACTTTAGAAGTACTAGCTTAGTTTTATTTAATCTAGATTTAGTAGTATTAAAGCTTAAAGTTTAATTATATATACTAATACTCTCTACTACTAATACTACTATCTAGAAGTATAAAATATCTAGTAATTTTATTAAAATAAGGTTCTAATTAACTCTAATTTAATTAAAGATTATATAGTACTTTAATTTATTACTAACTTATATTATTAAGTTACTTAATTAGCTTAAGAAAGGTAATAAGCTAATAGTATATTAGCTAGTACTTATAGAGTCTAAAGTTATCTAGCTTTAAGTAGCTAATGTATAGAAAAAGAAGTATAATTTATATAAAAGAAAGTAAATTTAGAAAAAAAATACTCTTATAATTAAAGCTAGCTTATAGCTAGTTACTTAAAGAGAGACTATAGATTAGAATAAGAGTAAGAAGTAGTATAAAAAGGTAGTAGTATATAATAGCTAGCTAGCTTAGTAACGCTATAGATACTATAGTAAGCTAGAATATAATACGTAAACGTACTAGATAGTTAAAGATAATATAGATAAATTAGATAGCTTATCTAGATTTATCTTAAGTAGCTTAGAGTTAGAGTAATCTAACTAAGATAGTAGCTTTTTAGTAGAGGCTTAGTAAAAGTAACTAGCTTACTTATATAACTAGCTTACTTATAAAGTATATTATAATAAATAAGGTATAAGTATAGAAATTTTAACTATAAATTAAAACTTATAAAAGCTAGAGTAGTAGACTAGAGCTATAAGATACTATATAAATAGTTACTATAATAGCTAAAATAAGACTACTATACTATTACTCTACTTAGAAGATATAAATATTATAGACTAGAGCTATAAGATACTATATAAATAGTTATAACTTAGTAGACTCTAGAAGACTAATTATAATAGTAGTAGAAAGCCTATAGACTCTAGCTAGTAGAGTTACCTATAACTTCTCTAACTAACGTTTTTACTCTACGTAAAAGAAAGTTTTTTAGAAGTTTAGTTACTAGATACTCTATTTTTTTTCTTTTAAGAAAAGGTATCTTAATAGAACCTAGCTAGATATATAGAAGTATCTCTTAGTAATATTAGAATAATATTATAAAAAGAGAAAAGCTATTATAATACCTATCTAGCTAGATATCTCTTAGAAGCTACTTAGTCTATTTATAGTTATATAGTAGTCTAGTATATAGCTTAGTCTTCTTCTATTCTTATTCTATAAGAATTTAACTATATACTAGTACTACCTAATATATTATATTACTACTTCTTAGTATATTATCTACCTACCTTACTACTTACCTTATAAAATCTCTAAACTACTTATTAGAAACTCTTTAAGCTAATATCTCTAGTATTACTAAGCTAAATACTATAAAACTTTATAAAAGACTTTATACTATAGTATATAATATATCTTTAAAGTTTTATAGTTTATTATTAAGGTTTACTAGTACTATTAAGATTTAAACTTAAAGAATAGCTATGTTATAATCGTAGAATTAGTAATAGAGTTAGCTAGCTAGAATAGAGAGAATAGTAGGCTAAGCCTAAAGTTATAAGATAAAGAATTACGTATAAGGTTATAGAAATAATTAGAGTTACGTAAAGTAGATTAGGTAGATTAGAACTAGATCTATAGATTAGAACCTAATCTAAGAGAGCTAGGTCTTAGCTCTAGATTCTACTAAGAGGTATCTATATATAACTAAGAGAAGCTTACTTCTTATAGCCTCTTATAGTTATTACTTTATTTATTAAATTACTACTACGACTTAAGCTTCTATAGTACTACTACGTTTACCTCTTTATTACTAAAGACTCTAGTCTAAAGTATACCTCTTGCCTCTCTCTATAAAAGTAAGCTCTAGTCTTAGCTAAGAGAATAGCTTATAACAAGCTACTTTTAGAAAAAGGCTTACTTCTAGCTTACGTAATAAGAAATATATAGTGTAAATTTAATAGAAGGTGTATATAGTATAGTTCTATATATATTTAAAATTTTATAGAAAAATATTAAGGTTTCGCTTAGTTATTTAAGAAAAACCTTTTAATTTTCCTAGCTTAGCATTCTTAGAGCGTTCGTTTGTGTGGGGCGTTCGTTTGTAAAGTACGTTAGACGTAAATTAATACCAACTACTAACTAATAAGCGCGCTTCTTAAGACCGTGTAGCTTATATAAGCGACAGAGTATTACACATCGCACCACGCATACATGACGAGCGACAAGACCTTAGACAAAGCCTGGGCCAAAGCGCAGCGTGAAATCCCACAACCGAAGCTACAAACAGTTGTTACGGCGATGTTGATACTGAGCACTGATCTCGACAGGGAGGAGGTATGCGCATGTGAGACATAAAACGCGTCGAGAGGCTGAAACGGAAGCATTGCAGCGACATGTCTGGCCCTGGAGGCTTCAAAAGGGCGGCTCGCTTCTTGAACACGTCCTTTCAGCTCTGAACATTCAAATCCGCTTTTGGTCCCACCAGAATTCCGCAAAGCCGGGCTGTTAGCCTTTCGTAAGCAACAGCGCCTCGTCCGTAGCACTCGCGACCTCCCGCGCCAACATAGCAACGTGCTTCAGGACCGCTCGAGAGCGACCGAGTCACTGACACTGGCGTAGAAGGAATTCCGAAGACTGGCCGACATGTTCTGTAAGTCCGAGTATGGCGGGGGCTCGTTTGGAAGCCCGAATGCTTACTATCCCCAGCCTTCAACACGACGGCGAACCTGCACCACGTCACGCCTCTTCCGTCCGGCACCACATTCGAAGCGGCCCTATCAAACCTCCAAAACCATGACCTCCTCATAAAGCTCGATCCGGAGCTCGCGCACTACGAGACTCTGCCCCCCGACGATGCGGCTCCGAACACCAAGCGGTACAAAGTAACAGACCATATGCATACACTCCCCAAGGGGCTGTGGGATACCACGGTCACGTTTGAGTCACACATAACAAACACGGCCGATGGGGTTGAGTGGGTGATTAAAGCGCCGTTAGGCCTCGTGCAGCGGACGACGTGGAGACTTACGAGAAGTGAGGATCTAGGAAAGGGGAAGGAGAAGGTGGGAGAGGACGAGGACAACGAGAAGAGCGAGTGGAGTCTGGTGGAAGACGTTGAGATCACGGCGTCGCGCTTGCTGGTGGGCACCGTCAAGGGGAAGTGTGAGGAGAATTGGAGAGGGATTCATGGGAAGTTCATGGGGCACTTGAAGAGTGTCGAGGTGCAAGCTTGAAGCGAGTAGCTGATGTCAGTGGTATTCCGCATACTCGGGCGTTAGATTTTGGTAGACGTTAGATAGGGGAATTTTCTTCCTAAGGGCTCGTCTCGATAAGCTGCCCGCACGGAGCCCCACCTTCCCGAAGCAGATGTGCTCGTGAATGGCTTCAACATGAACGTAACCTTGGGGACTCCCGCGAGAACGTGGTGTTAGGACAGTTACTGTCGGTCAACTACAACAACTTCGAGACAGATCCACACCCTCTCGATATCCTTAAGGGCATTCAGCTTCGAGCATGATCGATTGCGAGATAAGGGGAAGAGATAACGACATGATTCCCAGGTTGAGGTACCGCATTTAAGGGTCAATGAGCACGAGGTCGTTCGGCGACGGGGTCAGCTGCCATGCCTCAGGTATCCACCGCCTTTTGGACTGGGGACCTGTCGAAGCTCCGTTTCTAGGTATCGTCTCCAACTCCTGCCAAAGGCAAAGCCATCGGACGAGCGTTTCAAAGTGTGAGGATCGTCCTGTCAGCATATTGGTGGTGGCAACATGGCACTACGAGTACGCCCACGGCCTGAAGTGGCAGGTATGGAGAGCCGGCGCAGGTAGTTCCAAGACTTGTCCAGCCGACGGATGGGGTATACTACAGCAGAAATTTTGCGAAAAGAAGGGTCCTCGTGCCGCGATACCTAGTCTGGGGGCTACGCGAGGCGCCTCAGCAGGAAGTTCTACGCCCGCTCGCCTGCGGTTGGTCCAGATTGGTGGGTGTGCTGCATCCGGCAGCTGGAACACGCTGGGGAAAAGTCCATGATGACCTTCTACCCTGCATATGCCGCCGCCGGAGCACTCAGGGGGAGAAGCCACCGAGCATTCGCCCTCCCGACATGAGCAGTGCTAGGGCAGCCCTTCGTTCCCCCGACGTGTTTCTTATCGTGAACAGAAGTAGTGCTCTCACGAGAGGGAGGCTGACTGTTTCAGACGGCAGTCGGGCTGGGTCGCTTGACCTTCTTGTCGCTCTGGTGATGTGGTGCTGCTGGCCGGAAGGCGCACGTGGGCACCCGATAGCGATAGCGATAACGGGCTTGGGGCGCTTTAAGCCCGCGACAGGCGCTCCGCCATGCAAAGTGAATTGTACAACTGCACCCCCAGTCGTCTTGATCTTGTACACTTCTGCCCTCATCTCGTCGCTTTGCAGAGACGGTATTCCTCATGCTGTCGCTTTGTCCTGCCGGCTGAGAAGTCTAAGCCTCCTTGTTCGGCTCATCACTCCATCAGCGCGGACCCTAGCCTACTGTACCCCCGCTTATAGAACCGCGGCGGGCATCAAGAGCCGCTCACCCAACCTCGCGCAGCAAGCAGCTCTCTCCTCACACTCGTTTCCAGGAGACGGCGACGGCGAATGTGCCCTCTTCGCGCGTTTGTCAATTCCACGTGCTGACCGACGCACCGTTCTTCAATACATCACGACACTCCGTTCCCCGCTTTCGACCCGCCCAACCATCCAGGCCTCAACACCCTCTCACCCATCACCATGGAGCCGTTATCGATTGACTCGGTGGTAGTTGACGCTTCCACTGACCTTGCACCCGGAACACCCAGGCCCCCTCCGAGCGAAGCCATACCGATCGACCGACCGAAGCTAAAGGGCCGGCAGCGCCTGCTACATGGACTACAACGGATGGGCTCTTCGCCGAGCCTCGCGGGCTTGAGCAGATCGCGCTCACACAGCCTGAGGGCAACCGGGAAGGCGTCTATGTCTTGTGTTTCGCTGGCATCGGCGGGCTCGCCGTACAGCTATTCGTACGGCAGCTCCTACTCCTCAGAGATGTCTGCGGGCTTCTCGACCGCCCCTACCTCTGTCGCAAATAGTCCTCCAGGCAGCCCACTGTTCGACGAGAAGGCGAGGTTCCGCATGATCAACCCCGATGGCCCTACTTCCGTTCCGCTGCCTTCAGATCTGCGACCACTGTCCAGGGAGGGACCCGAGGCCGAGAACGACTATTTCTCGCGGCCCGTCAGGAAGAAGGCCCAGCGCCGGCCCAACTTCAATTTCTGGGCCGATATGCCCCCCGAGGTCCGCATGCATATTCTTCGATACTTGAAACCTAAGGAAATCGTGCGCTGCTCAGCCGTTTCCAAGGCTTGGTATGCCATGTGCTTCGACGGCCAGCTCTGGAGCGATCTCGACACCAGCGAATTCTATCGCGACATCACCGCTGGGGCTCTCGTCAACATCATTACGTCTGCTGGCCCTTTCGTCCGCGATCTCAATCTAAGAGGCTGCGTGCAATTGCGAGAGCAGTGGAACAAGAAGGGCTTGATCGAAGCTTGCCGGAACCTGGAGCACTTTTCGCTCGAAGGCTGCCGAATCGACAGGACATCAATCCATTGCTTCCTCCTTCAGAACAGCCGACTCGTCCACGTCAATCTCTCTGGTCTCGCCGGAGCAACGAATGCCGCCATGAAGATTATCGCGTCGCACTGCCCCCGGGTGGAGCACCTCAACATTTCGTGGTGCAACAACATCGACACGCGTGGCCTTCGCAAAGTCATCGAAGGCTGCCCGAGGTTGCGGGATCTCCGCGCCGGCGAAGTGCGAGGCTGGGACGACATAGACTTAATGGTCGAGCTGTTCAAGCGCAACACACTCGAGAGACTCGTCCTTATGAACTGCGATAGTCTCAATGACGACTCACTTGCTGCACTCATCGAAGGTGTCGACAACGAAATAGACGTCCTTACCGGCCGCCCCATCGTTCCACCTCGGCGGCTAAAGCACCTTGATCTCACGCGGTGTCGCGGGATCACTGACGACGGCGTAAAGACCCTGACTGGAAACGTGCCTCTCTTGGAAGGCCTGCAGCTGTCGAAATGTCACAGCTTGACCGATGTGACACTAAACTCTTTGCTCCCCACGGTGCCCGTTCTTACTCACTTGGATATCGAGGAGCTCGATGGCCTGACCAACGACGTCTTGAAGACCCTGTCTATCTCGCCCTGCGCTCCTCACCTTCGACATCTTTGCATTTCCTATTGCGAGAACCTAGGCGATTCCGGAATGCTCCCTGTTCTAAAAGCTTGCTCGAGTCTCTCCTCGCTTGAAATGGACAACACTCGCATCTCGGACCTCGTGCTTGCCGAGGCAGCCTCATGCATTCGCACGCGCAATCGCTGTGCAAGAGCACTTACAGGATCGGAACGGCCTCATATCGGCCTCCGTATCGTAGCTTACGATTGCGCTAATGTTACATGGACTGGTGTTCGAGAAGTTCTGTCGCGAAATGCAGAGATTTCTCGGCCATCTCCCAATTCTCCTTCGACTACACCCACTTACCCGAGAGAGATCATCGGTCTGAAGTGCTTCTACAACTGGCAGCCTACCGTCGAAGAGCACACTAAGCGGGTCTTGAGAGGCGACTTCGCGGCTGCAGCGCGTCTAGAGCGCAAGTGGGCTGATTGGATGATGTTGAATGAAGAGGCTGGTATGGGTGGAGCTGGCGCTCGTCGCCGGCGAAGACGAGCTAGGGAAGCCCAGCTTATGCATGCCGATGAAGAAGAAGGTGGCGCTGGCGTTGGGGCTGGTGGCATCGGCATCGGCCGTCGACGACGAGCTCGGAGCGGCCCTGGGGGCTGTGTCGTCATGTGAGCAAACCTATTCGCTCCCCCTTCGTGGGTCCTTGGATAAGGTTCCACTTTTCTGGCATACTCTACTTGGGCAGGTTCGCATTCCCTTTTTCTGAATCTCGTTTGTTTGCCGTCCAGTTAGTCGCCTCCAGTCATTTCCTTTCTTTGGATAGACCAGGGCATTCCGGAGTTTGGGTTCGAGAGAGAATACCTGCACAGGTCATGGATATCTTTGTCTGGTCATTTCTTTGTTGTCTATGCTCCGCATGCACACATGGCTGCCACTCTGTGTGGCTAGCCCAGCATCTCTACCCACTTATTCTTTTTTCAGTTTGGTCTACTCCAGACTCATATAGGGGTTTATCGTGGATGCATTGTTTGCTACTGGTTTGGGCTATGGATGAGAGCTTAGAGTGGCCGAGTGTTTGTTCACACACTTCCCCTCCTCTTCTGGGACATATGTAGATGATGATGCACGGAATGTATATGCCATTCACTAGAGCTTGAATTCCATACGTGAACCATTATGCCTCTTGAAAGACGTACCCATGTTGCGACGACTAGGATGCATAGGTATTCTCTGGGGCTGGTGATATCTCACGTGATGGCGCGATTCGCTTACTCATCTGGGCAGGCGTAGAAGGTTAGCTCTCGTGCCGACCTTTCTTCCCCATCACCAACAACTCTAAATCAGCCGACTCTTCCTCCTAGCCTTGGGATGAACCGCGGCCCCTACTCACAACTCTCTCATACCATGGCCCATCATCTGAGTGTACGCGATGCGTTGCAATTGTTCCGCGTTGCTTCCCTTCCGCCTGACTTCTATTACATTCCCAACTTCATCTCCGAGGAGGAAGAGGCATCGATACTTCAAAAGGTTTGACCATTATTCTTGCACTCCAACGTTCAATGTCCCCGTGGGAGTTCCGTCGCGTCCTTCTTGAGTTGCTCGGGCTCGTGCCCCACATTTCCCCACACATCGCACTCAATTACCCCGAATTCCAAATACTCGTATCGTACGATTGTTGATGGACAGTATAGATACCCGCCCAGCGCTGGATTAGTCTCTCACATCGACGACTGCAAGCCCATCCGTCAACATTAACCAAGAACAACACGCTCCTCACCGCCCCTCTCCCACCCTACCTTGTAAATCCTGTTGTGGAAAGGTTCAAAGCGATCGATATATTTGCGAACACGCCACACAAGGAACCCAACCATGTTCTCATCAACGAGTATCGGCGTGGCCAAGGTATCATGCCCCACGAGGATGGAGGCGCTTATGCTCCTGTCGTCGCGACCGTGAGTTTGGGTGCACCGATATGTTTGGAGATCAGTCGGAAGCCTGCCTCTAGAGAAGATGAGAATGGAGCAACCCTTCAAGAGCCAGCTGGTGTACAAGGCGTGGCATTGGGAGACACTCACGGCGCCGAACAAGAGAAGGACCAGGAGCCAACTGCAGTGGAGAGAGACACACCCCCGTCACTGCCGCTATCGACCCCGTCCTACAACATTCCAACGCGAATACTCCAGGAACCCCGCTCGCTATTGATCACCACAGGATCCGCGTACACAGAGTTACTCCATGGAATTGCACCGCTTGAGGTCGACGAGGATCTTGGCTCTGCCACGGTTGCTAATTGGGATCTGTTGGCGGAACCGTATGTTTTTGAGGAATCTGGTAGACGCAATGAACGAGACACGAGGATCAGTCTGACATACAGAGATGTCTTGAAGGTCAGCTCAGCCGCGAGTAAGGTTTTTGGAGGACTAGGGAAACGATGAAGCCTTCAATCAACCGACCCTTGCGTAAGCACCCATCAAGACGGCGCGGTCACGACGCTGCCGCATGGTTGCCGTTCAACGATCGATCCCTCCAACCGTTCCAATCAAAAACACTCCGCGGGGAGAAGGGAGCTGCCCACATACCGCCGATATGGCTTCCTCAACTACCGTCCTCTAGTACGCGTCGTCCTCTCGGTCTTCCATGTTACAGGCACTTCCATATGCCCTTTTTGCGGATCTTCCTTGCTAGATATCGCCCCTCTTCATCAACCACCGGCACAACGTCCGAGCCCCATTCTTCATGAGGCCGTTATGGTTCTCCCCGTCTAAAATTGGACCTTCGATATTCCAAGCACGAAATGAATAGAGTTTGACGGAGATCGCGCTCTTCATTCGGAGATCGCTCGGCTATCTTCCACATTGTATCCAACCCAAATGGAGTAACAGACTAAGATATGCAAACTTCAGTCATTCCATATATGCAGATCCAACGTTTCAGCGTTGAACAACCTTTCAGCCACAGCCGGCGCGAGCGGCACGCCCGATCGAGGGGTAGCCAAAGCGAGGAGAACCTTCCCCTTCCTCCGACACCTTTCATCGACCATCGATCTCGGCGAATCAAACTATACCGCTTTCGCTAATCAAAGTACCTCTCCGGATCCCCGTAACCAGGGTATCCGTCAAGCTATGCAACACAGTTGCTCCGAGCAAGCCCCGAACCATCCTACGTCAGCGGCCAGCTAGAGGACGTATTCATATTCGTCTTGTAGATTGGGGAGAATTACGAGGCCAGTCGCGTCATCTAGCGGCCTATTGAGCACTCTGCTGATTTGGTCACTAGTTGCACCGGCGATGACACTTTACTGATGTTCGGCGCATTCGACACCAGTGATCGTTTAGTTACAATTGGGGTTCGTGTACTGGTCACTACCCACCCCTTTCCTCTCTCCCCCTTTCCTCTCTCCCCCTTTCCTCTCTCTTGTTATTTTTTGGGCTATTCTCCTTTCCATAAGATGGCGATATTCTCTAGGTAATAAGATATCACTACAGACGTGCAACTTGCCTTTCTTAGGATTGAATCCTTTTCCTGGAGTCCGACCTTCTATCGTTTATATCGGCCAGTTTACTCGGAACCTTGAATCATCCTGCCACCAATCAGAAGGTAACTCTACCCCGCCCCAAACACTTGGCTAGGCGAATTGGTTAATGTTGAATAGATGAAATATATCCAACTGGGACGCAACCGCTGCATTTAGCCAGGTTCACCATCCCGGCTCGGCCCA
This sequence comes from Trematosphaeria pertusa, assembly GCF_010094035.1. Lineage (NCBI taxonomy): Eukaryota > Fungi > Ascomycota > Dothideomycetes > Pleosporales > Trematosphaeriaceae > Trematosphaeria > Trematosphaeria pertusa. The sequence goes on along the minus strand of NW_022987218.1, from coordinate 1,365,120 downwards.
GAGATCTAGTAGCATAGTCAACCCTCAGCGGGTCAGCCGTACTCGATATTACTGTCTCCAGATCAGATTCAAGCAACGGCCTTTATGGAACTGCCTACACGTGCGCTACGATATTAAATTGTCTGTGCTTTCAAAGGACGCGGCCCGCGCCTGTAATTGAAGACAGTGGCTACCACCGAGGTCTCTCCGAGCCTCATATTCACAAACGCGGATATAAAGTTGTCTATCAGTCCACTTCTCCCTCGCAACCAACTTTTCAGCTCAATTCTACATTTACCTTTCGGTAGGGCACAATGGTCTCCTTCAAGCTCCTCTCCCTCGCGACTTTCGCCGCCGCCGTTTCGGCACAGAACGCAACCCTGCGCTACATGCCCTTTGGCGACTCCATCACGGAGATCATCTGCTGGCGCGCTCTACTTTGGGAGAGGCTCCAAACCACCGAGTGGGCGAGCGTCAACTGGGTCGGCTCCGGCAAGACCGAGAACAACTGCGGCGACAACAAGTATGACCGCGACAACGAAGGCCACTCGGGCTTCCTGGCCATCAACATCGCGAACCAGAACCAGCTCGATGGCTGGCTCAAGACCAACCCCGCCGATGTAATCACCATGCATCTCGGAACCAACGACATCGTGCAGCAGAACAAGGCGGTAACCGATATCATCGCGGCGTTCACAAAGCTGGTGAATACTATGAGGACGCATAACCCCAAGATGAAGATTGTGGTAAGTATTCCAATTACCCCATTCCGTCTATCCAGGTTTGCCCTTTCATTCCTCGCCCCTCGCTCCACTTCCCTCATATATCCCTTATCAAAAATTAACAGCGCTTGCGTAGGTCGCCCAAATCATCCCCATGGGCATGGGCAGCTACAACACCAAGATCCAGGACCTCAACAAAGCCATTCCGACCTGGGCAGCGGGCATGAACTCGACGGACTCGCCTATCTGGATCGTCGACCAGTACACCGGTTTCTCTGGCTCGTCGGACTTGAGGGACGGCGTGCACCCGAATGCCAGCGGAGATAAGAAGATGGCTGATAAATGGTATCCGGCGCTCATTACGGCTCTAACTGCCGCGAAGGCGGAGAAGCTCAAGACGAGGGAGGTTGAGTTCGTTGCTTAGATGCAGATAAGAGGCGCGCTTCGTTGGTGGTGGGCATAGAGAGAGTGCATGGAGGGCGGAAGACTTCTATTGTATATATTTGAAGTGCTGTGGACTGGGTATATATGCACTACATGGTACAGGAGAGTTTCGCTCAGACGCTGTGACACGTGTAACTATTACGTTTTCTTGACTTGCTGTGCGTGTTTATATGCCTAACCTACCTATCATTCTATCAAACATGCTTGCACGAGGCGTCGTGATGGTGAAGCATTGGCTGCATTGGAGAAGAGGGGCCAGGGGATCGAATGAGGGCTACCTGAAGGAATTTGTAATATATGGGGTATGTCTTTGACTGGAAGAACGTGCGCATGTCATAGCTGAAGAAAACTGTATTATGTTGCTTGTATCGCCGTATAGAGTGATTGGTTGATTGACTCTCGTTTTGAGTCATCAACCTATAGAGGTTATGCTAACGAACAGCAAAGCAGAGCTTCTGCCTACGCACAAAAATACTCAAAAGACGCCAAAATGAAGAGAAGACACGCCGCATATTTGAGGAATACAGGGGTGTAGATGAGATTCCCGCAGTCCAGTTTGATTGCACGAGTAGCAAGGCTGCTAGGCCGTAAGGTGCACTGCATTTTTAGCGCGGGGGTGGCACCAAAGCCATTCCATCTCAGCCTCGGTGTCAACCACGTCACGCTCAGCGTCCGTTTCAGCAACCACTATATGCTGTTCTGGATCGCCGCATTCCTCAACAGGCAGTCGACGGCGCACAGCAAGCAATTAATGATCACACAAGAGCAGGAATCACGAGTTTACATGAGGCTATGGAAGGCCCTCCCGATCTAGCCCCTCTGCTAGGCAAGCGCAAAGCCTCTTCGCCTTCTTTGAGCACGTTGAAACGGCGGACAAGTTTCCATGAACCAGTATCATCGGTTCCCGATACCCAGCCTGCGCGGCCTTTGCTTAAGTCAGCAAAGATAGCTGTCGATTTATCAGCGGCAAAATCAGCGAAGCCTGACCTTCCGCCTAGAAGGTATTCCGCCCTTTTGAATGTTGAGCGGACTGCTTATCTGCCCATGGCGTAGATTCCAGATCCCTACCCACGCAGGTGGTGTGATAGAAATCCCATCATACCCAAGCCCACCTCCGACGCGAGCCTCTGACTGGGAAGTCGTTGACACCATCAAACTTATGCGCAGTGACGACTTGGAAGGGTGTCGTAACCCCTTCAATCGGATTCCCTCCTCCGCCGCAAGAGGCCTCCAAATGCCCCCAGAGCATGGGCAGCAAGCATACTATCCAGGCCCTGATCTCCACTCAAACCAGCCAAACACCGACACCGAAAACGACATCATCCAGCCTCATGACCATAAATCCCACATGTACATGAAGTACACAATATCTCAAGACATGTCAACGGAGCATGCTAGGAAAAAGGCCAAGTTGATCGCCATTAAAGATAGGAAGCGGATACTTCCCGCTAAGATGCCCTGGTCCATCCAATCGAAGGCGAAGAAGGGCCTTGGTGTGGTAGGAACGGGCGACGGTAGTAGAGAAGGAAGCGACACAGCCAAGGATTCGGGGGCCGAGTTAGTCGTTCCTGATCCGGAGATGCAGCGGGGGAGATTCGAAAGGCGAGCGGCAAGACTGGAGAACAAAAAGAAAGAAGAGGAAGCGCGGCTCGAGGTGCAGCAGCGGGAGGCGGATGTTATGCGCAGGGTCCGGGCAGTCAATTCGAATACCGAGCTGGCAGAGATGCAAGAATGGGTCCGCCAGATGCAGTTCGACAAGGAGGAGCTCATTCGAGCCCACACCCTGGAGACTGCGGAACTTCGCAAGCAAGTCTCTATTCTCACCTCGAGGGTTAACCTTGCCACAGAGCTTTCCATGTCCGAAGCCGCAAACGTACGGCTAGAGAGGCTAGAGAATAGGAAGTTGCGGCAGGAAATCGAAGAGAAGAACCAGCGGCTGAGCAGGCTTGAGCGAATAGTCATAAATGCTAGACACTAATGCCTATGGGCGATTAGAAAATGAAGGGGGATTTCCCGACCGGCCCGTGTTTGAACGATAGATGTCTGTTCATTCCCGCGACACGTCTGCGAGCCTAGGGATAATCGTCAGATGAGGTTGGTGTGGTGAGAGAAGGTGTCCGGCGGCTTCCAGATAGCAAACAACGGGCAATGCTTAGACTAGTCTGCTTTAGAAGTAGTGCGCTTGGCACGAAAAGCGCCCCTCAGCCCAACCATCTTTCACACTAACATGGGATATATCTCTTCACCCCTCCGAAGCGGTTCGCTTGTCACAGCCCGAATGTTCATCAGAAACGCCTAGCACAGCATTCCTCCGCGCCCAACGGTCTACGTGATTGCGATTAGAAGGCTGAGCCTTTGAGGCCTGATACCCACACGAGAACGGCCTTGTAGCCGTACTGGCTCTATAATTCCCTCGTCATGGACAACCATTCTCGGCCGATGGCTTCCCTTCAGCTTCTCTCTCATGCAAAGGTAGATAGGAGTCAGACAATAGCTAGAAACATCGATTTGAAGCGAATTTCGGAAGGCGGCATGAAACCCGTGCCACTCTTGGGCAAGAGGCGTGCTTCGTCTCCTCCATTCATGGCGTTAAAGCAGCCTAAAACCTTCTCACGTCAACCCCCGATATCATCCGAACTTCATCTTCCGCCTTCGCCAAAGCCAACTTATCATCTACCAACGCTGCCGTCGGTCGAGCTACGAGGCAATGCCTCTGAAAGGAGGGATAATATGGCCTTCATGCCGCTCGCCTCTCCGGATTTTACGCCTCCCGAAGCGCGTTTCCAGGCGCAAGAGATCAACGTGGTTGCTGCAGTGGCTCACCCGACTTCGATGCATCCTGGACCTGATCCAATGGGTGAACCTCCAAGCTTCGCGACTAGGAGGCCTCACGCCGCTCCGTTGGGTAGTTTCGAGCTCCCGCCTCCACCAATGCACAAGTATTCCTTCTTATCCATGGTGCCAAAAAAACACGTTAGTCCCCTAACCTCACCCAATTTGACTGCACGGAACCCAAGACCGTCTGGAGCTATCATGGCGATTCCGCGGGCGCGTGAAGAACCGCCACCTCCCTTACCTCCACCACGTTACATTGGTGAGGAGCTCAGCGAAGGCCGGGACCCTGGCTGGCAATGGGGTAATAGGAACTTCCCGAATGACACAAGCTTTGGCCGCAACCACCAGCAAACACAGCATCACCTTGAACGGTATGTCGCTCCTATCTCACTACAGAACCCTTGCTCAACTGCATCTAGAACTACGGCCGATCTGCGATCAGGCTCGCTTACTAATGCCTCGCTGCCTACGCATCAGAGCCCAACCTCACCCGGGAGTCCGCAGCTACCTCCATTCGGTCGACCTTTGCCACCGAAGCCGCAAGGTCCGCCGCCCAGCGGTCCCATTAACTTTCGCTTCGCTCACTACGATCCTGCGCCTCCACCAAGGTCCACGTCCCCTCCAGCCAGCTATCCACCAGTCTCCCACCCGCCTTCGGTCGCCTCCTCCTACACCACTGTAAATGGTCAGCGAAATAGCAACATATCGCCTTCCTCCGAAGCCCACCGTAGCCATGGACTTTGGGGCACTGGGCGAACGCTTAGGGCTTTTGAGTTGCCTCCGTTACGCGCAGAACCCCGTCAAGATCAAGTAAAGGCTGAGCCCAATAGACACCACGACTTGTCCCGTGGGTGCAAATCTCGGAAGCCATGTATGTACATGAAGTATACGATATCTCAAGATAACACGACGGCGATAGAGAGCAGAATGAAGGCACGGCTGGTTGCGATCAAGGATAAGGAACTAATACTGCCTGCCAAGGCGCCGTTGTCCATCCGAAATACCCGTTTGGATCGCCCCAGCACTGCGGAATTATCTGTCCCACATAGGGAGACCACCACTACCAACGGCTCAGACCCATGGAAAAACCATTATCACATCAACCCATTAAACCGATCAGCACAATCAACGGACCGCTACATCTGCCCAACCTGTAACAAAGCCTTCTCTCGACCCAGCAGTCTCCGCATCCACAGCCACAGCCACACGATGGAGAAGCCATACAAGTGTCCAAAAGGCTGCGGAAAGGCGTTCAGCGTTCGCAGCAACATGAAACGGCACGAGAGGGGCTGCCATGGACCACGCATGGGGACCTTCGCTCCAGGTCGTACGAACTGCCTTTGTGAGGTTAAGGACGGTAAATGCGTCGGCCATTGCGGGCTGTTCTTCGGCGACAACCGCGAAACTAGTTCGGAAGGCACAGCGTTGGGTCATATCCAATTGGGTTACCGAAGTTCCGTCGTTGAATTCCTTCTCGGGCAAGACATCGGCCAGCAAGATATTGGCCAGCATGTACAAGCTGTATAGGCAATGCGCTGTGAAAGCTTGCCAGGCAGGTGAGGATCTTCGGTGTAGTGGTCTGTGCTTCAATCTAAGCCCCCTTCAAAACTAGTGCGCTTGGCACGGTTAGCCTCCGCGTCACTCAGCCTCACGTTTGCATCTCATTTGCATCTTTCTACCCACGGTGATTTATGCCACCGGTGGTGCTAGGAGCATTCTCCCCCAGTGTCAGGTTTTGGCTCTCTCCTACCCTTCGAAGTGGCTTGCTTGTATGCCGCTTAGGTCCGTAGCAGACACCCAGGCGCTAGATCTATACTCGAAAACTGGTCCGACATGAGTAATTACCCCGAGGCCGGCCTGATGGAGAGATTTCCGCCTATCACCGGCGGCGACATGGTAGCAACAAAGCGGGCAAGAGCAGCGGAAACCAATGCAGAGGGGTCCACTGAGCGCCATTTCAATCCAGCCGTTGTGCTGGGCAAGCGACGTGCCTCTTCGCCTCCTTTGAGCACTATTTCAAAGAGACAACCAAATTTTCTCTATCATCCTCAGCACCGTGGGTTGAATTCAGCCAAAGTATCTGTCGATTTATCAATAGTGTCGTCCCCAGGCTCGGATGGCATTCGCCCTAGAAGGTATTTCGCTGCGGCCACCTCGAGAGACCCCACGCTGAAGCCTAATTAGGACTGCGCCAAACTTTTCAGTACGCAAGAAGTTGCCCCCAGTGGGAAGTTCCAGGGTAACCCATTCACTTGATCGGAGCTTGGGCAAGACTTCTTCCCAATATCACGGAAGCTACGACCAGAGCATCTCTGTATCCGGGTTCGGAATTGAAAAGAGCGGGATGCGTGGCATGCCCGAAGCCGATGCTCAAAACTTTGCCGCGCGGAATACAGGGGGTAGGGCGTCGGAAGTTTTATGGACAGTGGGTGGGGAAGGTCGAGGCTATGTACAGGACGCTGAGGAACATCGACTCATGATTCAGCGCAAACAGGAAGCCAACTACAACCCCTTCACTCCAGAGAAAGTCTCCACGCCCGATTCAGTCCGCAGGCGCCGTCAGGAGGAGCTGAGACTGGCAGAGATGCGAGAAGCACGCAAGCGCAAGTTGGAGGACGCTACTGGAGGACGTGAAGCCGCACGCATGGATACGAAGGCGGAGCGCATCCACAATTTCCCAATGGTGCCCGCTGGTCAAAGCAGCATTCAGGCCACGATGGCCAATATGCAGCCAGGGCACCATGTCCCGATTCCTGCTGAAATCCTGGACGCGTCTAAGCCGGTCTCTCCTGGGCCTCTTCGACGCAGGCGAAGAAAGGGAACCCCCCAATCGCAGCCATCTCTCTCCGGACAACGGCTTCCACCTGCGCCGGACATGGGTTTGGTTCCAGATCAAGTGAAGTCAAAATCTGGTACGAATGAAAGCGTGCTGTGTGGACGCGAACCTCAGAGGCCCCGTATGTACATGAAGTATACCATATCTCAGGACATGACTACTCCGGAGGCCAGGCAGGGGGCTCTGCTAATTGCCATCAAAGACCGTGAGCGGGTATTGCGTCCCAAGCTGGCTTTATCTATCCCAGCCACCCTCTCAGCTAGTGTAGGTACCGCGAGCGGGAACTCTAAGACGAAGAACAAGCCGTTGGCGAAGCCTGAAGAGATCGAAACCCCAATTTCCGCTCTACCCAGCCGCTTCGACGAGAATGGACTCCTTCCTTCGCCTTCAAGCTTCTATCCCGAATGGAGGGTTGGTCAGCACTCCGATAGGCTGCCTAGCCCGCTGACCTTCGACACTCCTGTCGGGCCAAATGGTCCTTCCCTTGGCCATAATCACTCAGACGAGGAATTAGACTCGGCCGAGGAAGAAGGGGAAGCAGAGCTTGATCTAAGGCCCTTTATGCGGACAGGCCATCCCGAGCCACCCACACAGGAGCAGATTATGTACCCATTCCTCATTGACGAATCATTCTACACAGGGAAGAACATTATTCCCGGTCCTTGAACAAGCCTCAGGGCTGGCAGAGATGCTACAATTACAGGACTCTGGTTGAGCTGAAAGAAGACTGCGACCACATCACATGGTAAGCCCACCTCGCGATATACATAATCTTCGGCTAATCAATTCCAGTCGCTGTACTGCGCAATTCTGCATGGTCTGCGCAGCCCCTTGGAAGATATGCAACTGCTCATGGTTTAGATAACCAGCCTTCCACGACCACTTGTGCTTGAACGACCCAGCTGTAACCCACTTTCCGCAGCAGGGCGCGGTCAGGCCATTGAAATTTCTTGACTCAGGGCCCGACGTTTGAAGCTACCGCCAGGCCTCCAACTGTACGTTTTGGCAGATAGTCTAGGCTTGTCCGACTCAAAGCTTCGGCTGCACCGTGCCCCACCCTTTCGGGCCCCTCTTGTGCGCCACCATCCTCTTGCAGCGCATCGGAACCGGCTGTGGTCTCCTCAACAAGGCTCCGAAATCGCCAACTCCTGTGAGCGAGCGACTCGTTAGTGCATGTTATTATCAAATAAGGTTCCACCAGAGACAAGAGGAGGAGATATGAAAGCCGCTCCCGAAGGCCCTCAACGCATAGGAAGAATACACGAAATATACGTACCAGCAACGTCCGAACCCCCACTTCCGTAACAGAGTACAAGGAACTTCAGCGAGTGCCCATTACTTGCCGCCTGGCATGCAAGCTCCTGGAACAACTTCAAGAAGTTCGGTAGGAATTGGTCGTTATCAGCATTCGCTTGGAACAAATCGTGCGTTTCGATGATGACGTAGCACTTCGGTAGGCGAGCGAAGATGGTGCGGCAAAGCGATGCCCACTCGGCGTCAGTGTGGGTAGATCGGAATTTCGCGACATTGAGGTCGCCACGCTCCAGGAGAAAGGGCTCGACGAGCAGGGCTTGGTGTATCAGAACCTTGAGCACCTCGGTCAAGCTGGGCACTGAGCCGCCGTGTGGGGGAGATAGTCTCCAGATCACCTTCAACTTCTTAGCTTGCAGCAAGCTGATGATGTCGGTCGTGAGCTCTCGTGCTTTGGCTTCCGCCCGGGGCCCAATGCGAAGCAGGAATAGTGAAGAGCCTTCCTTGGTGAGCCACCTGTTGAGGGTTTGCAGCACATTCTTTGGTTCCGCTTCCGGAAGTTTAGTTGATCGGGAGCGCTTCACAATCGACTGGAGCGTGTGGAAAGTGTCGTGCGGGCAGATTTGCGGTTTCAGTGCGTCGAGAATATGCGAAAGCTGGATGTCGCGCGTCCGGGGCAACATATCTTGGACATCGATGTGGATGCGCTCACTGATGGTTTTGTTGCCTGCTTCTCTATCAGCACCGAGCGGACAGGGCACATAGGATGTGATAGTAACGCACACGTAGCGACCTTGAGCGTGCCATCAACCGTCTCCTTCAGCTGGGCCGTTTCGCGCCTCATCATTTCAAGAGAGATATGTATATCTCGAATCTCGGCCCGACTTTTGGCGGCCGCCATGTCATTCACCGCCTTAGCACACCTCTGGATTTGCTCCACCGTATCCTTGTATTTCAACTCATACGGGCTGAATACAGCGGAAAGAGCGCGCCCAACTCGGCTCCGATTATACCAGCGCAGCGCTTGCTGGAAGAAGACGAGGATAGGAGCGTACAGTCGCGATATCGCGTCCCGCACATCATCCGTCTGGTAAAGCTCCGCGGTTTCTTTTGTAAGGCGGAGCGCATCGCCGATCTGGATGAGCGCCTGGCTGAACTCCTGGACAAGGCGGCCGTGGTTGAGTATGCCCATCAAGACGAACTTCAAGGTGCCCCAGGCAAGCGCCACATACTCGGGATGGTGCTGTGCAAGAGCATCCAGGACGCGGCCGTAGAAGATGATGCGAGCGGAGACCTTGTCCAGCCATTTCCAGATCTTCTTGCCGTCCTGGGCCCGGTCGTAGTGCGCCTTCGCTTGGTCGACGAGCGCTTGAATGTCTTGCATTGTGTGCCCGGACTTCCGGATTGCTTTTGCTTCGGGACTGCCCTTGAGCTCCGTCTCGATGAAGGCACAGGCGGTGTCGTAGGCTTCTTGCGCGATGTCTCTTGCGTCGTCGCCTGGTGCGTAGTGAGACCGTATCATCGCACGATACGCGGTCAGAGCGTCATCTTCGGAAGCGGAATCGGACTGCATCTTTTCTTACTGCCCGAGTTGGCTCGGATAGCTGTGAGGTGTGCTTCAGGCTGCACTAGGCGGTTCTCGGCCAGGCGAGCATCCAAGGCAGCAGACGCGCTATAAGCTCCTTAGTCCGCCGCTCACCGGTCCTTGTCGATGGTCTTCTTATAACGAAATACGAAGGGATGGACAGTCCGTTGTAGAGCAGCCACCGAAGTCAATGCCATTGTCGAGGCAGGCTCGCTGAACGGGGCTGTGTTGGGGGCTGAGCGAGGCTGAAGAAAAAGCAGGTCGACGCCTGGTGTGACGTGCAGGTCGAACGCTGATTGCCCGAGCTAGAACGCGCCCATGTAGCCGCAGCAGCGCGTGGCCCCTCACAAGGCTGAACCTCAAAATCCAGCCTTTGCACCTTCAGAAACATCGTCTTTCTTCGAGTCCGTTTTACGCGGCCTGAGATGCTCTAGTGTCTTGAAGCGGCTCCGCTAGCTCATCCGCTCTAGCAGTACTCCAGGCACTACTACCGTCATGGAAGCTCCCCCAACCCAAGGAATCAAGCGCCGGCACAGCGATCGCCGACTGCACGATGGCGCCAAACGCGCGAGGAACGATGTCGCCAGTAACGCCAACGGAGTCATTGAGCCACGATTTCTCATCGTGCACCAAGTGACCTGCACCCGGCATCCCGACCACCGCGATGCGCTGTACGCGGACACGCCCCGGCTCTTCGCCGGCGACAGCAGGACGGTAGCTCTGCACGGGCGCACGCGCATCAACCAAGACATCTTCAGCGAAGAATTCGCCGAGGACAACCCCAACATCAGCTTCAACGTGGTCAAAAGCTACGACTGTGGCCAGTACCACGACCTCCAGCTGGCCCGGGATGCCTTCCGCACGCTCCCCATGCCCGACGGCATCGCCAAGGCACTCGGCCGCTTCAAGTCGCAGCTCACCTTCCTGGACGACGACGGGCCCGAGGCGGACGTCGTGAGCGAGAAGATCTACTTCATCGCCAAGGAGCTCAAGGACGCGATGAAGGACTGCCGGGCCCGGTATCCGCAGTACTTCATCGAGACGGAATTGCCCGATTCCCAGGACGCGCCGTACCTGGGCATGTACCATGCGCGGACGCTCATGGCGAACGAGATCCTGCAGCCGACGAGCTGGCTGCCCGACATGCAACGCGCGCATACGGCGTGCCTGATGAACTTCATCCAGACGTCCCGTGCCCAGGAGTACGCAGAAGCCGATCACCAGTTTGCCGCGGGCGTGGTTACCAAGCGCCATTTTGCGAAGTTATTCGCGCCCGACGACATCATCGTTCGGACGACGGACGAAGGGCCGCTTGGTTACATGGTCTCTGGGTTCCCGCAGAACAGCGACCTTCGCGTCGGTCTGAGCTGCTGGAACTGGGAATTCGACGGGCGGTTCTTCAGGAAGCGGAGCAATTGGACTGTAGAATGGCCCTCCTCTGAGCACACGATCCACATGTCGTCGCTGTCGATATATCCTCTGAAGTTCGACCAGGGCGGTGTGAAGGAGAGACTGTATAGTCGCGGCCAGCAGTTCTGGAAGTGCAGGAAACAGCGGCTCGTGGAGTGCGACTCTTTGACACTGAGCTTTGAGTTTCGAGCAGTGAGTATACGAGGACGCGCCCTTATCGCAACACGTATTAATCGAAATCAGACGTGCAACCGGTTCATGATCGACCTGAATACCTACAGACAGATGCACCCAGAGGCAATCGAAGACCACGCCAACGATGGAAACGGGGTAGAAAACGAAGAGTCCCCTCCCGAGGACGGCTTTCTGCTTCTTCTCCCCGCAACCATACGCGGCTATGGCTTCCACGACAAGAAGTGGAGCAAGCTCCCAGTCGAGCAAATCCGCGACGTAGATTGGAGCAGCGACACCTTCGACCGACGGCTCGTCCTCAAGCCGCGCAAGAAAGAGCTCATCAAAGCCCTCGTCACCATCCACACTTCCAAGAACAAGCCCCAAAAAGCCGACATCATCGAGGGAAAAGGAAAAGGCCTCATCCTACTTCTCCACGGAGGCCCAGGGACCGGAAAGACACTGACGGCCGAAAGCATCGCTGAGTACGCAAAGCGACCGCTCTACAGGGTCACCTGCGGCGACATCGGTACCGACCCCGAAAGCGTGGAAAAATACCTCGAATCCGTCCTCTACATCGGCACCATCTGGCGCTGCGTCGTGCTCCTCGACGAGGGGGACGTCTTCCTCGAGGAACGCACGCCCACCGATCTCCAACGCAACGCGCTCGTATCCGTATTCCTTCGCACGCTTGAGTACTTTGAAGGAATCCTGATCCTGACATCCAACCGCGTGGGCACGTTTGACGAAGCGTTCAAGTCCCGGGTTCAGCTCGCGATGCATTATCCGCCGCTGGATAGGAAGGATCGGCTTGAAGTGTGGGACATGTTCTTTCGGGATATGCTGGAGGCGGAGGAGAAGGTGAAGGAAGAAGAGCTAAGTGATAAGTTGAATATGCTGGCGCAGCATAAGTTGAACGGGAGGCAGATTAGGAATGTCATTAACACTGCCAGGCAGCTAGCGCGGTATAGGAAGGAGATACTTGCTTATACGCATATTGACCAAGCGCTGGAGGTTGCGAATGAGTTTGAGGAGTATATTACTGGTACGCGGGGCCATACCGACGAGGAATACGCAAAGGCGGAGGGAATCAGATGAGACTGTTTTCTTGTCTTTCTTGGGGCGTATTGGTATGGAAGTTTTGCTGCTTTGCTATGCGTAGAGCTAGTCAGGTCGTAGTAAGATTCTATACAATCTTCTGCCCTTCGTCTTTACTGTACATCCAAAACAGAACAGTCTGACGTTATGAATCAGCAAAATCAAGCAGCTTAGCTGGTCATTTCGGCCTTCCATGTCAAAGGCGATCCGGTTCATGCCTTTCCCAGATTGAGGGTAGCTTCCGCCGCTATGCTCGCGTTGTTGACCCCTTTCCTACTCAAGCTACCTCTTTCCGAGCCGCGAGGAGGCGCTTCTTGTTCTGCTGCTCAAGAAGCATGAGTTCCGTTTCGTAGCTCAGGAGCGTCGCCTTGGAAACTCGCGAACTCTGTGACGAGTCTGGCAGGGCCCGACTCGGATCGCGTTCCAAAGATGTACGCAAATGCACAGGCACATTTTGCGTACTCTGACCCTTTGCCGGGAGCACTCTCTGACGGTCCTTGACCGCAATGAATTTTTCCCTGTTCCGAGTCGCTCCCTCGATAGTGTTGTCTTGTGAGATAGTGTAATGCATGTGCATGCAGGAACGCCTTCCATTTCCAGACCGCTTCGACCTCGCTGTGCTTCGCCTTGACACTGGGCTCGAGGGACTAACTGGATACCCTCGTTCGTTCTCTAGCTGATCTTTCTCACCTCTACCCACCTTCGGAAGGTAGCCGGTCTTCTCCGGTTTGGATTCCGCATTATTTGCAACCTTGCCACAACCTTTAACGAGCCTATGCCGCTGAGGAGAGATCAGCATCTAGCTTTAGCAGGCATAGAATGATATCCAACCTACCTTAAGGGCATCCTTGCGCGAGAAGCTCTTGTCACAGTAAATGCAAGGGAAAGGTTTAACCGCAAGATGAATCCTCTTATGGCGCTTCAGGTCGTGATTACGATTGAAGCTCTGCGGACACTGGTCGCACTTGAAAGGCCTATCGTTGTCCGGCCCTTGCCCGGGAAATATGGGCGTACCGTGGCCAGCTCCGATGCCGTAGAGGCGCGGTAGTAGTTGCGATGGCGGTGGCAATCTAAGACGAAGAGTTTAGTAGCTATAACGCATAAAACGGAGCTAATCGTACCGTCGGAGAAGGTCTTGGACGTCTTCGGAAGGATGGAGCTGGGCAACGTGCCGCCTGAATTCGCTTTCTGAGGGAAAGTACCAGTACTCTTTGTTGTAGCAAAGAGGGCAAATAACACCAGGCACCAGAGAGGTCGAAATAGGCGAGTAAGGCTTGGCCGATGAAGGCACCGAAGAATTGAAGCCTCCTTTCGGCAACGAAACCGGCGGGTCCGATGAACCTTCCCCGGCCACCCAGGGTGGATTAGCCTTGGAGAGAAAGCTGGGTATTGGGAGAGAGTTGAGTGTGGGTGCTCTACCGGGCCAAAGCAGCTGACTAGACCCTAAGGGCGAGTTTGGAGTCGGTCTTCTTTGGTGGTCGAGTGGTGTGCTTGCGCCCGGCTGGGAGAGGTTGAGCATCGATCGGAGCGAACTCTCCAAAGTGCCAACGTCAGGGAGTGTCGGGGTCTGCCTTGTTCCTAGCACCGCAGCCTCCGAAGTATTTGCACTGCCGAAAGAAGCGGCAGGAAGCTTTGCACCGTCAACCTCAGCCGCGGACGAGTGATTCGAACCAGTACTAACGATGGCTCCATTCATGGAAGGGAGTCCGATGCGAAACCGCGGCTTCTCCAAAGCGAACTTCAAATCCGGGGCATCCTTCTTGCCGCGCTGGAGATCCAGAGCATTGTCGGCTTTGCGCTCGCCAAGCCGCAGTCCATTCAGACCGCCTGCGAGCTCACGCTCCGGAAAAGAAGGGCCTCTTCCTAGGCACTGCAAATTCTTGGAAGATATCCGAGCCTTGGATTCGATCATGGCAGCGTCAGGTGCCCAGAGCAGGAGGCAGTGACGCCTAGGGAGCCGGAGGGTGCGTGCAGGCGGATAGCGGGACTACTCGGCCTTGTGGGTGGGGGTCCTCCGTACCTTGGGGTCTGTGTTTTTGAGGACTCTGCCTGGGTTCCTGAGGTCAATTACTTCGGCCTTATGTGCTGTTTTGCTCCTCGATTGCGGGGGAGGTGTTGTGTAGATTGACAGTAGAAGGTCGAGGCTGAGCTGTCACGCGGTGGTCCAGCCTCAGCCTCTCGCTAAGCCAGTCCTAGCGGCGATGAGGCTGAGACGTTCGGGAAGGCCGACGAGCGATTTGCTCTGGACCACTCGCATGTCTACGGAGTCGAACAATGTGCCAATGCTATGTAAGTACCGTCTGCTCTTAGCTTGCTAAAGTGCTACGATCTCGAGCCGCGGACACAGCCGCGACTAGAGCCAATCCCTCACTCGCATCGCTCTCCCCAAACTCACTCTAACCGTCCAACTCCACGCCCTCGGAATAGCTTACTAAAGTCCAACCGTACTGTTCTCGGATCTTCGTTTAACTTAGCAACAAGAATCGAATGCTGACTCTACGAATTCCTCCTCTACTCTATATCCCTCCCCAACACCACTCGTTATATGGAACAATGTTATCCACTGCAGCTCCCCGAGAGACATGTAGCTCTACAAGATGATACGTGCCAGCTTTGCGATGTGGTAGTTAGTACCCCGCCCCTCGAGGCCTTTGGTTAAGAGGATGAGCATGGAGCAGACGGAGGCGACGACGCTTCGTAAAGGGTTGAAGTTTAGGGTTTGGCAGGCGGAGTAGAGCGAGGAGATGGTGCTGTTGCCAAGGAAGATACTAGAGTGTGTTCCAACGGTCGAGGGCTTAGTACCTATGCTGGAAGTAGAAAAGGCGTTGCGGGGTTTCGAACATGGCTTGAAAATGGCGGATGATTGCTTTAGGACTATGGCTAAGCGAGCCGCATTCTCCTAAAGGCCATATTCTCCAGGAACAGCTCCTTCTGGGCAAATGGCTTAGTCGGATTCGGATACAGGAAGTAGGCGTGAATGTGGCCGCGTAGACCAAGGAATCCGGATTCAGAATTCCATCCAACATTAAACGAGCAGGCACTCCAGAAGATACGGCAACTCATATCGACGGCGAGTCCCCAGCGCGAGAGAGGCGCATGAGGAGATTCCCCTCCTGGATCTGATTGAGCAAAGTCTCCGCATCGCTCCCCGTGCGGATGCGGCGCAGAATCTCAAACGAGTCCTGCTCAGGCGCAGTCCTGAGAAACTCAAACAACTGCTCGAGCACCGACTGGCGGCTGCGTAGCTGCTCGTACTTGTGCCTCACCTTGCGCGCCTCCGTCTCCGCGTAGCGGCACGCTGTCTGCTTTGCGTCGCATTCGCCGCAGGCGGGGCGCTCGCCGTCGCACTACGGTACGAGTTAACCTTTCGAAAGATCACCGTGGGGCTCTAGAAGTGCAGCGAGCGGGTTTACCTTTGTTTTTCGGGCGCGGCAGGGCTCGCATGCTGCTGAGACGCGCTGTCTCTTGGATGCTTGCTGGTCCCCGTCCCCATCGTCTGGGGGTTTTCTGCGGGCCGATACAATGGCAGGTAGGAGCGGCCGGAGAGGAGACCCGGAATTCGCAGACATGGCTCCCGATGCTGTGCTGAACGCATGACGGACATCCAAGGTTGTGAAGTTGATGGTTTAGTCAGTAGAGGAAGGTAGTGAGACAATGAGGCTCGCCGTGTCCAATTAGAGAGACGTCGTGGAGGTTAACGGCGGGAGGAGCGCACCCGTTGTCGACAGCCAATCATGTCCGCCCGCGGCTGCAGACAACCGAACCGAGAAAGTGGCCATCACCACTATGACGGCTGAGCAAGGGCATCACCGTCACCTCACTCTATGTCGCGGTCGGAGTCGCACTGCAACGCTCGATGCATGTCCACTTAAAATCTGCTGGTCTTCCAGCAGCCTTCTGCGAAAGCCGCTGGGGCTTTGCTCTTATCGTCTATGCACGCGCTCGCCTTCTCATTTCGTGGTCTTCATGAGGCCGTTCTGATGCTGAAGCTCTTCGCGCCCACTCCACACCTCTCAAACACCCGCCAACAAGTCCCCCGAATCATCAATCACTCGTGCCTTCCCTCCACCTCCTCTTCCACCGCCCCTTCCACCTCTACCCCCTTTACCGCCTCTCTTGCCTCTCCCACCAACATCCCCAACCTCCCTCTGCCACTCTTCCACGTCTACTACCACCCCCTCCGGGAGCATTCCCCCCTCCATCAACACACCCCCATCCTTCCTCCTAGACTCAACTCTCTCGAAGAACTCATACGGCAAGGACCCCTTCTCATTCCCCTCGGTGAGAATAACCCCATTCTCACTGACGAAGAACTTGATCCCCGCTTCCATAGCCTTCTTGATGTCAATGTAGACGAGAATAGTGGAAGATTTCCGCATCCCAGAGATCACCGGCTGTGCTTCTTTCTCCTCCGCCGACGCTGTAGAGTCTTGGATCTTGAACCCTTTGGGCAGTCCAGCGGCGAAATGAATATGATTCCGCCCCATCTTCCTCAACCCGCCACTCTTCAGAATCAGCTTCCATGCTGGCTCATCTGTGCCATGCACCACGACTTCCGGCACATTGCCCGCTTCCTCGGTGATCGGGGTTAGTAGACCCTCAGCGTCGACCTTGATAGAGTGGCCCTGGTTGGCCCGGATGAGATAGTCAGCGGGGTCGTCGGATTCCGGGATTGAAGCGAGGGCATCGGATTCTAGTTTCTCCAGCGGTGGTGATACGATATCGGGTGTCTCGGAAAGAGTCGAGGCCGGGATCATGGAGAAACGTTGCTTGTCGTTTGTAGCGACCACTTCTTTTAACTCCGGGAATGTGACCTTGAGGGATCGGAGAGCGCGAGTGTTCAGCTAGTTCATATCAGCCCTCAGCCTCATATTGTTACTACAAGTGCGCCTTTCCGAATTCTTCCAAAGTGCTTCCAATACGCGAAGCATGAAAAAGGACCATGGTAGAGAGAAAGAGGAATACTCACAGCATCCGCAACACTCACATACCCGCCCTTCCCCAACGTCAACCCCTCCTGTCCCGCCCCATGCCTCAAAAGCCAGCTGACCTTCCTCGAAACCTGCTGTTCTCTGGGCAAATCCCTTGGGTTGCGTCCACCTCTTCCGCCTCGTGCCATCGTCAGGACCGCCCGTGTGAATAACTCTTTTCTCGCAATTTTGCTAGTTTGCCTATAGAATCTCAGCTGAATGTGTATTTGAGAAGCGGATGTGGCGGAGGTGAGTCAGCGAAGTCGAAGTGAGTCAGGGACGGATGGATGGTGTGGTTGGTCGGCTGGCGAGGCTGAAATCAAAGTGCAGTCATGGAAGAAGGTTGTGTGTGGCGCCACTTCCCCGTCCGTGCTCGTGGCGGCCAATCAGCAATATTCACTCCCGCGCAGGAACGCCCCACATGAAACCTATCCTCCTAGCTAGGTTCAGATCGTCAGCCAAGCTCTAAAAAGTCCTTTCTCCACTGTATTATTCAATCGTTTCGCGGGCTCCGAAGCTCAAATCTTCCGATCTCGATGTTCTCACAGGTTCTGCTTGGGATGAGCGTCACCGCAAAGTTGCAGTAATTCACTTCATTTTCGTCTATCTACCCTGTATGTACAAGTCCTATGTAGTCACACCATGAACTTTTGTCAAAACACTCCTCCGCCTGGTGTTCGACAGCCGCCTCTTTTCATGTGCCTCGTCCTCTCTCCATAAGTAACGCATGTAATAGCGATGGTCGATGAAGCGGAAATAAACCGCCACGGACACTCAAGCCAAGAACGCCAAATCCCATCTAAACTATTCGTGGCTCCAATTGAGCGGCCAAGATCAAGAGAATGCAGCACCCCAATATGAAATACGCAAAATCATCAACCTCTTTCGTCCAACGGGTATTCCACAAAAACCCCGGGGGTATATCAACAAGATGGAATGTGTCGTTTTAATCGAAAGCTGAAACGACCGACTATTGAACTTTTCGCCTAAGAGCCCCTGCTCTTCTCCCCGCCTTGGAACCAGCCTGGCTGATACGACCTGAAACAAGGTATGGGTATCATTTTGTGAATTTGAATCCGTAATCCATAAGGAAGTGCCGTTTCCAGAACGAGCGATGTTTAGCGAGAGACTGCATTGCGTAGAATCGTCTGCAATGTCCCGCATGTTCGACGTATACGGTATGAGAGTATATCATTTGTAGATGCGCTGATGCGCGCTGTTGTACATGTGGGCTGCCGTGTGGCTGTCGGAGAGATCGTCAATGTTCGCGAGCGCGCGATGCCCTTTGAATTTGTCTTGCCTTTGTGCCCGCAGCCGTCATTCCCACCTCTCCCCCTTCTTAACAATTGTCATCGCCAGTTACCCATTCCTGGACCTGCGGTAGGATAAGGAGGGTTGTTGCCAAAGCCTGCACTGCTACCGCTCAGTCCCAGGCCAGGGTCCATGAATGTCTGAGCCCATTCCTCACCACCGAACAGGTCATCAAAGTTCACATTACTTGTCTCTTGGCTAGGAACGGGAACGTTTTGGGGGTTGTGTTGTGGCTGGAGACCTCTTTGCTGTGCCTCTTGCAGGAGATACATAGGCATAGGGCCGAACAGCTGGACCTCGGTATCGGAGCGCCTGGGTCCCATTGGTAGGTTTGGCATCCTGCCCGGACTAAAAGCTGGTGGGGTTGGCTGCATGTCAATGTCCGAGACTTGGAATGGTGGGCGCGGCCCACTCGTCGGATCGTGCTTTACGCCGAAGGTCTGAGGATGGCTATCCTCAAAGGTAGTCATAGGCTGGTTGGGATACGCCATCGGATCTGCTGACGGGAACATCATGGTGGAGATGTCGGTGAGGGGGACGTTGAGGCCTGCAGGATCAGGAAAACCCACGGGTGTGGGAGGGAAGGTCTGGGGAGGACGCTGCTGAGGTGTGGATCCCGATCCTAGCCCATAGCTACCAAAACTGCTTGCCGTGGTCGACGTAGGCGTAAGGCCGGGCACCGCATCAAAGAAGTCAGAGCCAGACTGCGAAGGTGAGTTGTATGCAGGATCAATTCCGAGATTCGCCAGGTGGGCCTGGGATAGTGGTAGTGAGGTCCGCTGGGCAGTAGGCATGCTTTCCGGAAAAGTTGAAGCGCGGCGGGGTCCCATGGCAACAAGAGCGTCATTTCTGAGCATGTTGGGGCGGGTTTGCATGGACTGGGTACTACCTTGTCGACGCTTCTTGCTCTCTCCGACATCCGCGCCGCGTTTGACGGCTTCTGGCAGTTTTTCAATGATTGTCTATCCAGGGTCAGGATGCTTGGTACTTTCATATAATCGTGGATTTACTTACTCCGATGGTCTCTGCGCACTTGTCCGCTGCCTGGCTTCTCTTTGCGAAGTATGACAATAGCTCCTTGCCTTCCATAGCATCGCGCAATAGCTCATGGCTGGTCGCATTGTTGGGGTTCTCGAGGACGAAGTAAAGGATGGAAACAA
Source organism: Trematosphaeria pertusa (assembly GCF_010094035.1). NCBI lineage: Eukaryota > Fungi > Ascomycota > Dothideomycetes > Pleosporales > Trematosphaeriaceae > Trematosphaeria > Trematosphaeria pertusa. Next base: position 1,345,348 of record NW_022987218.1, on the reverse strand, counting down.
TGGCGAAGAATGTCGTGTACATGGAGAACCAGTACGACCCGATGAGGAGACCGCGCTTCTTCATCTCGGCGGTGATGTGGATGATATTGCGGGAGACACTGATGCAAGCGGATGCGCAAGCAAAAGCCCGTTGATCGACCGAAGGATTGTTGCGGTAGGTTGGTGAGACGTAATGCAAGAATGGCCTGTAAAGAAGCAGCTGGGCGTGGCCGTATGACATGCGCAGAAGCTGTTGCAACCTGTAAGCTTGTGAGTGGGATACATGGATACGCGGCATATGCTGCAGCTCACTTGATGATTATATGCGGAGCTTCTCCACCAGGCTTGAGCGCCATTGGCAGGTTGTCTAACCACCGCTGCATGTCCTGTTCGATCTCTCGAACTTTGGAATAGCTTACTGTATACGATACTGCGTTCTTGCCGCCTGATCGAGTCCCTTTTGTGGGGTAGACATATCTGCAGATCTTGAGGAGCACCTGCACGATTTTGGCGTGTGCATTGGAGGCCGCGGTGATAGAGATTCTCCCCTCTGGCATGGGCCGAATTTCCGTTTCCGTGATATACTCATCGTCAACTTCAGTGGGATAGTCCTGATCGACATCCTCGTCTTCCAGGAAGTGGGGTAGCCCAAGCATAGCCGAAACATGGATGTCCATGCGTCGGATGACCCAAAAAAGGCGCTTTCGAGTCTCGGCCTCAATTGGTGTGAAGTTGACGTTGAACGAGCGGTGCAGTCCCATGCGTATAGCCGATCGAAGGGCAACTCCAATGTAGGCGTAACAAGTCGAGAGCTTGGCCGAGCTCTGAAGGAACTGGATCATGAACACGATGGCTTGGAGAGAAGTTAGATCTCTACAATCGGTGATGTCTAGAAGCGAACGAGAAGCGCGGAAGTATTTATAGCTGTAGGGTGTCAGTCGAAATCTGGATACTACGTGGGCAGACCCCTTACCCCTCATCAACATTGGGTTCGTAGCCAGCTCTATCAAGCTCCCCGCTGCCCTTGGAGAAGAGCGTCCCTAGGGCTAGCACAGCATAGAGCAATGGCAAGAAGGTGTTCTCGGCGTTGCCGTAGTCGTCGGGCGCAACCTCGTATAGACGATCCAAGGACTTGTAGAACGACGGCAGATGCACAACTCTCAGAACTGCTCCGGCCTCGAGCACAGCATTGTCGCATAGCATTCTTGCCTTCTTCTTAGGCGGCAAGTCAGTACCAGCGGGGTGCACGCTCGCAGAGTCTGCAGGAGAATTCGGAGAATCTAAAGCTTGAGACATGGGGCGATATCTGACAACAAACGGCGCGCTGCTGGGCGGCGGCCCAGTGATGATGTCCCCATACTGCTGCTGAAGCCTCTGCATGAAGATCAGGCCAGAGGAGTGGCCGTGATAGTCCCAGAACCCATCCTCATCGAGGTCTAGCTGGCCCGTCGCCCTCACCATTGACTCAAGATGCGAGTCCGGCATGTCTTCTCTAGGCAGACTCCCGCCATGCGGCGCAGCGTACGGCTGGCTTGGGGCTGGTTGGGGCCGCGGCGGACCCATGGGAAACTGCGGGAGCACCCCATTCTGGAGCTGGGCGTCTATGCTGGAGTCGTTGAGATCCAAAGTGGGCAACACGAGACTTAGCACAGCTTTGGCGCGCTTGAGCTGCGTCTCGAGCGCCTCGATATACTGAGGAGCTGCGGTGCGCCTTCTATTTGAAGGCTGATCGTAGGTGCAGTCTGCGCGCTATGTCAGTGTGCGAAGCGGCGCGCGGCTCGCTGTGATTCGCCACGGGAGACGCACCATAGCTATACACGGTGCAGTGCGTGCAGGGCTGCTTCCCGTCGCACTTGATCTTCTTGCGCCTGCACTCGTCGCTGCGAAGTATTAGAGACGGGTCGGATTTTGCTTGCGGGGGGGCGGAATTGCGGGAGGGCGTACCATGCGCGAGTTACTCTGCGCCGCTTCTGCATAGGCGCCGAGGCGGGCTTCGCGGGAATCTCGTCTGCATCATCTTCAGCTGGCGACTGCTCAGCAGCGTCGGCTGCGTCATCAAACGGCGGAGTCTCAGTGTGCTGGATGTCGACGTCCGGGGAGGTAGCAGCGGCCATGGTGTAGCACACGAGGGAAGCATCGCAGACGACGGGGGGCCTGCGCGAGCTAAGAACGAAATCCACAAGAGCACTCCGCCGACGTGACTAAGCGGCGGGGAGGGGCGCGGCGGGAGCGTGAAAGCTTCGAGGGTGAATGGCCAGTGTGATTGGGACTGAGTGGACCCAACGGCTCTGAGGGCAAGGGCAGAACTGGAGTAGCGCCGAGGCTTCGAGGGTTGGCGGGAGTCGGACGTCTCCGCTTGCGAACTGCAGCAGCGAGAGTGACGCCAGTAGGGCTCCGGGAAACGCGTGCGCCTGCGTGCCGGGAGATTGGCGCCTCTTCACAAGCGGCGGTGCATTCCTCGTCTTCTCTTGGCTCTTACCCTCGCGTATCGGGCCCGGCGCTCACTGTGGCGTCATATGCGGAAAATCACAAATGCCGGCACTGCCACAGGCGCGGCTCGTCGCCCAGCGATCACCAGCGATAACGCGCTGTACTGTAGGCAAGACAACTCGGCGAGGAGGAGATTCCGCCTCAACACTTCACGGCAGTCTGGCAGTGCCCGTCGGCGCCGCAGCATGACGGAGATAGCAGCACACATCTCGGGCTTAAAGGGCTGGCGCCTCCGTGCCCTGCCACTAAGCGATTATTACTGATCTTCTGTTCCATTGCAGCCTGTCGTCCTGGCTGTGCTTTCGTCGCTCTCGTGCATCCTCGCACCCCGAGCGTGCCCTTTGGAGCAGCGATCAGCAACGGGAGACGGCGCCGGTCTCGTGTGGAGTATTGGCGATGAGCCTCCTTGTGTCGTTTGTGGCATGCCCGACCCCACCAGTGCGACCAAGCCACTCTGCGGCGCGCAATGAAGAGGAAGGTCTTCCGGGCGCGCATACGCCACCTTTCCCCGTGAGGAGCCCGAAAGACGCGCTGCGAATTAGCCGGGCATGTGGATTCGGACGGAGTGCACGCTACCGCTTGCAGGCCCCATATTGTTTTCCAGTGCGAGGTGCTCCAACGTGGAGCCTAAGAATAGCGTCAATATGGGGAAGAAGCCCGTATCTCAAGGGCAGGGGGCGGCGATCATCTCCCGATACTGGCACTCCGTAATGCGGTTGCTGTCTCTCATATGCTCGACCGCAAAAGGCTCGCAACCTCGCCTATCGCCCTGTTATTAGACAATCCAATACCGAACTGGAGGTCATACTTACAGGACAGGACACTAGCCGACGCAAAGCAGTCGCTACCTATGGACGGGAGGGCCCCGCATACCTAGGGACAAAGAACCCATATGCGAGGTCGGGCATTGGACCGGACGGTGTCGGCCGGTCGCGGCGACACCAAACGCCTTGGGGTTTGGCTAGTCTTCCTGTATGGCGTAGCGGTTCCATGCCCATAGATTTGGATCCTGGTGGCCGCATCCGGGACGCGAGTGGTTAGGGCCCACTGGCTCCAACTGTGTCTGACCGTGCATGTCAAGCCCAGCGGAGGGCTGCCTCGTGGCGGGGTCGCCTTGTGCTGCTAACTGTTGGTGCAAGACGGTATTAACTGATCATCGTGGAAGCCGGCGTTGCGTTCTAGCGTTGCGGCACTCGCTCGCTTAGCGCTGCTCGACTGCCCACGCAGAATTACGTAGTGCGCCTTCACGCCGGTACGGCTACGGCTCAGCCACGCCAAGGGGGGCTTGAACGTAGCATCAGTATAGGCCAAGCAGACGATACACTCCGTACGCTGTGATGAGCGAGTCGGGAATGCATCAGCAACAGGGGGCTGAGTCTCTGAATAATGCGGAATGACAAACAACCGCAGCGCAGACAATGAGTCCTCCCTTGGTTAAAATGCGACTCGTGCTTCTCTTGCGTGCCGAGTTCCGAAAAGCCACTCCAAATCCGGATTGCAGATATTGAGCGAGGCAATCGCCTGACAACTGCATACGCCAATGCAATCAAGACGCCCAGGAAACACAATGTGCACTACTGTAGGTGGCTTCGGGCTGGGCACATGAGCCTGCGAAGAGTGCGTCTCGTCGAGAGCCGCGGCGTGAACTCAATCACAGTCATTGCATCTCCGAAGCTGCCCCTGAACATACCGCGTATTATCTTTGACTGACCCCGCATGAGGTACCCCACACGCTCAATCTGTCGCTTGCGGTGGATATGCGCAACAGCAAAGACGATCTGGTCAACCGATCCTGCATGGAGTCCAGAAAAATGTCCTCGAGAGTGCGTAGAAATTCTGTGTTGTGGGGACATGATCCTCCGGTTGTATCCACAAGTATGCTTTAGAAGCTGTTCTCTTGGCCAGTGCTGGAGTCCCCATCTATGACGAAGCCGATGAGGAGTGCTTCAGGCACAAATACAAGACAGTAGTTCGAGTGGGAGATTCGGGGTGGGGACAGAGCGAAGGCGCGATTTCCTAAGGCCACGCTTACCGTCATGTCGGTAACGCTAATAAACAGCCGTAGTCCGCTCATAGATTCTCCACGCGTCTATCAAACGGATACCGACACGCAATCAGGATGATATGTCCGGCCGCAGACAAATATCATGAGTTCTAGAATAGTCGTCTTCGGTATTGAAGAGGAGCAGGCAGTCACGGCTGAACCTGATGGCTCTGATTTCTCTCGCTTCGACAAAAGTAAGAGTGGTATTGGATGCCCTTTCCCTTTTAGTCCCGGTTCTGGAAGTGGCCCACGTGGAGATTGCTTGTCTTGCCGTCGCCAATCTGGAACGGAAGCCGACTCGTTCAACCGCTAGATTGCACCCACCTTTAGGTAATCTATCTTGTGCCATGAAAGCGGCGACAATCGGCCAAAGACAGATATGGAGTTGGGCACATATATCGGTGTGCTTAAATCCGACCCCGGGAAGCCGTATCCGAAGGTCTTCAACGGAAAAGGACAATTAATGCAGGGTCCCATCCCTCCTCTTAATTTCAAGACATTAGTCAGGTCCGTAGCCCATCTCCGCAGTTCATCGCAGCGAAGGCAGTTGATATAGCACATGAAGAAGACCTCTGGTGTCGGAACGAGAGCGAAGGAAAACTCTCAAGCAAGCTGCCGAGGACGAGGATCCGAACGGGCGAGCTAAACGAGCGAGTGGAGGGACCGTGACAATGGACAATTCAAGGCTGGCGGAGAATGGAGCAAATGGAAATCAGGTCACGCTGGGTGAAGTTTGCATGGGTTCGCTATAGCAGTGCTCCTATCGTGTGATGCTGTTTGATCGTTCTAGCGACCTGAGTGTGCGCCTGCGACCGCTTGAAGCGCGGTCGAATGTACGCGTCTTCCGCTGACGACATAATCAAAGGACGGATGATGCGCCGGAGGAATCAACCTGAGAGTTCACCTGGGCAGACTCTCATAGAATGGAAGAGAAGACAGGAAAGTTACAAAGCCCTGTAGTCATGGTAGATGCTTACCTAGGTATGGATCAACTTGCCGACTCCTAGAGCCTTGGGGGCGGAAGGAGTTATGAAGTGCTGAGCGTCCTGCGGGCGATGCCATTTCCGCTAGTCCGCTTTGGGACTTCGCGCGCTCGGCTAGCCGCCAAGACCCGAGCCCACACAGGCCGACATTTCGCATCGACAACTCCAAACCCACGCCTATACTAACAACAGCACCACCTCCCGGATTCGAGCACCATGTCGTCCTTTGAGCCGGTCATCGTACGTACACCCCCTTTCATGACGATGGATTGGCTGCACTGCCGGCAGTCGCTGGCAGACGGCAAGCCATGGCCCCATTTGAACAACACAACCGACACTTTGCTATCAGAGCATCTGGCTAACGTGTGCGAAGGTCATCGACGGCAAGGGCCACCTGCTCGGTCGCCTGGCCAGCACGATCGCGAAGCAGCTCCTCAATGGTCAGAAGATCGTTGTGGTGCGCTGCGAAGCCCTCAACATCTCCGGAGAGTTCTTCCGCGCGAAGCGTACGTCTACACCCATGATTCCGAGCCGATGCACAGACGGAGCCAGAGACATACCGTGTGAATTAAGGATGGGGACGGCATTAGTTTGGTGATGGAAACCGGCGTGTCTCTGGTTCCGAACGAAGAGCTTCCACGTCCGTTTCCATGTGAACAAGAACTGATTTGCTGACTTGCTTGGATTTGTAGTGAAGTACCAGGCCTTCCTCCGCAAGCAGACCCGTTACAACCCGACGCGAGGAGGTAAGATTCCCTTTGCTACGGCCGCACGCTTTCTATCAGACTGGGGCAACGGCACAATGGGAGCTTGAGTTTGGGCTAATCCCCTAAACAGGACCCTTCCACTTCCGCGCCCCGTCAAAGATGTTCTGGCGAACTGTCCGTGGCATGATCCCGCACAAGACCCCCCGCGGCGCCGCCGCCATGGAGCGCCTCAAGTGCTTCGAGGGTGTGCCCCCACCATACGACAAGAAGAAGCGCATGGTCGTCCCGCAGGCGCTCAGGGTTCTCCGATTGAAGCCTGGCCGCAAGTACTGCACTGTTGGCCGTCTCGGCCACGAGTTCGGCTGGAAGTACCAGGACGTCGTCGCTCGGTATGTCCCAGTCTGTCCTTGCATCGCTTGCGCGCATGCTAATCTCGCTATCGCAGTCTCGAGGAGCGTAGGAAAGTCAACGGCGCGGCATACTATGAGCGCAAGAAGCAGGCGCGGAGGCAGCTGGCGGAGGCCAAGAAGACAGCGAAGGTGGACGGAAAGGTCAAGGAGCAGCTTGCCTCGTACGGGTACTAGGGGAGGGTGCATGATGGTGTCTTTACAGGCTAGTGACGTGGGGCGGCGTGGAATGCATTGGTCTCATGGGATCTTTTCAACCTCTGACATATTTCGACCATTGGGGGCGGTGTCCAGGCAAAAAGAGCTTAACAATGCTCGCGAGATCATGGGTGTCTTCACGGTCAGATACTCTCTTCCCGCTAGAAGAAACAACAAATAAAAACCTCGGGCCTGCACGGTGCTGTGTTGTCGTGATGGAGCCGGTCCTGCCGACGATATATTCGGTCTTACATGCCCCGAGCGCATTGTGTGCCGCGGCGCCGGCATTGATACGCTCCCTGTGACGTCTCTTCAACCTTCGCATCATCCACTGTGGTGTTCCTCTCTCTTTGGCATCAAACTCGCACTTTGCTCCGAATACGAATCGATGCCGTCGGATAGGAGGATGTTTGACCAAGACCTCCGCTGCCAATCACTGGCTGTTACGGCTGACCTCGGCTTTGTCGTCTCCTCCCACCTCCGCAGTCAGCTTTCCCCAGATTAAAAGATCCGCATCTGCGCCCTCGAAAAGACAACTCGATGGTATAAGCTTACGATAGCTTAAACGATAGCTACCCTACAGATCGTCTCTTATCAATTGACCGTCTCGCCCGCTTTCCGTCGACCCGCTTCGGAAGTCCGCAGCGCCTTCTACTCCTCCCACGCACGCGTTGCTCGAGGCTTTCAGGCTGAAAGATAGTAGGAAAAAGTTAGGGTGGAGAAATAATGTCGCCTTTGGACCGACTGCAGAAGCTTGCTTCGCATTTCACGTCTGCAACTCCTGTGCCTGGGTCTGAGACGAAGATACATCCGGGAGACAGCCATGAATACCATCACAGGCATAACTTCCATACGCTGTCGCCAACAGCGTTTCTGTGGAGAGCGGCATCTATAGAGCCTCATGTATGTCCATTTCTCACTATCTCGCGACACTCTCAAAGCGCGGTCCAGACCGTCGATGCTTTCACGCAGCCGTGCTTCAATGAGCCCGTGCAGACTTCTGACAATACCAGGCCATAGCCGTCTACCACAAAACTGCCAACGAAAAGATCCTCCGCCGTTCCTATGAAGAACTCGCCGACCGCGCGCGTGGCCTCGCCTACTACCTCCACAAACACAACCACAAGCGCGTCGGCATCCTCGCAACCAACACGCCCGCCTTCCTCGAATCGCTCTTCGGTATCGCAGCCGCCGGCGCTGTTCAGGTCGCTGTCAACTACCGCCTCAAGACCGACGATATCAGCTACATCTTCCAGCATTCTGAAGTCGATGTTATCATCGTAGACTTTGAGTTTGAGGGGTTGTTGGAGAAGTTTCAGAAGGAGAGGCCCGGCGTGAAGTTGATCGTGGATACGGATTTAGATGCGACGGAAGGGGAGCTGAGTGGGCCGTTTGATGACGCAGTGTTGGAGGGTTTGACGTGGGATAGAGAGACGGGTGGGAAGGGTTGGAGTGGGCTACAGGCGCAGGCGGAAGACGAGGAGAGTCTCATTGCGCTAGCGTATACATCGGGCACGACGGCGAGGCCGAAGGGTGTGGAGTATACGCATCGCGGGTGCTATCTGGCCGCTATGGGCAATGTCATCGAGTCTGGGCTGAACTATCATACGGGACGGTGCAAGTATCTATGGACGCTCCCAATGTTCCACGCGACAGGGTGGACTTTTCCATGGGCGATTACAATGGTACGAGGGACGCATTACTGCTTACGCAAAATCGACTATCCGGAGATTTGGAGGCTGTTGAAAGAGGAGGGGATTACGCATTTCAACGCCGCGCCGACGGTGAACACGTTGCTGTGCGCTGCGAAGGAAGCAGAACGGCTCGAACACCCTGTCCGCGTCACCGTTGCTGCAAGCCCGCCGAGCGCCTGGCTGTTCGAGCAGATGATGAACCTCAACCTGCACCCCGTGCACGTCTACGGCCTTACGGAAACCTACGGACCCATCACAAAAGGCTATCACATGCCAGAATGGGAAGAGATCCCACTGAAAGAGAAGTACGCGAAGATGGCGCGGCAGGGCCATGGGTTCATTGCCTCTTTGCCCGCGCGGGTCATCAAGCCGGATCAGCCGGAGGGCGTCCTCGTAGACGTGGAAAGGAACGGAAAAGAAATCGGAGAAATCGTGTTCGAAGGAAATATTTGCGCGAAGGGGTACTTCAAAGACGCTGAAGCGACGAGGAAGCTTTGGGCGGGTGGCGTCAGTCACTCCGGTGATCTTGCAGTGTGGCATCCCGATGGAGCGATTCAGATCCTAGATCGGGCGAAGGATATTATTATTTCTGGTGAGAACTCCCTACTCCTTTTCCCTCTACACGTTAAACATAAAACTAATTTTTTTTCACCGCAGGCGGCGAAAACATCTCCTCCGTAGCCCTTGAATCCATGCTCTCCACGCACCCTTCCATCCTAGAAGTTGGCGTGGTCGCAGTCCCAGATTCCCACTGGGGCGAGCGACCTAAGGCCTTCGTCACCGTCAAAGAAGGCGAGAGCATGAAAGGGAAAGATGTGATCGATTGGGCAAAGCATAAGAGCGATATTAGCAAGTTTATGGTGCCGAGAGAGGTGGAGCTTGTGAAGGAGCTGCCGAAAACGAGTACGGGCAAGATCAAGAAGAATGTACTGCGCGAGTGGGCGAAGGGGCATTGGGATGTGAAATAGATGGAGAGGGAGTATGTAAGTTCAAAAAGGTTGCGGGCGCGTGGCTTATTGCGCTGCTAGACATCCGAGTTAGAAGCTCAAAATTCGAATTTGGCATTAAACCGCACCTGCCACCTTCGTCCTATCCCCCTATCAGTCCCTCTTTCTCTATATGACTCTCCGTTCCATCTGCCTGCTTCAGTTCGTTATGCCTCACAGCAATTCGTGTCCTATTAGAATCATGGGTTCAGTCACTCATGCGTCTTACGCCTTATCCACAGAGCAGTTCCGTATAAGGGTTCTTTTCCGCCTCCAGAACCTCTACGCCAAGGCAGTTATGCTCCTCTGTCCGTACTCAAAAATCCCGGCAACCAGCTCATGGCGCTCTTCCATGGATGACTTCACAGGACGAAGCAGATTTCGGTCGGCTGTCATGGGACATGGAGCTTCCAGGAAGCCTTCGGTGACCCCCACGCTCTCTGTCCGTCTCCGCTAAAAGACCCCGACTACTAGCCAATGGACTGGTGCCTTTCCGTTTCCCAAATGGGTCTGGCTAAAGACCATGCGTCGCTTTGCCGGAAGTGGCGTTCCGTCAGATATGCGTGGCTTGTCTACCCACCCACATGTGAGATGGTGGAAAGAGGAAAGAGTTTCAGATGTTTGCAAAGGATAGGCCTGTTCCCCTTTCGCTTGGTTGAGAAAGAAGAGTTGTTAAAACAAATGGTGTGGACCGAACCAAGAACGATATATTCAACGCGTTGGCTCGCTAAGCGAATTCCTTCGGAAGCGCAAATTCGAAACAACCTTGCATTCACAAAAAAAGTGGGTTTATTTGAGCAGAAGGGCCTCAGGTTTTGCTACTTGAAGCTGACCCGTTCGATATTGGCTACTTTACGCCTGGACGGCGATCTCCTTGACTTCCTCCTTCGACACGGCAGGGGCCGACACAAAAGCAGGCTCACCCGTAGGGTCATCCTCTCCGGCCTCCTTCATGCCTCCCAGAATCATCGACTTGGGCGCCATAGCCTGCCACTGCCACGGGTCGGTGAACGCCTTGAACTTCTCGTCGTGCCACTGCCCGGCTGTCACGTACCGGCCCTCGCTGTCCATGAACATGGTGTCGTCCTCGGCCCTGAGGAAGTAGGCGATCGAGTAGCGGTGCTCGGACGGGTTAAATGGCACGACGCGGTGAATGCACGATTGCATCTTCATTCCACTCGCGAAACGCAGGGAGTCGCCAACGTGGACGAAAGCGCAGCCCGGCTTCGGGGCAACGAAGCCCATCTCGCGGGCACCGCACGTGCCTGGGGGGCGGATCTGGAGGCCCCACTGCTCGCTGAAGAGCAGTGTCAGAGAGCTGATGTCGGTGTGTTTCTGGTGGCCGATTTTCTTGTTGCCAGTCACATCCGAAGGGAGGTAGTGCATCATGGATAGCTGGATAGGATTAGATAAGTTACTAGGTCTCTTACATGGTGAGGGTCAAGAAGGTGAAGAAGCTTACTGTGGTGGTCGACGGGCGGTCATTGCGGTGAGAGTTCTCAAAGCGCGAGGCTCCAGTCAGGTTCATACCGGTGGAGAGAGCCGAGAGAATGACCTTGGTAATAGTGTTGCAGCTGCCGATGGCATTCTCCAACACCTGCAAATCGCCGCTGTTCTTGATCGGGGCCGGCACCTTGGGACTACCCCTCTGAATTTCATCTCTCGACACCTTCAGCATCTCATATCCGTCTTTAGTGCCGGCGCCAAAGGCACCCGTGCGGCTGCCCACCGGCTCATAGCCAAGATGCGAGGAAATCAGCCCGAATTCATTCTTTTCCTCAATCGGCGCCTCGAAGAAGCGGTGCATGAGCTTCAGAGTCTCCTGCTGGTCAGCGAGCATTCGGCGGCCGTCGATGCTCTGAAGGTCGAGGTAGAAGTACCCCTCCTCAAGACACGCCTTGAGCACCTTGTCCACTTCAGCGGGATCCTGTGAGAGCAGCATTCCATAGTCGATTGTCTGCATCGACCAGACGGGGACTCTCTTGCCCTGCCATTCGACGGTTTGCGGGGGGTCAATTGCGGGAGCCATGATGTCGGGGGACTCTTAAGGATATCTGAGCAGTGATAAGAAAGGTTCCTTCTGAACTGCACGAACTTATTCTCAAAGTGACTCCAGCTCACTAACTGGCAGAGCTTATATACCTACAGCCTTGGGTGCATGACTGAGGGCCAGCGCGGCTATTCGACCTCCCTTCTACAAATCACTGATCATCGGACAGTCATTATTGATTAAATCATTTAAAAGAGAGATAAGGGCTTAACAATAGTTGAGCTAGGATTGACCTTCTCCTACTGATCATAACAGTATAGTTGGCTGCTTTGTCTCGCTTCCCCGCTCTCCATGTCTCGTCTAGAGCGGTGCCGCATTCTACCAAAGTGTTGGATCCACCTTGCTGTCGGCAGATCGCTGGCCGTGCGTTGAGGGAGCAAGATGCACTACCATACAAGATAACAAAGTCGGCAAGAGCCTCTGCCCCTCAGCTTGGCAATATCATTCGCACATCTGAAGCAGCCAAGGCCACGTTTCGAGTCACATGCAGTGCATGCCAAACCACTCCCCGCATCTGGGCTTGCTATGTAGCCCACCTTGGTACTATACAACATGGCAAAATCGGCAAGATTAGCCTCTTCCTTCGGCCTGGCAATATCATTTCTGTGACATCAAGGGAAGACACAGAATCTGCTCAGCCAAAGAGTTGTTTAAGCATCGTAGCAAACTAAACACCTAACCTCGATGCTCTGCCGGGACTCCCCGTCACGGTGAGCAGGATCCTCAAAGGCCGAATGCAGCGACCTCCGCGCCACCGAGGTGTCCGAATCAAAACACTTGATTAGGAGCACTTCTTGAGGTGTCATCCGGTGCTTGTAATACCACCGATGATTCGGGCTGTATCGAACAACCCAGGACTCTCCCTTGAAGTCGTCTTCGGTCATCTCGGCCCCGACGAGGTCGACGTCCGGAACTGAATCTGCATCGGCAACGGCGATGGGATCCTTCAAAATCGTCTCGATGGGTCGCCAGATGTTGATGATCTGATACCTCCTCTTCACCAGCTCGTCTGCCTCATTTGGGAACTCCCATCTCAGCCTCAGCTCTGCTCCAGCGTAGGATTGGTCTACGTGTGTTCTTGTGACTGGCCCGCGGTTCTTGAGGTTGTTGAAGCCCAGGTGATGCCACTGCGTTGGTCCACGGCGGACCTTGTGGTTGAAGATGCGGACGCGGCTGGCCCCAGTGACGTCCTTCAGAAGCTGCTTGCATTCCTCGTAGTAGGCTGATTGAATTGATTGCTCGTCGATGAAATCTTTTTCGCGGCTCTCATGGCGGCAGTATTGGAATCCATGGCTGTCGAGCGAGTACTTGTCTTCGTCGCCGCTTACGTCGGTCACCACGAAGTTGTGGGCACGGTGCGGCCGCTCGTTCGTGATTCTACCTTTTCCGATAAATATCGGGGTCGGGCGGGCGCCGTTCCCTGGATCGTCCCAGTAATTTAGTGTCGTTGCCACATGGTGTTTGTTGGTTTGGTCCCCGTTGACCACCGGCGGCGTCTCGTGCATCTTGGATATGCGTTGGCAGTATTGATTGCGAGGAGACTTCTATTCTTGTGAGTGAAAACCGAGTATTAAGGGCCCAGTGTTTGGGAGCAAATTGACTTCCTCCAACTGCCGGGATCAACTATCCCGGAACGTTACGGAGCCTCCTACTCCGGCCGGCATTTACCCCTGGCTGGCTGCAGGCAACATCAACCGATCCTGGACGCGCCCGGTTTAGTTGTCCTGCTGAGCCGAACGTTTCATATTGCGTCGTCGATGATCGAAGGTGAGTACCCCATTGTTCTGCTGGGGCTAGGTGGGTAGGTAAGTTGCGGCAACTCAAGACGCATCGATGCTTTACAGATCTGAAAGAGAAAGAGATGGGAGAAAAAGAAGAAGAAGACGACTTCATCATCGTTCCTATGGATAACGAATGCGCGGAGAATGTCCCTCAAGACGGTTCTCACGAGCGTCTGTCCGAAATTGACAACTCCATTGAGAGTCTTCGGGCTTCTCTGTGGCCGTTGAACAAGTTCATACACGAAAACCCCGAACTCGCCTTCGAAGAGCATAAGGCACATGATGCCCTGACGAAATTTATGCGGTCACAAAAAGACTGGCACGTCACAACATCGGCCTACGGAATGGAGACGGCATGGGTAGCGGTCTACGACAGCGGAAAGGCGGGGCCTGTTGTCTCCTTCAACGCTGAGATGGGTACGCCAATCCCTGAAGTTGTGCAAAGAAAGAGACGTGGCTGATATCCTCTAGACGCGCTTCCTAATCTGGGCCATGCCTGTGGTCACAATCTTATCGCCACTGCCTCGCTCGCTGCTGGTCTTGCAACAGCCGAGATGATCAAGCGACACAACCTGTCTGGCAAGGTCCTCATCTTTGGCACACCGGGAGAAGAAGGAATCGGAGGCGGTAAAATCCGTCTCCTCGACGCAGGCGCCTACGAGGGTGTCGACATCTCCCTCATCTCGCACCCGGGCATCTTGAACAATAGCCCCCTAGTTCGGACTACCGCTTTCGCCCGCCTCGAGGTTGAGTATTTTGGACGTGCAGCGCACGCGGCAAACAGCCCTTGGCTTGGTGTCAACGCGCTCGACGCCCTTGTTATCGCATACAATGCAGTGTCGGTTCTGCGCCAGCAGACGATGCCTAGCGATGTGATCGGCATGGGCATCACCGACGGGGGAGGAGCGCCGAACATCATCCACGCTTACGCTGCCGGCGTCTGTGTGATCCGCGCAAGCAGTGCTTCCCGACTCAAAGAGCTCCAGCAAAAGGTCAGCGCCTGCTTTCGCGCTGGGGCGGAGGCCACCGGGGCCAGGGCGGAGGTCAAAATCATTCAGGGATATGCCGACCATGTGCCGAATCGCATCCTCGCAGCGTCGTACACGAAGTACTGGAACTTGTTGCCTGACTTGCCGGACCCGCCGATACCGTCCGGGGGCCAGTTCACTTGGATCAAGGCGAGCACGGATCAGGGAAACATCAGCTATGCCATGCCGAGCGTGAACGCGAGCTTCGCCATCCCCCCAGGCACGCAGGCGGGACAGCCGCACAGTCCGGACTTTGAGAAGGCATCGGCGACCAAGGGCGCTTTTGCGAGAGCATTGAGGGTGGGAAAGGTCCTGGCGGCCACTGCGGTAGACGTGCTTAAGAAGCCTGGGTTGATTGACGAGATTAAGGACCAGTGGAGACGAGACATGGATGCGATTAAAGAGCAGGATTAATACCGTCAAAGCCAAACATGTTGGCTATGGTCATATCGGCTGATCGAGCGTGACGAACAGTATCGATAATAGACGTCGTCAGGTTGCGGCCGGAACGGACGTCATCAAGGATGTACTTGGCTGAGGATACCTCTCGCAGCGACACGCTGGTATGCTGCTGCTGAAAATACTGGATGAGCATGTCGAGAACTACTTGTAGGCGCGACTATCATAGGTCTTCCTTTTCGACTTCCGACACGGACGTGTCCTCACGTGTCCTCACCTCTACTCTTGGTCCCCTAAAGCCCTCCCGGCCTACATTAGGGTTGGTATGGGTTGTCGTGACGAAAGCAGTAAGGTTAATATATGCACGCCGCATGTGGTAATTGCACTTACCAATGTCTCAGCGGTACGAATCCTTCTTGTCTATGGCGGGTAAATAGAGCCAGCAATGTAACCTCTTGGGCTGGCGAAGGATGGCTGCGAGGCCATACGCTATGGGCCTCCACACCATAAGAAATCTACTCGCTCAGCAGGAGCCTTCATGGACTTGAG
Organism: Trematosphaeria pertusa; assembly: GCF_010094035.1. Lineage (NCBI taxonomy): Eukaryota > Fungi > Ascomycota > Dothideomycetes > Pleosporales > Trematosphaeriaceae > Trematosphaeria > Trematosphaeria pertusa. The sequence goes on along the minus strand of NW_022987218.1, from coordinate 1,330,053 downwards.
TATTTGAGGCTTGTCCAAGATGAGGATACTCACCATCGCGTTATCATTGCTCAGCTGCCAATATGCTGATGCACACTGTAAGCCCTTGCTGTTTCCGTCTCCTAACAGTTAGCTTTAAAGAATACTAGGCGTACTAATGCTTTCCATAGATGTCTTCTCCAAGCTCTCCCACAACGGCGGTCCTCTCAGCGCCCCATGGCAGTATATCCGCAATGTAACAGACGGATGGGCGTATTCGCCCACGAATGGCTACACTGGGGACTTCGTTCCTTACTACGATATGTACGACGCTAACATCCGATGCGGACGCGGTGCTGCAAGAAGCGGTCCGGGGACGCAAACACTTACCGTCAATGCCGGCGACGAGCTCGCCTTCTTCCCTACGATAAGAGACCAGTACAGTAATGAAGAGAAAGACACTGATATCTCGCACGAAGGCCCCGGGCAGGCATATTTGAGCAAGGCGGGAGATGCGGAGGGCGAGTTGGAGGCGTATGAGGGCGACGGTGACTGGTTTAAGATCGGAAGTATTATCGCGAAAAACGAAACGAGGTGGGCCTTATTGAGCGCTGCGTCCGTAAGTGATTTTGTTGATAGTAGAGTGTTCGATTTGAGACTGACTTTCACGTCGATGAACTTCAGCATCCCGAAGAGTACGCCTCCTGGAAAGTATTTGATGCGCATAGAACACATCTTTCAGTACTCCTACCGTTTCAATAACACGCAGTTCTATGTCAACTGTGCGCATATCGACGTCAAAGGTCCAGGAGGAGGTAAGTTGTATGCCTGGTGTCTTAGCCTAACGTTCCTCATTGCTTGCACAGGTAATCCGGGCCCGATGGCGAAGTTTCCCGGCGCATATGACGTTTGGGATAACGGTAAGTCCGCCATTTCCTAAAGCTAAGCAAGATGTTAATTCCTTGACAGCGATCTGGGCACCATACCATGTCGCGGAACTGAAGCCCTGGAATCTAACCGGCTATGTCGCACCAGGACCCGCAGTATGGAGTGCTTGAGTCTGCAGGAAGGGCCGCATCGGTGCCAGTGGAGGGTGTGGGGTTCGCGGATTGGATAGCTACATGTTGCATAGTTGCGCAATCAATGCTACTGTATGTCCATCAGAGTAGTGGAGCAGGTTACTGTTTTCGGAGACGGACCTGATTGCGTGTGACTTGCGTGCCGCTGTCCCGGGTTCGTATATGCAAGTCAGTATTTATATCTTGATGAAGAGCGGGGGATACTCGGGTCTTGGTCCACGTTCGTTCTGTTTGAATAGAGACATGGAGCGGAAGAAATTGCTGCAGCATTACCTTTAGATATTATTTCGATGGTAAGGCAGACTTACGGGTAGTGTCGTGTTGCGAAGCTTGGAGCGAGGCTTTTGAAAAGTTTTGATCCGGTTTGCACGCAAGTGGATCGCAGCCTCGCTGGCTTCAGTCAAGATGAAACGCTCCTCTTGCAGTCTCCCCGGGGCTTTTGCTCTGCTCTTACGTATGGCGGAACCCGTCTTTGCTGGTCCTTCGAACGGAACGATCGAGAAGCCTAGAGTCTTCTACTGCCCCTTCGATGTGGGAGTATCGCTGGCTTCCGACCTTTCTTCAATCGGCATCAAATACTCGACCTCGCAGTCGCAGGAGGTCGTTTTCGCTCAGGATAAGGTCGCATGCTACGTGCGCGTGGCTTTCAGGTTTCAGCCGACGGATACAGTGACCATACGGGAAATTGAATATAAGGGAGACTTCAGGAATGGGGAGCGGGGTGGGGATTTGCAGACAAAGCTTGCTTGGGACGAAAATCTCACGACGCCTGGAAGTGGTTCTATGGGACCGGTATCCCTCTCCCCGGACTTCCCTTACTCTTTCTCTAGAGCTAACTGTTCTCAGACGCATTTCACGTCAGTAGCAGTATCATATTCCGAGGAGAATAGCATTGCGACCAATTCCACACCAGCGATGGGTGTAGGTTGTGGCTATTTTGATGATAGGTCAGCCGGGATTAACGTGCATACCACGTTTCATCCATCCGCGTCGGGCTTGGGTCTGGGCGGCACGCTGACGCAAAGTTTGAAGTTGTCGTATTACGGATCTTGCAATGTCGAGATTCCAATGTGCGATTATCTTGATGTCGATGGGAATTCGTTTCCCAATTGTACGGATAGGGTGTGGAAGTGTTGCTAGCGGGCGGCGGATGCAGAGGAAGATTGGGGTCATTTTCCGGCTGCGTTCGGAGACCACGCCTGTGGGGATGAAAATGGAAGGGGGTGAAGAGGGTGAAGGGAGTGAAGAGTTGATGGACCTGGCGGTGTAAGGACTCGGGTAGATGGCGAAGATGGGGCGGCGACTTTTCTGGGCTGCAAAGTGTACCCGGAATGGGAAGCAGCTGCAACTTCAAGACAGGAGTTCCTAGAAATTAAAAGTCACCCTCCGAGTCTTCTTGGGCAAAACATCCTTATCTCATCTCTTGCGAGCGCTCAATAGACCTCAGCCTCCGGCACAGTCTGCACCTTCGCTTCCGCCCATTTAGCGTCGAGTCGGGAACGGCACCTTGTATTTGCCAATACCAGTCTGTAGGCAGAAACAATTTGGTAGGCTAACAGTGTGGTTGCTTTTATCGAGCAGGACTTGGTGCGCGCGATCGCGATAACTGACGGGGCCAATCGGACAGGCGATGTTGTGCCGAGCCAAGTCTGGGAACCAGCTATGGGAAGTAAACAGGTCTCGATGCTGTGTGTCCGGGGCTCCACTATGCGGGGAGTGGTCGATGGAAAGTGTTGACTGTTGATGGATGGGATGCGCTGTGGTTGTGCTTGGAAAGCAGGCGGCATCGTGTCCCGTCGCCCGCTTAGTCATCCGCCTCATGTCACATGAAGTAGGTATATACCCGCTATGTCACAGATCACCTCAGGTCTCAGCCTCAACCAAGCTCAACATTCTTTCGTCCAAGGAAACTGGGCAGATGCCAAGTCCCGCGAGAGGCATCCACGAAACGGTTTGAGACAAGCTTCGTTTCTCACTCCGCCCCGCATGCACATGCCACTTTCAATGAACTCGGGTTCGATGAAGTCAAACGAGCCATGAGATCGAGTTTTAAGGGTATTCTTCTATTTGAGTCTAGTGAGTGTGGAAGGAATATACAACAAGACCGTTTGCGAAGTAACACCCATTGAGGCATTTATTGTTGGGAGATTCCGGACTGGCACTGGCGCAAGGGATAGCCTGGGGAGCTCTGTCTTTGGTAACGATGTTTTACTCCGTCTCATTCCCTGCAATCGTCGCTTCCCCATTCGCCGCGATATTGATCCCGCTCTCTCCACCGATGGACTTGCTTCCATCGGAGCCTTGTGTGATACCCAGGTTGCCACCAAGGTTCTGAGCGTTGCCACTCTGATCAAGCGTGATACCGGCGTTTTCGGAGAACTGCTCGGCCTCCTCGGTGGCTTTGACACCGTTCGACTTCTCGCCCTGAGCGGCAGCCTCGCCTTGCTGTTGTTGAGCCTCAGCCTGTGCTTGCTGGCCTTCTTGCTGCGCAGCCTCGCCTTCGGCGCGACCGGGTTGATTTTCGGTTCCGGTGCCAGCACCCGCTTGAGCCTCTTGGCCTTGCTGTTGTTCAGCGGGGGCTTGAGCCTCGCCTCCTTGGTTCTGACCTTCAGCGGCAGCTTGCGGTTCTCCCTCTTGCTTCTGCCCTTCGGCGGCCTGCGTACCGTTTGTAGCGGCCCCGATCTCCACTGCCGCAGCTTGTCCCTCCTTTTGGCCTTCGGCTGTGGCCGCCTCGCCCGCTCTTTGACCTTCGGCCGCCGCAGCTTCACCCTGCTGCTGACCCTCTTGAGCTTGTTGGCCCTCTTGGGCTTGACCTTGTTGTGCTTGCTGGCCTTCTTGCTGCTGGCCCTCTTGCTGCTGGCCCTCTTGCTGCTGGCCCTCTTGCTGCTGACCCTCTTGCTGCTGACCCTGGCCTTGTTGGTTCCCTCCAATGTTGATTCCATTGCCCGTTATACCGCCATTTGGTCCACCAAGCGTCAATCCTCCGATGGTCAAGCCGCCTCCGTTACCACCCTGGCGCTGACCTTGACCTTGACCTTCGCCGGCCGCACCCTGCCCTTCTCCGGTAGTCTCATTGCCTCCGCCAAGCTTGAGACCGCCGATTTCGATCTGCCGTCCGGCGATTGACGCATGATTAGCGCGCGCGGAGAGTGATCCCTGGTAAGCCGGTTAGTATACTACAGTCAAAGGTGTCCACTGTGCGAAGTAGTCGCTAATCTTCTCGCGTGGCTAGACTCGGCGTTGTGCGGGAGGTACTTACAGTCCACCTACGGGACGGAGCTTCTCCAGCCGCGACATTAGATAGAGCCAAAATGGCCACCGCAAGTTCAGAAGCGAACCTCATCGTTAAAAGGGAATGAAGAAAAGGAGTTCTAGAACTGAAATATGCTGTCCTGCAGACTAAGAATTAAATAGTACGAAGGAGAAAGACAACAGAAGCGTTCAGCTCTCCTAAAGAAAGACAGCACGAGATAGATAAGGTTACTGATTTCATGTCCGGATGGTCTACAGTATAGCTTTTGAAAGTCCATCGAGCGGACCCCAGTCCGCATTCCGCTACGAATGCAGAACACCTTGGCTAGCTTGGCTGGAGCTAGAAGTGGATCAAACGACTGAGTGCGAATGGAAGCAGTGTTTTCGGGGAAGGTGGAGTCCTTGGCGTTGCGGAAGGGTCACAGGCATGGTCGGAACAACTTGGCGTTTGATCGGCCCGACGAAGATGGAGAGAAAGGGAGCGGCGTGAGGACATGGAAACTCAAATTGTGAATGCACGGTGCGGATATTTGTTCAGTAGATAGTGGCGGCTCGAGAGAATGTTCGTCGCGGGCAAGGTGACAGAACGTAGTCTTGTTCATCTAGCCCAGAGTAGCCCCGTTTCGTTTGCGATCGAACTCATCGGTAAGCTGTGGCCATGCGTGCTGTGAAGAATCGGTGCCCTCGAGGTCTAGATTCTCACCTGTGCAGATACTGCTATTCCGCTTGCTGAGGAGTTAAAATGGCTGAAGGAATTGGTCGGTTTATGGGCCTCGTTCCCAAGGTTGTGTGGGGTGAAATCGCCTCAGCGAGTGAAGGCGGTGAATCTGCATTCAAGTCTATCATCTTTGGATGGAAATAACTGTGCAAGTAAGGAAGTGACGATTCGATGGTGAGATGGACTGGACGAGAAAAGGTGAGGAAGACAGATGCGAAGAGGTCGTGCGCTGATGACTCAGCAATCGCCGCCGACAGCGCGCTTCCTACACCTCCACAATCTTGAACATCACTATATATACTAATAACGGCACGGATACCAGGAGAATACATTCTTAGCCTCTCAAGATGGCCTGGAGTGCTCCTTCTGTGCCTGCTCGAGGGCCCACGCAACGCTACCGGCTCTCCAAGGGGATGCTACGTACCTCCCTACGTCGATGAGGAGCTCTAGCTCTGGACCTCCTCTTGCCACTCGGCATTGGAATAAGGGTTTCAACTCTTTCATCATTGGAGTGAAAATGAAAGGGGGAGCACACCCTCCGTCCTTCCTCCGGCTCACTGCTCACCAAGCGCTTCACCATCCTCTTCACCAATCTTGCGCCTTCCTTATCAGCTGCGCGCTTCCTCGCAACACGCACAAATGAAATTAGCGCGAAAACGCAAGAGCCACCTTTCCGATATAGAAAGACAAAGCCGCCTCGTTCAACTTTGGTGTCTTTACAGAGAGCTAAGAAGCCATTCAGATACAAGTGGCACCGGTCAAGTCCAGGAAGGTCGTCTACAATCACTCAGTCCAGTACCCGGGCGATCACCTTTCCGTGTCAATTCGCGATTCAACGTCCACTATGCCGGCGTTGACGAATAGTGACAACAACCATGCCACCAGCGGCGAGAGCCCTCCGGCGGCAAATGAGGGGCAGGCCCTCCTGTCGAAGCGTGGCGGCGGCCATGGCGGGGAGGTCAAAAATGGAGAGATGAGCTCGCTCACAGCGTCCCTCGTGACCGACGACAAATCCGAAGTCGAGCACCTGAAGTTCAAGTTGAAGCTGGCGTGGGCGGAGCGGGAGAACGTCGACCTGGAGGTCAAGGTGGGGAGGATCGAGAACGAGAACCGAATCCTTAGAGCCAGGGTTGAAGGGCTCGAAGACGCGGCCCAGAACAGTATCCGTACCGAAGCTGAGACTGAAGAGCTTCAGCAGGAGCTAGATCAGTTGTACAGCGACATTGGGGAGAAGAGCTTGGAGCTAGCCATGATCAAGACGTCTCTCAAGAACGCGGAGGAGGCAGAGCGCATGCAGACAAGCAGGGACAAGGAACTCAGGAGTGTGCGTTCAGAGAACGTGAGCCTACGAGACCAAGTGCAGGCAATCACGGACGAACTCGATACACTCAAGATCCGATATGACGAGGTCAAGACGTCCAACACCAAGCGGCTCAGTGAGATGCTTGCGCTGATGAAGGAGAACGATCAGCTTCAGCCGCACAATATCAACCTTAAAGCCTCCAACAGCGGCCTCATCGCCGATAATACGAAGCTGGGCGTCAAAGTTGACAGCCTGCAACTGAAAGTGGAAGTCCTCACCAAGGAGAAGAGAGATAACCAACAGCAGATTGCCCAGCTCACGGCGACGAACACCAAATTGAACGACAAGATTGAGAGCCTCGTGAGCAAGATAGACGACCTCCAAGCTAAGAATTTCCGGAGCCAGGAAGAGGTGAAGCGCTCAGCAGGCATCCAGACCGAGGCCGCCTTTTTCAAGGCTAAGAACGAGAACCTGCAGCTGGACCTGACAGAGATCCGCAAGGAGCTCCAAGAGACCATCACAAATCGTGACTGGCACAAGTCTAATCATGTCCAGCTGCTCGCCGAGCGGAACGCCAGGAACGCTGAGCGAGCCCAGGACGGTACTCTAGCCGGCAGACTTCGAGGCGAGATCGGCAAGTTGAAGCAGGAAAACACGAGCTTGGCCTACCAGATCAACACACTAAAGAAGGGCATCGGATACTACATCACCGAACTGGATCTCGCTGACGCCGGCCTTCGTGTCTTCAACTGTCGGCACGAGCGAATCTCCGCCATTCCCGATGGGGAGAATACCACTCGTGAGAAGACGGCCGGCTTTGTTGCCAATGAGTTCTTCAGAGATTGGGAGCGAGACGGCGAGTTCTTGAATGAGTATATGAATGCGCGGCTGACGATCCTTAAACATCATCGTGCTCATGAGCGGGTGAACCAGGGCAAGGGCGCTTCCTCGTCGCGACTCTTGGATCAGCGTGAGTATTCCACTAGTGATGTGAGGTTCCGCAGTACTAACAAGCACAGTTCGCCGGGTCGATTACCGCCGAGACGTCCATGTCACGTACCACTAGTAGTGGCTGCTTACATCTACGAGGGAATATGGCAGGGAGATTTCGGGGTGTTTCTATCTTGGTGGTGACTTTCTATGTTGCAGCTTCGGCGGGGCGATACTCTGGACGGGCGTGCTTCGGCGGCAAAAGGAACAGATCGTAAGGCTTCTTTGCCATAGCGATGGTTGTCAGATCCAGGACTAGGGTGGAAGCTACAGCGTCTGGTGTACATTTACGACTCGTACTGTACTTCCATGAATGTCGACCAGTCTGGACACAGTTCGTCCCTACACTTATCTGTGTACACATCATGCCTCCCCGAAATGCGACTCAACGTGATGCGCCACGGCCCTCTCGTCCCCTTCAAACCCCTCACAAACCGGACATATCGCTATGTCGCTCTTCAACTCTACTCTCTTTCCCGCATCCTCTCCCCATCCGCTACTCTCAGCAAGTCGTGCATCCGCTTCTTCCAGCTCTTTGAAGTATCCCGCCATATCTCTTGGTCCACTGCTCTCGTCGTACAAATACTCATCGTCCTCCCTAATATCTCTTACATGCCTAAACCCACCTCTTTGCCCACCTCTCATTCCACCTCTAGAGTAAGCGAAGGATGACTCTCCATTACGGCCCAGTCCCGACTCCGCACCACCAACCATCTCCTCCCCCTTGACACCCTCCTCCTCACCCACAAGCCTCTGCACCCGTCCCACCCTCCCATCTCTTAATCGTACTTTGACACCCCGTGGATGATCGCCTCTTGTCAGTACTTCGGCTACAATGCCCTGGACTTCTTTGCCGGTCGGCTGATCCTGCTTGAGGACAATGGAGACGGCGGCACCGAGGGTTACGGCGGCGTGGGCGGGCACGGGGTGGTAGTCTGGCCGGGGTCTTGGAGGACGGGGAGTCAATATCTGCGAGGGGTTTGAAGAGGATGGTGTAGAAGTTGATGTCGACGCAGGAGAAGTTTTGTGGTTAGGAGTATTGGAAGGCTGATGGTTTCCACGGCGGGATTGGCGGTTTGGGCGGCGGTGCTTTTGCATGGTTCCTGCCGGTCCTACTTGGTATATCCAGAGTTTCGTAAGGGCTTTTTGACTACGAACTCGGAGCTTCGAGTTTGTGCAATCCTGATTTCTTTATGGATTCTCGTAGTTCCAAGTTGTCGTCTCGGACTATCGATCTTTCCCGGGAGTAGTTCTACGAGTGTGCGAATAAAACTCTTGCCATAAGTTCCAAAGGCAGCATAGCAGAGGGTTGTTGGATCGAAAAGCCTGGTTGTGGATTGAGAAGTATGAGTCTCAAAGAGGGACTAGTGACGTGCAAGCCGAGATGAAAATAGCGTTGCTTATGTCAGCATTGGCTAACGGTTCACTCTGAGGGGGCAAATTCATGCTGGAGCCACAAGGGAATGATGGTGGCAATACCAAAGCGCGCCAGTCAAGATGATATATTACTCCTTTGCCCCTTGTGCCTATCATTACACAGACTCCGTCTAGATATCATCACCGCTAGGGGAAAGACTGACGCCGGAGCAATGCTGATGATCAAGATCAACCGAGAGTCGTGGCCATAATGCAGTATCGCTCCGCAACCAAACCAGGCAGCCTATATCGAGCCTCCTCCTAAGCTCGCGCTGCCCTGTATTATTCCAACGCCGTATATGAGAAAGACCCGGAAACCTCAATGCTTGTGGCATAGACAGGAAGCGATGAGAAAATCCAGAGCAATGATCCGCAGATCCGCACTTACGTACCTGTGAGAGAAAAGTTTTAGGGCCATCAGGAGGACGACGTTGTTCAGAAGGGGAATCCGCCCTGGAATTGCTGGCCTCTTCGGCCACCACCGGGCATACCGCCGAACGGGCTTCCGCCGCCGGTGGAGAAGCTGAAGCCGCCTCCCCGACCACCGCCCATGCCACCACCCATGCCGCCGCCGAACATCTGGAAAACTGCAAGAACATTAATATAGCTGGTAAGGAGGGGAGAAGTCTGACTCACGTATCTCCGGGTCGATTTGCCCCCCAAACGGTGCACCGCCGGGGCCACCTCCAAACATGTCGGCTGGGTCCTGGAGATCCGCTCCAGAATCGTAGCGTTCACGTTTCGAAGGATCGCTCAACGTCTCATGGGCCTCCTGGATCTCTTTGAATCTCTCGGCAGCGCTTTCGTCGTCTGGGTTCTTGTCGGGATGGTGAACGATGGCAAGCTTGCGGTACGCCTTTTTGATTTCTGTCTCCGTGGCTGTTTTCTCGATACCGAGAATCTTATAGTAATCCTTCCGCTTGCTCTTCTTCAGCTCTAGTTCAGCATTCCTGATGTCGTTGGCGATGCCTGGCTCTGATGGGTTGGCTTCATGTATCGCCTTGTATTCGCGCGCTGCCTCTTCCCAGTTTCCGGACTCTCCCAATGCCTTGGCCCTCGTCTTTCTCGCCTTTGTGTAGCCTGGGTCGAGCTCGAGCGCTTTGTCGCAGTCGTCAATGGCCTGCGACCAGTTCTTTAGCCTCGAGTGGCAGAGCGCGCGGTTTTGAAGGATCTTCGAATTCGTGTTTTTGTTGGACGGGTCAACCTCCAACGCCCTCGTATAGGTATCAATCGCTTCCTGGAACCGGCCGGCCTTGAAGGCTCGATTGCCCTCCTCTTTTGTCCGCTCGAGCCTCTGCACCATCCGGAGGTACTTCACCGCGTCCTTGAAGTCGGGATCGCAGTTCAGCGCCTGCCTAAAGTGCTGAATCGCCTTTTCGTTCTCGCCTTGTGCGTAGAGCACGCGGCCACGCAGTACCAGAGCGTCCGGATCCTGGCTGTTAGCCCGCAGTAGGTTCATTGCGACATTCTGAGCTTCGCCAAGTGCATTGACATTACCCATCCGCAAATGTGCTTCTCCCCGCATCAGTGTCCACTTCCTCGGCCTGTCGACCTTGGCCCCCAGACCCTTTTCTGCCTCGTTCAGAGCGTATATGATCATGGAGCCGGATCCGCCGCTCCGCAGAGTCTCCTCGGCCTGCCTCAAGTGCCGCTGCATCATGAGCGCAGGCTGCATGTCCTTCACCGTGGCATTGATGGAATGGTAGGCTGCAATAGCCTCGTCTGGCCGCCCAAGGCTAGTGTACAGCCTCCCTAACCGGAGCATAATTTTCATGTTGCCTGGGTCGAGTTCGTCTGCGGCCTTGCAGTCTTCCAGGGCTTCGATGAAGCGGTTTGCTGACATGAGAGCCGCAGCGCGGTTCGAGTAGTACGTCGCATTTTGAGGATCCGCCTCGATGGCTGCAACTGATTAGCTCGGATGTTTTGGGGTGCGTGCAGCGTTGCAATGCCACGCAACTGGGCCGCACAGGACTCGAGCAGAACGTGACGGGATGGCAACCTACCTTTCGAGTATTCCTTGATGGCAGCGGGGTAGTCCTTGATCTTGAAGAACTTGTTCCCTGCTGCCTTGTACTCCTCCGCATCTATCGCCGGGGCCTGTGCAGGCGGCGACGCGGCCTCTGGTGTCGCAGCGTAGTTCGCTGACTGCGGCGGCGGGCTCGTTGTGTATCGGTGCGGAGGGGGAGCGGGCCGCGTCTCCTCGCCGTTGACGCCGTTAGTCTTCGGGAAGGCGGCCGGGGCCTGGGCGGCTGCAGGGCTTGACGGCGCGGGCGAGGACGTGAATTCCCTGTCCACGTCCATGGGCTGCGGCGTGGGCTGGTCGCTCATGGCAGACATGGCTGACGTTGACAGGCGTCGCAGCTCGTCGGGCGGCAGGTTGAGGGGGTGCGAATCGCGGTCGTACTTGGACGAGCGCTTCGATGAGTAGGAGTTGGAACGGCGCTCGCGTTCCCGCTCCTTGACGCGGTGGTGGGACTTTTTGTCCGGCGACGCGGGAGGGGTGCCTGGAGTGCTTTTGCGTGCTGGGGCACCCGGGGTGAGATGAGGGACGTCGGGGTGCTGGGGCTTCTTCTTGGAGGATTTGTGAAAGAGGGAGGGAAGAACCATGAGAGGCAAAAGGTCGGGGAATGATAGGGACGTCCTGGTGTAACTGGGAATTTTAGCCCGCTGTAGTCAACTCTGGTAGCAGACGGACCGATGCGATAAAAAAGCGGCTCGCTGGGATGCGGTCTCTGAAAGGGCTTCTAGCACCTTCTACGCGGAGATAGTCGCTGCGCTGCCACTTTTGCAGCCGCTAGGCGCGTGCGTTGGGAGGCTGGGGCTGAGAGAAATTGGCTGCAACCCGTCGTCATCATTCGCTGCGGAGCCTTCGAAGCGGCCACGGCCTTTCTCCTATTGTTCCCTCTGCTGGGCCAATGACGGCCTTTGCTGGTGCCTCTTTGTGTGTTTGCAGACCGCGGAGGGCATCGTCTCGTTCTCCCCCCAATCCCTTCGCCGGTGGTTGATGCATGCAGCAGCAGAGCGCCAACAACACGTGCATAAACAACGGTGATATCTCTCCAATCTCGCTCTCTGTTTACTGTCCCCACAGCTGCAGACGATGAGCTGTCTCTTAGCAACCAGCCTGCCGACTTGTGTGCGAATTGAAAGACGCGCCGAATCTCAGCCAGGCCGAGTCACTTCAACTCTCTCGGCCGATTTGAGAGCCCGCATTCATGCAGAGCATGGCTCGCCGTATGTCCAGACTCGTGGAAACTGCGTAGAAACTGCGTAGAGTAGGGGCATGTCTTGATAGTCTTCCTCCCATTCAGCACGATGCCTCCACTACATTGGCCATCGGACAGAAGTTGGCGAAGTGCTCTTGGCCACTGCTATAGTCATCTCCTGCTCAAAGATATAGCTCCACATTATGGTTCTCGCCGAGCAAATACACACTTCGTGCGCTTCCGCATTCGGTAATCTGATACTCTTCCAGCCAATCCTCGGCCAGCCAACTTGGTACTCATTTTGAATCAGCTGGTATTGACAAGACTGACCCGGAGTGCTTTAAACGTCTATTCTTGCCCGCTGCACGTACTGTTCTTTCGCTCGAGTCAACAAATACCATTTCCTGCGGAATTAATCTCTGCCTGTGGGCGTCGTCGTCCCTGGTGCCAAGCCAGTCCCCCTCTCGCCGCTGAGGGGAGCCTTCGTTTGCGTCAGACCCTGCGGCCATGGCACAAACAAGCTACCAACATTCCGCCGTTTCCTCTGTGATGCTCGCATCTCCAGCTTTCGACATTGAGGCGTCCCTGCCCTCGCCGATACCGTCGTTCCTCTTTATCTTATCGCCACGTGCTCGGTCCTAGCTCAGGGCTCCACGGTCCCACCTCCGCCGCGAAGCTCCCCACCAACATATTGCCTCTCAGCTCTACCGCTCGGTACTTAGCACACGGAGGCGTGCATGGCCAGCTGTATTTGCACAACAGAAGCAAGATAGCGGTCACCAACTAAGCTTCTTATCTTCCAAACAGGTCACAAGGACATCCGCTGCGCTGCGAGGTCACCGGCGCTTTCAGGCTTGCGAGTCGCTCTCACTCAGCTGCGCTCTCGCATATACAAGCTCCTCATTCCCTCCAAATTCTTCCGCCATATTCGACTCTGTGCGGCTGTCGTCCCATCGGCCCACGTTCCGTGACCCAGGCCCGGCAACGGGCCATCCATCCGAGACCACAGCCTCTTTGCGGCTCACATAAGGCAGCCATACGCCGTACTCTTCTGTTCCGATCTCCCCTTTACGCAGTAGCCGCGAGCCATGGGACTAACATACAACATCTACCTCAACGGCGGCCGCATCTACGGCTGCAAGACGTGCAAGACGCACCTCTCCAACCACGATGACATCCTCAGCAGGGTAAGTCCGCCTTGATACTCTCCCTCGCGCAGGCCCGGGCTGATGACACATGGCAGAATTTTCGCGGCCAGCATGGCAAGGCGTATCTCTTCGACAGCGTGGTCAACGTCACCGAGTCTGAGCCCAACGAGCGTAACATGACGACGGGCCGCCACATCGTGCGCGACATACACTGCCGACAATGCAAGGAAACCGTGGGTTGGAAGTACGACAAGGCGTATGAGGCCAGTGAGAAGTACAAGGAGGGGAAGTTCATACTGGAGGCCGAACTGTTGTGTACAGTGTCCTGAGCCCAACGGCAGCGGCATTGGGGCTTTCAAGACGCCGGTGCGACAGATACTTTTCCGGCATGCATTAGACGGAGTTTATGGGCACGGAACAAAGATATGGTATTGGAGTATTTGGATGGGTGTTTCTATATTATATCATGGGATTCTGGCGCAGTATGGCAGGGCAGAGAGGCTGCTATGGTACGTGGACGAGTCCTCTGTTTCCCACCATCGCATTCTGCTCGAATGACTGCTACAGTCTCTCCAGGCGTTTGCCTTTTAGAGCAGCTTACATAGCAGCAGAAATATGATGAAAGCCGCATCCAACCTGCAGGATCCTTGCTGCCGTGGTGCGTACGATCTACCCCGCAGTTTTCACCTCGGCGGGGTGAAGCAGCTCCACGATGACGACCTCAGCTGATGAGGAGAGTAATCCCGCCGACATGTAGCGAGCGGCGACTCTAATTCCTTTCGCGTATTTATTTGGGACGACCCACCGCATCCTTTCACGCTTCTGCTGCCACTTTCTTGCCTCCCGTTTTCACTCATTCTGCCTAGTCTTGAGTTCTTGCTTGGCTTGTCAACATGACAAAGGATACCATGAAAGCTGTGATCTTCAAAGGGCCGCATAAGGTCGTCATTGAAGACCGTCCGATACCCAAGATACAAGATCCGACGGACATCATTGTCAAAGTAGAGAAGGTAGGCGTCCTCACTTGGGAAATTGATCTAGTTCTGACAGACATGCAGACAGCACTATGCGGCAGGTATGACACGACTAGGACATTGCCAAATGCGAATTGGAAACCTGATGGTCCTCAGTGAATTGCACGTCTTCCGCGGCCACCAACCCTCTGGCACCGACTTCATAATGGGCCATGAGTTTACGGGTTCTGTGGAAGAGCTCGGATCGGAGGTCAAGACGGTGAAGAAGGGTGACCGCATTGTCTCTCCGTTTACGGTCTCGTGCGGCGACTGCTTCTACTGTAAGCGTGGCTTCTCATCCCGCTGCTCGAAATGCCAACTCTTCGGCACGACTGTCCTCGATGGCGGACAGGCCGAGTACGTTCGCATCCCTCTCGCCGATAGCTCGGTCGTGAAAGCGCCCGAGGGCGTGAAGGACGAAGTACTGGTGCTCATGGCCGATATCTTCCCTACTGGTTGGTTCGCAGCGCAAAATGCTTTTAAGGAGATGAGCAACGAGGAGGTAAAGGAGAGCACGGTTGTGCTGGTGGGCTGTGGACCGGTAGCGCTTTGCGCGCTTGTCAACCTCGTGGACTTTGCCCCCAAGCATATCCTGGCCGTCGACTCTATACCTTCCAGGCTCGAGCTTGCGAAGAGCCTCGGTGCCGAGCCGTGGAATTTCCAGGCTGATCGAGAGGGGCTGGACAAGAGGGTCAAGGAGTTGACGGATGGACGGGGCGCGGATGTCGTGGTAGAGGTGGTGGGACTGTCCCCGGCGCTGAAGATGGGCTTCGAGTTGCTCCGGCCTTGGGGAGTCATATCAAGCGTTGGCGTTCACAACGGAGAGATTCCGTGGACGGGCAACCAGGCTTACGGCAAGAACCTGCGGATCCAGATGGGCAGATGCCCGGTCCGGAGCGTGTTCCCGCAGTCGCTAGAGGCGCTGAAGAAGCACCAGGACAAGCTTGGGTGAGTGTTCCGCACAGAGGGGGACGCAGCGAGTGACTAATTGCGCAGGTTCATGGCGGACAAGGTGATGCCGCTGAGTCAGGCGGTCGAGGGCTACGAGCTGTTCGACAAGATGCAGGCGCAGAAGGTGGTGTTTGAGGCTCAGAAGTGACCGTGCATTCCACATGTAATTCAGGAGGCTGGGGGCGGCGCTCCAATCAGACACGGCGGCACGCAAACCGCAGCACTGTGCGTTGTAGTTGGCCAATTCACGGCTGCGCTGTGCACTGTGCATGCTGCAGCTGCGCAGACTTCGCAAACGCCGTTGGGCGGGCCTGTGCGCTGCGGGGTTGGCTGGCGGTCGGCCGCGGCGGGCGCGGGTGCAGGCCGGGCGCACGCGTGAAGGTCGCGGAGCGCCCGCTCTTCACGCAAGATGACGCTGCGTCGTGACTGCGACGCCGGCCGCGAGAGTCACACCCTTTCCTGCCGCCATGGCCCTCGCGCCCGCTGCCCCAGCGCCCCGGCTTCCTGCGTGCGCGCGCGCTGCTGCACTGCATCCCTCTGTCGAGACGGCATGGTCCGCCGGCCGCGCTCGCTAAAAGCTAACGTCGACCGCCCAAATATTCCTTTGTTTCTGTGCTAGCCCTCGTCTCTCACCTCACCTCTCAACCAACCCACGCGTCCTCCGTCCTCCGCCCGCCGCCCTCACCCTTCTCCTCCCACGCGTCCCCTTTCCTCTCCCTCTTCCTCTCCTTCTCCCTCTCCCTCCGCCTCCCCGCCCTCCTCCCGCTCCTCTCTCACCCTGCCAGCCGATCCGCAAGGACCACCCTCCCCCCCCGCCACTTCCGCAATCACCTGTGAGTAGCTGCCTCTGCGCCCCCGGCGTTCCTCCACCACTCGTCAACAATCCCGCTAACACCGCACGCGATATAGCTCCAGAGCGCCTTTCCACGCCCTTCTCCCCCTCTCCTCTCCATCTCCGACTGACTCTCCGGTAAGTCTTGCGCTGCTCCTCGTCGCGTCTGCATACGTCACTCACGCCCGTCGCAGCACCACCCTAGGCCATTCCTACAGCATGTCTGCAGAAGAGTCCCAGCAGGCCACCCAGGATGCCTCCCGCATTTCCGAGGCCGTGGAGCGCCTCAACGTCGACGACAACGGCGACGTGATCCCTCGAACCGAGCAAGAGTACGCCGAGTCGCAGCTCACGCTCCGAGCCATTGTCTCGTCCAAGGAGGCCGGAGTCATCATAGGCAAGGCGGGCAAGAACGTGGCCGACCTGCGCGACGAGACTGGCGTGCGCGCCGGCGTCAGCAAGGTGGTCCAGGGCGTCCATGACCGTGTGCTCTCCGTCACTGGCCCTCTGTCCGGAATCTCCAAGGCATACGGCCTGGTCGCCAAAGGACTGCTCGAAGGCGCCCCGCAGATGGGCATGGGCGGTCTCATCCGCAACGACGGCACCCATCGTACGTAGCCCAAATCCGCCTTCATGCGCCCTCCCCGCTGTGATGGCGAAGAGTCCAACTCAGGCTAACGCGCGCAGCCATTCGCCTCCTCATCTCTCACAACCAGATGGGCACCATCATCGGCCGCCAAGGTCTGAAGATCAAGCAGATCCAAGACACGTCCGGCGTTCGCATGGTTGCGCAGAAGGAGATGCTTCCCCAGTCTACCGAGCGCATCGTCGAGGTCCAGGGATCCCCGCAGGGTATCGAGAAGGCCGTCTGGGAAATCGGCAAGTGCCTGATAGACGATCACGAGCGCGGCTACGGCACCGTGCTCTATAATCCCGCCGTCAGGGTGCAGCCCGGCGTTGGACCCCTCGCAAACGGCATGGGAGGCGGACGTTCGTACAACCGCACCGGCCACGGCGCCGATTTCAGCGACGCACTTCCTGCCTCCTACGGTCGACGGTCCGGATCCGATGCCGCTAGTCGGCCGCCGCCTCCGACGCACACCGAAGATGGAGAAGAAATGCAGACGCAGAATATCAGCATTCCCTCAGATATGGTTGGTTGTATCATTGGTCGCGGCGGCAGCAAGATCAGTGAGATTCGCAAGAGCTCCGGCGCGCGCATCTCCATTGCGAAGGCACCGCATGACGAGACCGGCGAGCGCATGTTTACCATTACCGGAAGCGCATCCGCCAACGAGAAGGCGCTGTACCTCTTGTACGAGAACTTGGAGGCGGAGAAAATGCGACGCAGCCAGGCTCAAGAGTAGACTTCTGATAGTCGGCTATAATGTCGTTGATTGACAGGACGAAGGCTGAAGGCGCGCGCATCGATCGCTTCCGGAAGCATTGGAACCTCTGTATTCCCGTCACGGTCTGGCTGGCATTTTCTGAACACCGCTTTCCCACGAAACGGACCCCAAAAGCAAGGCTTTGCTTAATTATTTTCTGTTTGCCCCCTTTATACCTACCTGATGGATACCATGGATGGGGCACTATTTTCTCTTTTCTCTAGGACTACTTTTATTTGTCTTCTTCGAGGCTTGAGTGCAAATTGAGCGGGTCACGATTTCATGACTTATGGACGATATCCTGGATATCCACAGATTTGCCTGCGACGACATGTGTCGTGGCAGATCTGGCTTTTGTTTCTCTAAGACGGGGAGGTTGGAAGACGAAGGGCTCAGTGCCTACATTTCACATCCCCCCTTACCACTCTCTCCGACTACTCTCCAGATCGACACCTTTCCTATCATACTCTCCCTCACGCCTTCCTACTCTACTATCCGCACTTTCTCTAACACCTACCACTCCCTAATCTACACTCTTGCCCGCCGATCCTTCTCTTCCTACTCTACTGCTGAGACCGACACCTACTTATCTCAACCAAAACAACCTATTTCCCTCATACTCCTCTACCTCCAATGCCGCCCTACGGGGTGATGGGACTATCACTGCATTTGGCAGACTAGACTGGTTTTCGATAAACCCCTCATGTAGAGTAGTAATGCGAGAGTGGTGGTACTTCAGCTCATGCTGTTTTCCTTGCGCTTCATATCACGTCAACTGTATCTGCCGCATGGCAGTATAACTCTGCGTTGCTTCGACATCACAGCTTCTCCTTGTAAAGCCAATAAGAGCCCAGTCAACTAAGGTAGCGTAAGGTTAACCCAAACTGAAGCGGAAAGATGTAGTGGGTAGGAAATAGATGAGTTTAGACTTCAGGAAACAGAAGGATATGCGAGGTTAGTGAGTAGTACGTCCAATCAATCAGCTTACCAGTACGAGATCACAGGATATGAGCGAGTGTAGATTAATACGGGCCATCGTGGCTGCGGCTGAGGTAGGGTATATGGTCTGGTGAGCCTTTAGGTGGGACCACCTCAAAATCCCAATACATAAAGTACTGATAAAGTCTATAGATCGATGTCTCGGCATCGTTCCTTCTTCTCCAACTAAGGTTTATACTGTCGGGATCCCATCTCCGCCTTCAAATCGATCTCGATCTTAGCTTCGAGTATCTCCGATAGACCAACCATGCCAGCTCCTCGAGCAACGACAGTCGCTCCTCTGCGGGACCAGCTCGAAGAAATCATGACGACGGAGGACATGACCAATGCAGTCTGGAACCGTATCCTGCACGATATTTTCCTCCCACCACGCTACCTCATCTCGCCAGAATACCGCTTCGAAACCCGGACCCAAGAAGGGCGCCGTGCAGACTTAGTTGTTGTGGACTTAGACAGCGTTGAGGACAATCAGCAGGTCGTGGTCGCATATGAGGGCAAGGAAAGAGGTGGAGGCGGCGTTGCCCTCGCGGCGGCGCTGAAGCAAGCTACCGACTGCCTGAAAGGGAGGGGTGTCTCCGGCATCGCCATCGCCGCACTCGGGCCTGAGTTCAAGATCACGAATCAGGGTATGCAGGACGCTGGATCCTTCAAGGGAGACAGCAACGGAAGAAAGTGGATTGGGCCTAACCTCGACAAGATTGTCGATTACTTGGCACGAACAGCCGGTGGGTTTTGACGGGGCTTGCAGTGATGGTTGTGAATAGAGAGCGCTAACAAAGGACAGACAGAGGGGGTATGCCTGTGCAGTAGTTTCCCCCCCTAATCCCTCAAAGCCCCAGAGGAAATTTTCTTACTCCGAATATCTATGTCGCGCACCCGAAAGCGGTAGCTGTCTCTCCTCAGGGTATTACCATATTCCATCTTGATCTTTATATTGAACCTTCTTTCTTACTAAGCAGGGCTAAAAAAGGAAGGCTGTAATACTCATGTAGTGGTAAGTAAATTGTATCAGACGCTCCAAAGGACTATCGTTCTAGCAAAATATAATTTTCACCTTTATGCCTCTTGCTCATATATTGTATGGAGGTTCGCGCTGGACTTTGCTTGGAAGGCTGCGTTTGCGACCATGTGAAGCAAATCCAACCTCGCTGGACATTCATAATATCGGTCGGCGTCCGGAACTCTGCACCTGGACTATGGCGATTCGGCCTGTTTTGACCCCTGCGAAGCATAGCAGCATTGGCGATGAGTAGAGGAGCTATTTCGCCGATTTCGCTGCTACCCATGGTCGAAAGCAGGAACGGACTCAACTCTTGGGGGTGTAATACTCTTGAACGTAGCCCTTAGGCGCAGCCGTAGGGCGCTAGCGATGCAACGCTGATAGAAAGCCTATCCCGACCTGCCGCTTCGTTATGTGCTGTTCGCAGAGTTCCAGACCAGTATTTCTAAGGTCTGTGGTAGGTGTTATGTACACTTCTAACCTGTCCCCCACAACATGTGCACCACTACCATCATGTGGATCAGCCCTCACGAACATCGAACACAAGGAGTAAACAAGCTCATGATGGCTTATGTTTCGGCTGCACCTAGAGCAATAATCCCTGCGCAAGGGGATTGATGCTGCGACGACATTGGCGTGAAACACGTTTCATTCAGTTCGATACCACCATGAACATCAACTCAAAAGGAACCTCAACCTCACCATGTAGCACTTCGAGTTCACTACACGTCTCTTCCCTTCAAAATGTTCTCTAAAACCCTTCTCTCCCTCTTCCTCTCCGCCTTCCCCTACTCGACAGCTCTCGCCCACCCATCAACATGTCCCCTCCCACTCTCCTCCATCCTAGACTACGCCTGCCCTTCCCCGCCAGAACCCTACATAGTCAAGCCCAGTCCCGGCAAAGGCCTCGGCGTGTTCGCCTCGCACAGCCTCGAAACCGGCTCGATAATCATGCGCGAAGCCCCCATCCTAAGAATCAGTCCTCCGGACTCCACCCAAGGATCAGGGTACCCGCTATCCGAAGTGACGAAGCTCGTGCGGCAGGAATTCGAACGCCTCTCGCCAGCCGAGCAGAGCGAAGTCCTCGGACTAACATACCACACGCAACCAGGCGAAAAGGAGAAAGAAGACAAAGATGAAGTACTCGGCCTCATCTTCAGAACCAACGCCTACAACACCGGGTCTTCCATCGGCCTCTTCCCCAAAATCGCGCGCATCAACCACTCCTGCCGGCCCAACGCGGCGTACTACTGGAGCGAGAAGTTGAACCGCCGCATCATCTACGCCAGCCGGCCAATCCTCCGTGGCGAAGAAATCTCCGTATCCTACATCCCGCTCCTTCTGCCTCGCGCAGAGCGCCAGCAAAGACTCCACCGCTACGGCTTCACCTGCTCCTGCTCCGCCTGCGACCAACAACCCCGCTCTGTCGCTCTCTCTGACACGCGCCGCACCGACATCCACCACGCCTTCCAAGCCTTTCAGCCGCACCTCTCGCTCTCGCTACCCCGCAAAACGGCCTCCTCGCTACGCAAGGCGCGCAAGAACGCGGCATCGAGTCTGCAGCTCGCCGAGCTGGTGGAGCAAGAAGGGCTCGCGGACTACTACGCCAAGGCGTATCGGATTGTGGCGATTAGCCATGCGCGGGTGGAGGACTGGGAGCGGGCGACGATGTGGGCGAACAAGGGGTTTGAAAGGAAGGTTATGGAGGATGCGGGGAGTGCGGGGACGATGGAGATGTTTGAGTTGACGAGGCGGTTTGTGGAGAGCTGGGAGGAGCAGCTCAAGAATGCGACGCGCGGACAGTGAGGTAATGGGAGCGAGCGGACTGGGTTCGCGAAACCAAATTTCGTGCGAGCAGGCGCGGCGTGTTGTCGCTTTGATACCTGCTAAATCGCGATCGTATGATGGATGAAGGAAGTGTGCAGTTGCTACGAGGATATTGGGCTAGTGTAGCACGAAGACCAGAGGGGGCTGGGAATTGACACGAGAGGGCGAAGATGGGGAGTAAGACTCGGGTATTAGTATGTCGTTGGTGCTGCGCGCTAGGGAAGGAAGGAAGGGATAAAGAAAGGAAGAAATAGGTGTGGGAATTATAAGAGAACCATTTAGCGACTTCGCTTTCCGTTTCAGCAATTAACGCCAGGGTATCCTTCATTCCTTTTCTATGCAGTAAATTTCCCACGTGGTATGCCTCTAAATGCATCCCACCCCCCATCTCTCATCCCTCATCCCCTTCTCCTTTCCTTCTTTACTGACGTTTCCCCATCGCCTCCCTCTTCTTAGCCTCCATTTTTGCCTTCTTCTCCACCCTTTGATACCAAGCCTCCGCCCCAATACCTCCAAACACCAGCCCCACACCGAGCCACTGCATCTGCGTAACGCGGTGACCAAAGAGCACCACACTCATCAGCATAGTCAGCATCTTCCTCGTCACTGTTACGGTAACCAGCAGCAGACTTGAAAAGTGCGCCAGCGTGTGGAAAATAAAAACTTGGCCGATGGCGCCGCAGGCTGCGAATGAGAGCACATCCCACCCGACGGCAGGGTGCGTGGTGCAAAAGGCGATGGCTTCCCGGAGTTCGCCGGGATTGGAGCCGTTGGATAGGCCGAGCCAGGAGCCAAGAGGGGTGGCGGCGATGTACGGGGAAAGTAGAAGGTAGAAGACTGTAAGCGCGGTGGACATTATGTTCTGCGCGCACATCATTTGCGGGCCAGTGAATCCCTTGAAAGATGTGAAGATCTGATCTTGGACAGTATTCGTCAGCCCATCAAAGAGCAGATTAACGCCCAGCAGGAAGAGACCTAAAGTCATGCTGGCGTCGGCGTTTACGCCTTTCTTAGCGGCCTTCTTCGCAGTCGATGGGTTGTGTAGGGTGAAGATGGCGACGCCGAGCGTTACGCAGAGGATGACGAGGTATTTGTATATCGGGTACCGTTTCTGGAAGAGCGAGATGTGGAGGAACATAACGGGGAGCAATTTACAGCTCTTCGCCAGGATGAAAGTAACATAGTCAATGTGTTTCAAGCTCGCGTAGCCGAAAGGTGAGGCCAGAGAGGAGGTTATGGCGATTAGGAGGAGCGGGAAGAGGATCTGCTTGGAGGGGAAGATCGGGGGGACCTTTTTGGCGCCAGTTTTGGGATCTCGTGGGGAGGAGGAGAAGAGGTAGATGGCGCCGGTGCAGGCAGCAAAGGCGGATTGGATGGTGTTGAGGAAGATCGAGTATGTGAAGCGAGAGTGCTCGGGACCGTATGCTGTCGTGGTGATACGTTCTTGGAGGTATGCCCAGCTCAGACTGTTCTCGACATCAGCACATCCTTGCTGTAATCCCTATATCCCGCGGTCTCTCTTTCCCCCTTGAATATCCAAGACCATATCTCCTTCGTGCAGTAAGCGGATTGCGACTTACAAGCTAGCGTAGATGCCACCCACACACACAGCTAGCGCCAGCAGCCCCGCCTGCTTCTGCTCCTGCGGGTCTCGCGCCGCGGCCTCGGCCACCTGTTCTAATCCCCTCTCGATTACTTCCGTCACGCTGTTGCGCCGGTGGCGCGGGAAACCGTTGGCTTGCTTATGCGCGGAGCCGTTTTGCGCGTGGGTCTCGGAGGGTGTGCGCCGGATGGGCGTTGCAGGCTTGGTGCGCGCCATTGTGAATTGCTACTATTCGCAACCGTAGCTCTGGAGGAAAGACGCGGGGAAAACGGGAAGCTGGAGAGTTGGCGTGGGGACGCGGAAAGGTGCAGTTGGTAATGGCTTGCGCGTAAATGGTAGAGCGAGCGACTCGCGCAGAATAAGTGAGAAGGGTTGGAGATTATGCTTCAAGTCTCCATAGATAATGACTGAAACTGAAGGAACAAGGCGCGGGTGATCGCAACTTATATCACGTTCGGTGATGTACAAAACGTCAAGGTGGCATCAAGCTCGGAGCTAAGCCGCGGACCTTAATTTAGCACGGGCCGCCTCAGCCTCAATACTCGGAAATTCGGAACCAGGGTTCGGAATCATGAGACAACTCCTGACCGGCTCACACGCCTTGCAGGTTCGAGTTCCACTATAGAAGATACAGCGAGCCGGGCCATAGGGCAAGCCCTGCGGCAACTTCAATGGAGGCGGACGTGACAAAAATAGTGAGGAGTGGAAGACTATGCTGCGGAAGTCATCATGATCGGATGTGCTTAATTCCTATGCAAAAACAAATGCTAACCAACAATAAGGGTATCATCCACGTTAACCACCAAGAAACCGCCCAGACCGCAGTGGTACTGTCGCGCCCCGAACGCTGCAGTATGCTCGTATCGAGTGTAGCCGACCCATTACTGAAAGCTCAACTCGTCGCTCTCTGCTCCTTCGGCGGTTCCACTGTCTACTCGCCACCACTCCCGTCGACGCTTCACCATGTTTCTAATACTCTTCCTCTTCTTCAGCCCCGGCGTCTTGCTCAGTTCGTCTCTATCGTCTTCTTCGTCCTCTTCAGCCCCTCGCCTTGACCTCTTCCCCAAGGAAAACCTTGACCGCGTGCTTCGCCGTTCCGCATCTTGATTGCCGATTGAGGACGATGACGAGAAGGAAGTATTCTGGTCGAATTCATCGATTTCGGTGACGGCTAGGTTGACATTGATGTCCTTAACCTCTTCGTATGTCTTTCGCTCCAGATTCCGTAAACCCCTCTCTAGTGCCCATTTCGAACGCCGAGAATGGAGGGCGGGAACGAGGGCACTGATCTCCTTTCGCGATCGACGAGACCTCCGTGGCCCGTCTGGCTCTCTGGGCAGCTCGGGATAGAAGATGACGGGCGAGACGGGCGGCGTCAAGCGGTTTCGTTTCACGGGAATCACGACCGTAGGCGAAGATGTGCGTGTACGTTTCCCGGGTGGTGAAACAGGCATATACGGGGCTTTCTTGACAGGAGAGGACTGTGGCAAGTCACCATCCTCGTCATCGTCAGTTAGGACGTTAATTTCCCAATGGTACGACTCGGGTACCGTGGGCAGGTCCCCTCCATCCGGCGCTTTCGTGGCACCCACATCGCACTCGTCTCGCGATGCTTCTGTAGCTAACAACAGCCCAAGAGCTCGCACCGGCTTCCGCGGTGTGCGTTTGACGTCCTGCTTCGCGAATGGCGTGCAAGCTACCCATTCGCCGATGCCTTCTTCCCACTTGAAGCCACCTGCGGTAGATGGCGAGCCATTTTTCAGCGGCGAATGCTGGATGACAACGTGGCCTTTCATTCGCATCGTTTTCTCGACTTCTCTCGCGTAGGCCATGTGCTCAGCATTCCTCGTGCTGTGAGCGAAGTCCATGGCTGACTCAAGTGCCAGTCGTTTGATAGTCCAGAGCTTGTGCGGTAATCGTAGGCCAGAGAGGGAAAGTAGCCCTTGAACAAGACGTTGAAGCTGATCGAAGCCGTCATCTTTCCAGATCCTACCAGTGCCGCGTGCTGCAGATGAGATGAATTCTGGAAGTGTGGCGAGAATCGACGAAAACTCAATACCCTTCGAGGGGAATTGTGATGCGATCCAATTGATCGCAACCGCTAACGTAGGCACGTCGAGCGATAGCATGCTTGCGTCCGCACGACAACCCGCAAGATGGACTAGGAAGGGGGCAAACGATGCCCACACGGCTCGTTGGGCGAACGTTTGCATGTTTTCCGCGATAGGATCAAGAAGCTCCAGATCTTCCCGGATGTCGTTTCGCTTCATGAGACCTACAAGGATTGAGTCCAAGACCCAGGTGATCCGCTGCACCGTGCCTTCACCTGCAGCCTCGTCGCGGTTGCGGTTGACCAGAGCTATGCTGCAAAAGACTGTCAAGAGGCTGGAGTAGGTTGTGTCTAAAGCATTGCGGAATTCCTGTCTCGACGACGGCTTGAGCTGTTTCGAAATAATGTCGACTTCGCCATCCTTGAAGAGGCTTTCATCGGGCAGACCCATCCCGGCGCAAATGGCAGTCTCCAGGAAGCGGAAGGCGTTCCGGGTTGTTCGCTGGTCTCCGTCGGACAAGCTGCGAACCAAGCGATCCCATACGGACCGCATGCTCTCGGTCGCAAGCCACTCTAGAGGGAGTAGCTCCTGCGATATCATGTATTCCAGGAGGTCGTAGAGGAAGCGGTGTCGTCCGGTAACTTCCACAAAGGCTTTGACCATCGACATATAGGGCGACCTCTGTTCATCAAAAAGATTGGCTAGGAGACTGTTCGGCATGTAAAGTGGCTTGAGTCTGGGAAGAAGGGACCAGAGAAATCTCTCAGCTTCGTCCCAGGCGGAGATATTCAAGCAATGCGAAACCAAGAGTTGTAGGGTTTCTAGTCCGAGGATTTGATCCGCAACAGCATCGCACAGTAGCGACGTTGCATGCGCCCGCACAATCTGCTTGAACGGTCGCCAGCCTTGGCCTGCCAGTGTCTCGAACTGTGCCTCGAGATGTGTGTAGATCTCCTGGGAGATGTCTCGATCCTCGTCTTCATCCTCCTCCTCCTCCTTATCGAGCGCTGCGAAGTGCTCTTCCAGTTCAATATATTCCGGGACCTTCCTTAAACAAGCACCAAATAGCGACCTTGTTCCCTTCCATCTTTTCTCCTCGCCTGTTGTTGTCGCCTGCAGCAGGTTCGCGTAGGCCTCCGATAAGCCCTTAATTAAGTTTGCGATGTCAGCTGGCACCTGCTTCTTGATCTGGTGTATTTGTTCCGCCTTGATCAAAGGACCCCGATTCTTCGCATACTTTCTCAGCGGCGAAGCTTTAAACTGAGGGCTTTCCTGGAAGCGACCTCCCGTCCGCGCGATGAGGGGCGTGATTGCGATTTCCCCGGGTCGCCCAACATTGCTGCTCTCCGAAGCGACCCGTTGTATGCCCGCGGTCTTCTTCCCTCCACGTCCGCCATAAGTCTTCTTGTTTGCGCCTCCGCATTTTACAGCCGGCACCCAGTCTCGATCGCTCGCCTTATCAGCGCCTCGAGGCTGACGCACTGTCTGCGAGAAGTTAGCGGACCTGCGCGGCGACGCTTTGAGCACGAAGCCATTGGAGGCTTTTCGCGGCTCTCCGTCTGCACTCCGTGGCCTTTCGAGCTCTTTTCGAAGCTTTGCGAGTTTGGTAGAAAGCGGTCGAAGTAAACGGTTGCAGCGCGTCGTCGTCCAGGCTAGGTCGTCGGTGGCGGCCATTGGCGGGTAAATATGCTTTCAAATCATATAAGGTACCAATGCGACAATTATCTGTAACAAAAGGATACCAAAAAGGTGCGTAGGTGAGAATGCTGAGGGATGAAGGGGCAAGTTAACAAGAGCATGGTGTTGACAAACATCGGGATTCGGCGTCTGTAGCCTCGGCAACCCAATTTGGGTCTAGCGCTGCTCAAACAAGCCAACAACACCTGGGCCCATGCTGCATGTACAGTCGGCAACACTAGAGGCATCGAGGGATTCTGACCTGTGGGAAGACCATATGCGTATCAATCAAAGTCTAAAGCTTGGTCCTGGGTGTTGAGGCCTGGGAATGGCTGCATGCGCACCCTCATACCTGGCCATGAGCAGTTGCGAGGCCAGCCCTACCTAGGTACGAGTGCCTGTTGACGAGCAACACTGCGTGTTCCTGTCAATATTGGGTGGCTGTCATTCCATAAAATGTAGACCCGATGCGGGTTGTGGAATGTCGGATCTATCCGAGAAAACGAAGGATAGCGACAACGAGCTCTCCCTCCATGATGGTCCATGTCAGCTGTGGAATGCTGGACGCCATTCCATACCTGACGTACTTCCTCTAGATCTCGTTGCCCGGACTGCTTCCACATCAGCGGCTGGCAAAGAAAAGAGGCAACACATCATAGGTCCTACAGGGTTATGACAGAATGATGGGCGTGGCTCCTTTTCTGACGTGATGCTGGCATTTGCCTTTGATTGCCAAACACAGGGACATGCTCCTCCGCAAGTCCAACACACCGTTCCGCCTCACTACCTCATGCCCTTGGCTTGAGACTGGTATAAACACCTCGATCGAAAGATGAAGTGCGAATAACCTCGCCAGCCTCACGGCGCGAACGCACCTGCGTCCAGCGTCGGCCATGATCAACGGGGGCTGATGTTGGGTGGATCTGCTTCCCTCCTGTCGATCGCCCTCGCCAAATTTCTTCGTGCAGGCGCCACACCTTCTTCCACAGGGCCAGCGCTGATTCGCCCAGTAACCGAAATACCCGCATCGTAACGAGAGATTTGAGTTTGCGGATCGAAACACAGAAAGAGAACGACAAGACAATGCGGCAAGCAACTTCCGCAGCGCAAGAGGAGCCAGATCGCGTCATTTCAGTCGGATTTCCTTGTTCAGCGCGGAGAAGAGGATGCTTGTCGAGATCGGACCCTCGACCGAGGATTGTGCTGAGGCTCACAGCCTGCTCCCTATCCTGCCGTGGCTGGGTATCCGCCAGTTACCAGTGACTTGCAATCGCTACCGTAGCAATTTCCTGAATCCCTCCGACGGAAAACACTCGATGCCTTGCCGCGTCTTGCTTTTATTTGTCCGGACAGACGTTTCTAGGCCTCGAAACAAAGCGTTTGTTAGCCGTGGGACTCAGCCAAGACACGTTATCTGCGTGAAACAGCCGTCCAACTGTCGACTCACGCTCTTCCGATGCGGTTTCGGACGGCTCGTACGGGTCTGTTTGCTTTGCCTATTCGCAGGTTGCCCCGTTAGAAGCCCTGAGGTTCTGGGCTCGATGGTGGAAGCAGATACGGTCGTGGTTGTCAACTCGTGCGTCGGCGAAGGCGGAAGGCTGCTTGGTACCGAGCGCCACGAGGAGGAAACGACGCCAGATTCTGGCGGCTATTCAAGCTAGTGAAGCCCATTAAAGTATACCGTGTAGCGTCGTTAAGATGCGGTACGTCTCGCATTGTGCTTGCAGGCTAATTTGAGATGCGCCGGGGTTGGGGTAATTAGACGTACCTAGGCAAACATGCGTATGTGGAAATTGAAAACTTCGTGTGTGGCGCTCACCGTGGAACAGTCAGAAGCATATGCGGAGAAATAAATTTGCGGTAGGAAAATAGGCTTGAGTGACTGATGTATGGCGTTGATATCCAAGGGACTGCAGGCGCCCGGGCGGACTTGATGCCTTATCATGGGGCGTTATTCTCCCTCCCCAGCAGTTGCAGCTTCCCATTCTTGGAGCTTTCCGCCATGGCATCGCAGGTCTAGAACAATAGGCAAACTCTGACTGAACACAGTGTTGCACGAGATCATCTACACTGACATAACCGGGCATAGACATACCTACCACTGCAGCAAGCGGCGTGGTACAGATGCAGTCGCCAAGTATCACCGGCTTCCTGATTCGTACAGACATCGGGCATGCCGCATCTGAATTGCAGCAGAAACAAGTTTGCTGAGAGAAGATAACCTCGCAGATCGAGGCATCGAGCCTACGTACGCACTCCAAAACGGACGCGTGGGTGACTGTCCGGAGCCCTCTGGCGTCAGTGGTCCAGCGTTGTACGACAAACAGGTCCCGTTTGGGATCAATTCGTCGCCTGACGGGCTGCCCACCGGTGACCAGTCGGTCGTCAGGAATTTTCTCAGGACGGTAGGTCACGCAAGGTTGTCACTGGAGAGCAGTCACGGAGTGATACCTGGTGTGACAGAAGAGACGGAAGCATAAAACCATATCGGTGCGTGACAGCGGGGCGCCGGGGGGTTGGTAGAAAGATGTTCCACGACGTACAGAAACTGGGATGCTGGGCTTAGAACGAAGATAGACGAGCAAGTTTATCCGCATTGCAGAAGAAGTTGCGACGTCCTAACGAAGCTCGCCGCACGTGGGAAAAGCTTCAATGCATGACACGGGGTGTCTCTGTCGTTTCAAGTCCATGCTCAACGCCAGCGCGTCGTCACGACCTGACAGGCGGCTTGAGCGTTCGGCAGTTCGCGGGACTCGAGCGCTCGGTGGACACTATCGTGATATCGACTGTTGACGTGGTTGACGCTGCGACGGGGAGGTGGCTTGGAGGAGCCGTTATCAAGGTTTCCGGAACGCAGAAGATTGCATTTCGGCCCGACCAAGGACGGCGCCCTGTGCTACCAGGCTTTCCGAACGGCGCGGGGTCACAACAGATTGATGAGGTAGTCTGATTGCGCCGGCATGAGCCGCTGTCGTCGAGGCGGCGAGGGGGAGGTTGAGGCCAGCAGTCGCCGCGGTGCGGGACGCGTAACGGGAAGAGCAGGCTGTTGTTTTACGTTCGGCCAGCCCTGCGGACGAGCCTCTGGGCGGAGCTGGAGACGGCGTCATCGCATTGTGGGCCGTCTGCGGTGCTGTGGTATGGTGGGTGGGTGGGCAGGAAATTCGCCAGGACGTTCTTTCGGAGCGGTTGAAACAGGCCGGCCACTGCGCCGTTAGTGGGTGGCTGCGGTGGCGCCGTTTCAGGGCCCGCACGCCGCGGACGGCAGGCAAATGGCAGCCCGCGCGCGAGGCCTGGCGCCGCTGCCCCCCTGCTCCGCTGCCCTGGAGAAGCCAGCCAGTCGCGGGTCCTTATGCGCTGCCCGCCTGCGACAATCAAACCTCCGCGACGCTTCCTCAGGCTCTCCTCCCTCCTCCCTCCTCCCTCCTACATATACGCACTCCTCGCCCAAGTCGCTCTTTTGCCGCCTATATTCCCTTCGTGTCGCCGCCGCTGCGTGCCAACTCTCGCCTCCCCGCCGGCTCTTCAATTTCAACCCTGGTGGAGGAATTCGTGCATCGAGCCTATCGCCGCCGCCCTCTTTTTCCTGCCTTTTCGCAACCGAGCACCCCAGGTCACCTGCGCCAACGGCCTTCCCCTTGCGTGCCGTCCAGATTAACCCGCCCATTCTGGCCATTGCGCGCGCTGTCAATATACCCCCGGGTGTGCATCAAGCTCTGCAGCTGCCGGTTGCTGCCCTTGTGTCGCCATATCTGAATCCCGGTCGCCCCAAGGCCCCATTTGCCAGAGTGGGAGCTGGGTCACGACGCACACTCAACTCAACCGACGACACTCCCCGGTCCTTCATCCACCCCCGCCCATTTGGAAGATCGCCCGCTGGCGGCTGTCGCCGTTCCCAGATCTGTCTTTTGCTGGTCAAGGCAGATACCACTCGCTACATATTTGTCAAAGCCTCGCCAGGTCTAGCGCACCAACCTTGTGCCCACCCTTGACCCATAAGAGCATCTGTTCGGCCGCTCCCCGTAGAACCAGGCCCCTTCACTTCTAGTCTTCTCTCGCTGGACTACTCTTTGCCAAAGCCCCTTCGTTCACCCTGCTACAGTACGACGATGGCCTTCACCAGCTCTGCCAATGCCTTTGGTGGCCTCTTCAAAAGAGCTGGAGCTGGAGCTGGAGCTGGCGGTGCTAGCGGAGGAGGAGGAGGTCACGGTGGTGGACACTCTGAGGGTCCAGGTCCCGCTGATTTCGAGAACGTGGACGTCCAGCACTTCCTTGGCTGGATCTGGGTCGCCTTTGTCTGCGTCTTCTTCCTCTACCAACTCATCTTCCACTTTGTGCGCTACATCCGTACGATTGCATGCCTCAACAACGATTCCCAGCGGTACTTTGCAACGCCCCATGCACTGTTTGCCAACTTTAAGAAGCACTTCCTGGATGCGCCGCTCTTTCGACAACGCCATCACCGCGAGTTCAAGCTTTCGAGCGCTATCAACATCGGCACCCTTCCCAGCCGTTT
Source organism: Trematosphaeria pertusa (assembly GCF_010094035.1). Lineage (NCBI taxonomy): Eukaryota > Fungi > Ascomycota > Dothideomycetes > Pleosporales > Trematosphaeriaceae > Trematosphaeria > Trematosphaeria pertusa. The sequence continues at coordinate 1,299,129 of NW_022987218.1, read as the reverse complement.
GCAGACGCTGATGCTTGTTGGATACTTCGGGACCAACGTCGGCTTCACCGTCTGGAGCATCGACTTCAGCCAGGACTACTCGACCGTTGCTGGCGAGTTCCGCAACCGCACCGGTGTCATGGCAGTCATCAACATGATTCCCCTGTTCCTGCTTGCTGGTCGCAACAATCCCGTCATCAAGCTTACAGGAATCTCGTTCGATACCATGAACCTGATCCACCGCTGGTTTGGACGGATTGTTGTGCTCGAAGCTGTTTGCCATGCTGCAGCCTGGATGGCGTCGAAGGTGCACACAAGTATGTTATTCTACACAGGTTGAGAACCGTTACTGACTATCATGCAGAGGGATGGGGTGCCGTTCAAGCATCAATCACCGGGAGTCAATTCATTATGACGGGTTTCATGGTAAGTTTTCTTATGAGCATCAGGCAACCCTGCTAACGATATTTCTAGGCCACCGTTGCTTTCGTTTTCCTTCTCATCCAGTCGCCATCTGCCATCCGGCACTCCTTCTATGAGACCTTCTTGCACGGCCACATTGTCGGTGTAGCGATCGCAGTCGCTGGCGTATGGATTCACCTTGATGGACGGCCCCAGCAGCGGATGATGTACGGTGTCGTAGCATTGTGGGCTTTCGAGGTATGCGTCTCGTGACTCCACTATTATTGTATGCATGCTAACAAACGCAGCGAACGTTCCGCCTGGTTCGCCTCATTATGCGCAATGTTGGAAAGGGTGGCACCAAGGCCGACGTCGAGGTCCTACCCGGCGATGCACTCCGCGTTACAGTCCGAATGGCTCGCCCCTGGACCTTCCGTCCCGGTCAGCATGCATACCTGCACATGCCGTCTGTCGGCCTCTGGACCAATCATCCGTTCTCACTTGCTTGGAGCGACGAAGAGGAGGACCTCAACATCACCTCCATGGTGGCCGACGAGAAGGGTCTCCCAATGAACCGCCAAGACATTCTGGAGTACCGCAAAACGAGCATGTCCTTCATTATTCGACGACGCACAGGCTTCACCGAGAAACTTTACAAGAAGGCGGATCTCTCTGCAGCTGGTAAATTTACCACTACGGCATTTGTCGAGGGGCCTTATGGTGAGTGCCGAAGCTTATTTCCCCAGACTTCCAATTTATCGATATATTAACAATCTATCCACACAACACAACCCATGCTAACGTCATATCGCAGGTGGCGAAGATCTCAGTTCGTATGGTACCGTCATGCTCTGGGCTGCAGGTATTGGTATCACGCACCAGGTTCCTCACGTGCGCGAGCTTGTTGCTGCTTACGCCAACGGTACCTCCGCCACGCGCCGGCTTACTCTGGTCTGGATCATCCAATCTCCGGAGCACCTCGAATGGATCCGGACATGGATGACGCACATTCTTTCCATGCCACGCCGCCGCGAGATCCTCAAGATCCTTCTCTTCGTTACACGGCCAAGGAGCACCAAGGAAATTCATTCGCCATCCTCCAGCGTACAGATGTTTCCCGGCCGACCGAATGTGCAGGCCCTTATCGACCAAGAGATGCAGGAAGGCATTGGCGCCGCGTGTGTGTCAACGTGTGGCACAGGATCGCTAGCAGACGAGCTCCGACGCGCGGTGCGCAGCCGCGAGACTCACTGGAATGTCGACTTCCGCGAGGAATGCTTCTCGTGGTAAACAACAATCCTTACCCTCGCACACTCCTGTCTTGACGACAGCATGGCCTGCATACAAGTCATGACATATCCTCTCACGAATGAACTTCATCTCCGTGGTTCCAATCTACTCTTTCGAAATCTTTCTGCCATTTACTGGGATCATAAGCGTTCATGTTGGCGACATGTTCAACAGAACATGTCGCTGGGGTTTAATGAGGCTGCTATCTCTTGCCAGATCCTTCTTTTCGACTTCCTTGTACAAACTTCTCACCTTCCTTTGACCTCTTTTCTGAGGTCGCTTACTCTTTCGCTTTTGCTATACCATGCCCTTGTCGCGAAAGGGTAAAAGCACGTGGGGCTGGCTGTAAGAGAGTCCTTAGATAGAAAGTGGCTCATCCCAAACAATGCACATCACATCGAGTCAAACGGGGGTTTTGCGCAGATGTCATTTGGCGTTTCGGTGTTCTATCTGCTTGTCTCGGGCTGTATATATTATGGGTATCTCTGTTGACCTTTGCGCAACACGGTCACTATCATTCACGATCAAAACACGATCACCATTCAATCATTCCTTCGCAATGTTTATCCAATTGTGTCGCACTAATAGTCCGTCGTAAAGACCTGTCTGCATCTCCGGAAAACTGTGCGCCACTCGGAAAGTCCGATCAGCGTTCGCACCTTCCTCGCAGCGGGTTCCTGCGCATCCGTCGCGCCTTCCGCTTTTTCTCACCTAAGCAACCATCTTCCAATTCGTTCGTCCTTACCAACCGGATAGCGGAGTACTTCCGCAATGACGTCTCCACGATAAAGGTGGATTTCTCAGCCGCTTACGCATACCGACGTTTCATGTGGGTCCAAGCGTCTCGACACCTCTCGCATCGGACAAGGCAAGCAAGTATGGACCGATTCCACGATAAGGCTTTACTGCTGGGGCTGTCCGGCTTGCTTCACGAATGCAGGATCGACAATTAGCGGCGCGTAGACTTGCGCCAATACTTGCCCACCTGCTGTCGGCGGAGTCGGCGTTTCGTTTTGCGACTGTGTGGGTGGGTCTCTGTGACTACGCGCCTTGGGCTTTGCATATGCGCGGCGGATTGCGTAGACTAGTCGTGTTGCGGGGGTAAATCGTTGTTTCGAAGGCCGTGGATGCGCAGTGGGATGCTTGGCTGTGGTGTTGTTGTGGGCATGTCGTCGGAGGTGGGAGGAGATCCGACGCTGCTCCGCTGGCGGCGGAGTGCGGACGCGTATGTACGACGACGATCGCGCTGGAGCTTGTTCTCGTGTTTGTATGCATGAAAGGGGACGTTGTAGGGATGTTTCAAGGCAACGGAGGTTTCTGCCTGGCTTTGCTTTGGTGTTGGGTATTCTGAAGAAGGGACATGCGAATGGATGGGCGAGCAGCGCATGAGACACCAACTACCATGACGACAAGAAACTGTTTGGAATGATGATGTTATGTGGATTGGTGGATAGCAGCGTATTCTCATTGCAGGAGGAAGAAACGACGACTGCTGCGACACTGTAAAGACGTTGCATGCGTATCTAGGACCTTCCAAACCATGTCCTTCGGGTCTGCCTGTTTATGCAAGCCCACTCAACCCTCGATGTACATCGACTTACTCACCTCGATCATCTTTCCCCGTTGAATCGAGATACATACATGTCGTGAACAGGCGCCTGCATCTGCCAGTTCAGACCCACCATTAGTCTGCAGCGGCATCTCCGCCGTATACCGCCTCCTCTTATGCATACACCAGAGTGCCTTGCAGTGCAGTCTCTCTCAACGCCCTCCAATATGCCAAGCCACACGAAGAACCCTATATTGCAATCACAAGCTTGAGCTTTCTTGAAGACGCTTGACCATCGAAGTCGCCCATAACGGCGGCGATAGTCTGGCCAGACCGTTCATAGACTCCTCCAGCTATCCTCAAGGATACGAAGCGAAAACGAGTCGTAGAAATAACGAGCCAGGAAAATCCTTGGGCGCTCTCGAAGTACCTCCAAGTACCTCTCGTTTGCCACTCAAGAGGTGCGCGGGTAAAGGCGGCAGTGGAGCGCAAAGACGTGCGCCTAGAATGACTGCGGTAAGCCTCCCGTGTCTGTACGGTCGGTAGGCTATTCTACCACCGGCTAGATTAAGTGCGGACCCTTGTTGTAGTGGACAAGCATATGGCTTCGAGGAGACACATGCTTTTGGTTGCTTGGAAGAAGCTCCCAGCGGGTGATCGCCAACATCAGCAGATTGTTCGCAGACGTTACACAGCAATGCATCGTTGCATCACTGCACCTCTTGGCTAGTGTTATTCTTGAAGCTTCCATTCAAGCGGAGGAAGGTTTCGAGATACTTCCATTTGTGCTGGAAGTTCATGCGATGTGTATCTTGCTAGGGATACCATGGCGGGCATCAAGGCCTATCTGCGCGTGGTGATACTCGGAAGGGCCTTGCTGCCTTCCTTCGTGTATGCAATTATTGATAGCATAGCGGGAGATGCATTGGATGTCATGCACTATGTCGATAGTCTGCGGGATCATCCCCAAGTGTTTTCGTCCCTGTGCAGTTGAGTAGGTATCGCGATAGCTCTTTCGACCAACCTCTACCACATTCTCTTGCAGGACCCGTGGTAGGGCCATTAACCGTATTGGTTAGGTCGGTACCTCCGAGTGGGTACCTACCAAAAACGAGGTAGGTAGCACAGGCCATATCTAACTCGTCGCTCGATAACCAACTTCAAAGATTGCCAAGCATTCCGTCTCTTCACATGCACATCCTCCTTCCAGCTCTTGGATAGTATCGGAGAATTACCAAGGAATTTGTCAATACGGTAGTGACAATTGCGCAGCGTCATACAGCAAGACAATAATGCCACGGTCAAGGGCGCCGGACGCTTTTATCCGTTTCTGCCGCGAAGGCCAGAATCTCAACGCGCCCGCAAAGCTACGACTGGCCAAACGGTCGACATGGGTATTAAAGGTACTTTAGCGACGTCGGTACTTGTGGGATACGATGTCAGATTTCCAGGTATGACGACGTAAAAGAGAGTGGTAACGAAGCCAACGTGCGTTTGTGGGGTTCATTTGTTGTAATGAAGTTTGTGGGGAGAATAGATGAGGTTCTGGAGCATGTGGCGGCGTGCGTCTCGCAAGCGAGGACTTGCGCGCATGGCGGCGTCCCTGGAGATTGCGCTGCAGAAACAAGGAACAGGGCACTTGTCAGTTTGGGAAATCGACGATGACTGGGTGATCGGCTTCGTTTTTCATCTGGCGTTGTGGCACAGTGATCGTGGGGTCTCCACGCGGGTTGGAACGGACAACAGGGAGCGACATTGGACTCGATATTGGAAACGGGCTCAGCCTCGTCGAAGATATTGCTCTGGCGAACACAGCTTCCTAACAGGATCGGTCGGGCTCACCGCTACATTAGGACGGGGGAGGCCTAGAGAGCTGAATGGGCGATAAGTCTTGGGTCCCATCCTCCACGAGGTCGAGCGTCATGTAAGACGGTAGAGCTCGAGAAGCATGGTAAAGCTTGTCAAGGTGATGTTCGACTAATGCGAGTGTTTGTTGATTGATGCTCCGCCGCTGCCGCCGTGCGGGTTGAAGGAAGGGCTGCCATTCCAAGGACAGATCCGCATAATTCCAAAAAGTGTGAAGAGCTCATGCTGACGCTCATGTTGATGGGAGATTGCGACGTTGAGCATCGGGCGTCAATATGTTGCCTTGAACGAGACAGGCTCGGAGTAAGATGTGGCTAGGACTAGGCGGGTTGGTGGTGCCCCTCTATCTGAGCATCATTCCGTCTCCTTCAAGCTCCACACCAGTCACAAAACCGCAGCGTCTGGATATGTTGGGTTGCATCCCGAAGCCCATCAATGACGAGTCTGGGAGAAGTCGTCCATGACCGTTTGGCCCTCAGAATGGGTGCCTGGTACTCCTACCACGGCGATATGCCTTGGCCTAGCTTCTTCGCGCTATTCCATCAACTCGTTTGCTCAGGGCTGTGAGAATTGATGCCTTCTTCCATTGCATACCGATCTTGTATCCCTTTCCAACCCCTCATAATCACATCAGCCATGACTCCGCTCTTCCCCAACTTCTGCACAGCTTCGTGAACAGGCACTAGATGGCTCTTGTACGTCCGCTCCTCCTCGTCAACACCAGTGTTCTCATGATGCGCAGGTTCATATCCAGTTGGCTCCATCTGCACCCGTTCGCGAAGTGTTAAGTTATTCGGAAATGGTGGAGGCGGTTTATATGCTTCGCCGGCTTTTGTCTCCAGTTCTTTTTCAAGCTCGAGAGGCAAGGTCTCGGCGATATACCAATACAGGACGTATTGCTTCGAGGCGTAGCACAGAGGCATCATCTGCATCCATACTGCCTCAGCGGTGAGGGGAGTCTCGGAGACGCGCGGGTGCGCTTGCGGTTGTTGGTGCTTCGTAGGTAGTGGAAGGAGGCGGTTGCGGTAGCCTGACTAGAGGGGTGATCAGCCTGCGTTCAATACATGGACATCGGAAAGCGCTGCAAGGAGAAATGACATACCTCTTCATATCCTTCTCTCTCCGCTCCTCTTCCACTTTCTTCGCCCGCATCCCGCCGTCCTTTCGGCAGGAAGTAGTACTTTCTCCCATGGTGGTCCTCGGCGCTGCATATGACGACCCGCTCCGATGCAAGGTGGAAGATGGCCACACCACCGCCAAGCACGAGGTCTTCCGAGGAGAACTGTGCGAAGATGGCAGGAAATGTAGAATACGGCGCGCCGTGATGCGCGCTATTTGACATCGCTGGCGAATTCGTGGTGGAGTCGTTGGATTTCGAATGGGGTTTGACGCAGCAGGCTTCAAGCACTGCCCTTCCGATAGGCATGCGGTTGGCGATTTAAGGAGCTTCTAGGAAGGCCAAGAAGTGATTGGATTCGAATGCGAAGTGGGAAAGACATGCTGGCCGAGCCGTCAATGTTGTTGCCTGCGCCATAGCAGCTGAGGTGTGAGGCGTGCGCGTTGTCTGCGGCTAACCGTTCGGCTTACCGAATGTGATACCGCCGGGGTCCACCACGCTTCGGTACACAGTTTTCCGCACTTTCATCTTTAGTATATATATTAAATAACAATGCAACATCTCATATCAAATAAGGCCATGTGGCCCAATGGCAAGGCGCTTGACTACGATTCAAATCCGACATCAAGAGATTCCAGGTTCGACCCCTGGCATGGTCAGTCACATCATTTCTTTTTGATCTCGCATTCTTTTTGTATCTCGTACCTTCTGTCATGCTCCCCGCGCACCCACAAACTATTATCTTTTTGCAGAAGGGAGTAAGAGAAACACGCAGCCCCTTTCCAGCTACCTGGATCGTTCACCTCTGAGTCCCTCAAGAAGAGCCTAAGCCGTGCTTGACCCGTAGGGCGCGCAGAGTTTTCCATACCGATGATACCGTTGTCGCTATCCATTCATTTAACGACGTCGAGCTAAGAAAGGTCTCTAGGAGCGTGACTGCCAGCGCGAGGCGCAAGCATAGCTGCAATTCAAGATGTTGCCTTTGAGAAGGTGGGCCGTACATGGGATATGGGATTGCCATAGTATAGTCCACGTGTGACGACAGCAGCGTGAGCCCAGCACCCTTTGCATTGTATCATAAGACGCTGACATGCAACCGGCATGAACACGCATTGTGAGATACTGAATTATATAAGGTGCTGCTCACAATAGATGTTGAAGGCTTGCACTGGAACGTTTACGTAGACAGGCGTGTCATTCGTAATTGCCCCGAACAGACCACCGACCTTGAGATCCAAGACTAGTACCCTAGATGTGATCCCACTTCCCACTACCTAACTCTGACGTCGCGTGCGGTCTCGGTGTGGCCTTCACTCATGGAACGACCAGCCCACCAGGGGCTAAATGAGCAATAGCACTCCAGGACATTTCTGGCAACCGCACATCAACTACGAAGAGCGTCCGCCCTCGGCACCGTCAACTCTCCGCCCCTATACTCGATAGTTGGGGCAGCCAATGCCCAAATGAATCACTAAAGATGTCGCCTCGGTGTGAAGGGGCGCCGAAACGCTGACACTGAAGCATTTCAGGAGACTTATCCTAACGCGCTCATCCCCGAAGGCGCAATTCTGAAATTCCATCTTGTCTTGATTCGACGCCCCACTCAGAGCGGCGCTTTGGGAAGCTCCACAGTTCACCTTGAATATCGTGACCGCCGCATCCCCTTCGGCTCTAAATCTTCCTCTCCTAGTGCTCTAGAAGAGTGAAAGGATGTAGAAAAGGCTCCTTGGAGCTTTAAAGATCGCCATAATCGATTACGGTCGAAAGGTCCAGGTACCATGCCTCGAGTGATCCACATGTCGACGAGGTTACTTTATATGCGTTAGGATGTCTAAGAGGACGTGGAAATTCTACGGCGGAGCTCCTGTTTTATCATATGCGAAGAAAGAGTTTCTCGGATGCGAGGGAAGGACACATGGCCTTTGCGATTTTGCCTCTTGCTTTTCATCCGACTGCGGGGTCCCTCAAAAATCGAGCGCATGCGGCAGAAGCCATCACAGTATTAAAAGGGTTTCCGTGCCGCTTTTTACCCATTGTAGCTCGCTGTTGGAGTAAGCCGGCATCCCTTCAATCCCTGTCGGGCATCATGCAGTGCTATCCTCAACCGTTGTCTGAAGTACTTCAGGCAAGGTGATATAAGCCCCCCATTGTTCGCGCGGGATTGCACCCATCCTCGATGAACGGATGAGAGTGACAACTAAGGGTACCCGGTTCAAGTCATAATGTGAGTGCTAAGCGCACAGAGGTATATCTTCCCCACCCAACTGCGCGTTATTCTTGTCCGTTGCCAAGGCCTCTAGTGACTGATACGAGCCAGATTCTTACAGCTTAGATTATCATGAAAGTGTTGGTGGGCTAAGCGTTGAGGACCCCGTGAGTGCCAGGGAGTGCTGAATGAACTCAGACTCATCGGGGCCATCGCCCCGAATTCGACCTTTGCATACCAAATAACGCTTTATTCTATTTAAGCTAAAGAGTGTCCGAAAGCAATACAGGGTCGGCCAGCGACTGGAAGAGAGAAGATGCAGAGTAGGGTAGAGAAATGTCGTGTCTTCATCATTAAAGTCAAAACTGAAAGCAGGGAGAAAGATGGCCACAGAATATGAGAGACATGCTTTTGCGATTTGGGTGTAAGGGAGCGTGGAAATACTTGATAGGGAGAGAATAAAGGCCCAGCCTCCAAAAACGATGGACGCCAGGGAAAGGAACAATATGAAAGCAGTCTGGTTCCCAACGTATATGCCAACGTATGTATATTGAAGAATGATCAGAGTAGGAGTGGCGATCGGAGTCCATGAAGGCATGTGTCGCTTCAAGTTTCCTTGTGCGTAAACACCGATGAACGCCGTTATGCAGCTGTGGGCTGGAGATTGGCGTCGCTAACGTCTTCTGCCAGTTCTAGAGCCGAAAACTTCTCCTCAATGAGGTCTCCGTTAGGATGAACGCAGACCCATTCCTCCCCAGATCCGATACTAGGGAGGGTACGGGCCTTGGTTCGAATTGGGAGTAGCACAGGATCTTGAGGTGTACCAACGCGCGGACTGAGCTCGTCGGCGGAAGAAGATGCTGAGGATAGGAGGCTCGGAGTCGAAGTCATGGACCACGTACTGCTAGCTCCGGAGCTCCGTCTTCGCCAACGCTTCTCATCCATGCTGATCGGAGGCAGCAAGCGCGGAGGACTGGAAAATTCCGTAGGGAATGTGCGCCTGAACCTCTCTGGTGAGGGTTCTCGTAACTTCGGGAAACTCCTGCGGCAGAGAAGGGATCCTTGGCGTCCAGATCGCGGCGTTGAGTCGTCCGGGAGCCTGATCTGCTGGCTGTTCATCTTTTGTTTGATATCGGCGAATACATCGTGGATGGGCGTGAAGAGAAGATTGCCGTTGTCCCATCCCCACAGTAGTCCTAACAGCGTATTGTCGTTGCTGATCAGCCAGGCACCAGAGTCCCCTTGGAAGTCGCAGTCCCGCAAGCGTTCGCAGTTTGGCACTACCATGGCCCACTCCTCAGAGATTCCGAATTCATCTGAGAATTGAACACGTGCCGGATTGATGAAGCCCTCGCGAAGACCACTCGTGGTGCCGACATAGTATACAGACTCGCCTCCCATCACTCCCTCAATGGTGGTACACGGGGTTCCAGCTCCTGCTGCTCTGATGACTTCGTTCTGCAGGTCCTCAAGTCTAGGCTCAGCGGTCCGACCGTACCTGTGAATGTTCTTCCCTTTCCTGTGCCTGGCGGTGATCTCAGACAAAGACCAATCCATTCGATGGTGCACCCCGATTAAACGCGGATCTGCGGACGGCCTCAATGGGAGCTGCCCATCCCCACATCGGACACGAACCATGCCCAAGGCGAATCCAGTCTCATTGTCATCCAATTCTCGTTCGACACGTCTGTATTGCTCTACCTCTTCGTCGATATCTGTAGGAAATAACAGTTCCTCAACTTGATCCAGTGGCACCTCGTCCGGAGCAGATTGCACGACCCTCCGATCGAGCTCTTGGAGCTTTTTCCCGAGGTGAAATCTGACGCTGTAGATGTCGCTGATGGACGGAGACCGCACATGGCTAGTGATCTCGCACTGACATTCGGAAATGAAGTGATCCACGGTGAGCATGTATATCCTGTCATCGGCGGAAATATAACCGCCTAAAGTCGCGGATACATGCGGACAGCGGCTGAGCCCAATGGATGCCCCCATGCCCGGAGTACCCCATGGCCGCCGTTGATGAGGAAATCTTTGGTCGATCGGAGGATCATCTAGCACCGAAACACTAGTGGACCCTCCCACCAAACGCACAAGGGTGCCTTCGGTGAACTGAACTTGTAGAATGGGGGTTGCATATCTGACACATACTTCTTGCACCCTGTCTCGGATGAGTTTTCTGGAGGCGTCGCTCTGATTTCCGGAGCTCCGAAACCGAATGACAGGACACAGACAGTCGGAGACCTTCTGGCGGACGAGGGTCACTGAGTAACTCCCCTCGATCATTGCGTCTCGCACCATCGTAGGAAATTGTGGGAGAAGCTGCTCGTGCCATAAGGATAGCAGATCTGCGTTCTCTTCTGGGTCGAGGGCGAAGATCTCGGGCTGAGGGAGGACGGATACTTGCTGTGAGGCTGCCTTCCTCATCGGGTATGTCGCAATGCCAGATACGTTGCTGTGGTTCGCCGTCGATCGCAAGCCGTTGATCAAGTCTTCAAGCAGTTTCTTTCCTTTTTCCATCTGAGAAGTGCAAGTACCCCGCAACTTGACCGCGCCCTGTTTGCAATCAAATGTCGGGGTTATCGATAGAGAGCTCAGATCTAAGAGTAGGGATTTCCACTCTAAGGAGAGAGGGAGTCAGCTCTTGCCACTTGGCAGGGGAGGGGCGACCTACTCTGTTGCTTAATAAGCGCCTGCAACTCAACTACAGACAGGTTTGACGTCTCTTCGACATGACTGTGCGACTGCGGATCGCCCGTCTTTGGCGTGGTGCCTTCATTGGAGCCAAATATCTGGGTTAGGCGGTCTTGCATCAACACGTCTTTATGACCCAAACTAGCAGAACGGGAGATGGGGGCGATCGCGGCGGGTGCGACAAACGATGGAGTATCTTGATATGCCTCGGATGGGTTTGTGGCTTAATTGCTGGTTAGCATGTGTGTAACAAAAAGGGTGCATCTGGGATCATACCAACTTCGGTCTCTTTGGACTTCCATCGTTTTGCCTCTGATCCTGAAGTCGAATTGAGAGGACGTTTTCCAGCATGACTGAGCGATCGCTCGTCTGCTGTTGGGGCAGAATGCATCAAAGATATATCTGCTTTGATGTTAGCAACTCGAGGCTATATTAGAGTATCAACTCACCCTCTGTCACGCCCTTGGGCAGTTCCAGCAGAGACGGGACGTTCGTGTGATTCAGCCTTTGATGCTCATTTAATTCTGCCTGGGAGGCGAAAAATATGCCTCCAAATGCCTTGCTGAGACAACAAGATTCTTGCATGCATTGAAAGTCTCGGAAGTCGAAGTCATTCGAAGTGCTATGCGTCTCCTTGAAGTGTTTCTTCAGCTTTTCGCCCCTCGAAAGTGACTTTGGTGAGACGCCGTTCAGTAAACATGTCCCACACTTGTATCCTAGTCCGCCTTCGCTGTGACGCCCCTCATGTTCCCTTTTCTCCTTTGAGGTGGAAAACCGAACATCTTTGCAGTCCTCATGCGGGCATCGGTGTTGCTCGATGATATGTCGATTCAGCTCGTATTGTCGCCCAAAGGTCTTTTTCTGGCAGCCTTCTGGGCACCTGAACGGGTCGGTTGGGGTGATATTTCTGGGAGCCGCAAGCGTTGCTATAGACCCGCCCAGATCATACATGGCATCGTTCTGCCCTCGCTGAGTAAGTCCCGAAAGTATGGACGTGGGTGACTGTGTCCGGATATCGAATACGGCGCTTCTAGGTGACGAAGTCTCCGGAAACTGATAGTGTTAGATTTCAATTGGGGAAACACGATTTCTGCACTCACTGGATCCACATTATCGTATTCATTGTAACTGGTGTTCGAAGAAGGAGCACGTCCGAGCGAACTCTGAACCGAGGATGGTGACGATCCTTGCTCTACGTCTTGTGTGGGCCACGCAGTTTCGAAGGAAGGGTCAAAATCGGATAGGATGACAGGATCCGAACCGAATGGTGCAGTCGAGATCCCAATGGATGCATCGTAGGCCTCGTAAGCCCAGGCAGAGGCTCCGCCGTAGTACATTGGGTCGGAGGAGGGGCAATCGGTATCCATGTGGAAGTATAAGAAAGACGGATCGAGAGCTCTAAAGCATTGGCAAATCAGCACCGAAGCAATTCCACAAGACGGGTCAAGAGAAACGATGTAGCGTACTCCTGATCGCTGCCAAAACACTTCATTCAGCCTACGTCGCTTCTAAAGTAACTGACGTTGCTTTAAACGATCTCCTGCTCGCGGAGGCTCGCGGAATAGGCTGCGAGCCAAATAGGGCAAAGAGGTAAAAGATTCAATTTCTGCGCGGACGTACGGCCACCGCCAGACATAGAAGGCAAAGGCTCGAAGGGCTGCTGAGGGTGACCTGAGAACGGGCTGTTAGAAGAGACAGGGAAAACGGCCGAAGTTGCCCAGCTGATATCATACGGACGGGACGTGAGGGCGAATATCGCGAGCCTAGACAACAGTTGTCGGTGAGTACAGTCCGATGGACGACCTCATGGTACTAGGCGGTTACATCAGGCTCGTTGTTCCAAGATAGTGTGAACCCATGGCAAGGCTGTGTCAGAATTCGATAAGGCAGCATTGTGCATGACCAGATGAATCCCGAATTGGTATCGCCCAGGCTGAGGTGGACGGTCTCCGGCGCGCTTGGAAGCGCCCTCGATTTGCCCTAAACGCACCCTCGACGCACTATAATTTGCCCCACCAATGCTGTATCGGAATGCACGAAGAAGCCATGCACGTAGGCTTCGTCAAATGACGCGGTCCGGGCCAACTTGACATCAGCCGTACTCGACATCGATTCGCCCTCGGGACGCATGTTTTGCCCTGTGCCAGTAAGACTTGCCCTCTGGCTCGAACAATTTCTCATAAAGAGTGGGCAGAAGCCTCAGTCGGAGCAGAAGGGAAAAGTGCTGGAGCAAGGCTGAGATCGACGTGGGTGGGAAGCATTGGTGGGCTGTGAAGCTCACCCCTGCCCTAGATCGCGAATGGTGTTGAGGTCTGGGCGATCCGGCCAGCCACAAAATTAATTGCTTTTCGTCCTCACGTGATCTAGCAAGCGTGTCCCTTTGCGTCGTCTGATTCAGTAGACCTTCACACCCGTGCAGAATGGAAACATTTCGCATTACTTCAGAGAGCAACGTCTGAAGCGTAGTGGCTAGTAATGTATCTAGCAAGGGCCCTTCAACCGAGCGAACAAGCTGCTGCAATGCTGGCTTGGGCATCTGTTATGCGGTATGGCACATTCAAGCAGCCATACATACCCGGAAGCAGTTGTAACGACAAGCCACCGTTGCCTATGGGTTGGCGTCCTTCGATGCAGAGCCCAATGCGGACTGAGAACGGAGTCCCTATCTCCTCTTCGTCTTCCCAGCGCCTTTGGTATCCTTGACTTTGTCTCCCTCTTTCGCCTTTGGCTCAGCCTTCGGTCCATCCATTCTCTTCGTGTTCAGCTTCGGCAAGAATTTGCCCACCCGCTCCTGGTAGATCTTGTATTCCGGATACTTCCCCGAGGTAAGCAGCTCCGTGAGCCATGTGCTGGCTTGAAACAAAAAAAGGTAGCCCAGAGCTCCAACGAAGGTCCAGTTCATATACGTCCAGGACTCGCAGCAGCACCACTGGTATAAGCACACCCAAACAGCCTGCTCGCCTGCAAAGTTCGGATGACGAGACCAAGCCCATAGACCAGTGGTATTGAAGCCACGGTCTAGATGTTCGCGCGAGTAGTTGTATCCCTTGGGCAGCTTAGCAGTGCGCTGGTATTGGGCTTTCGCTTGGTGGAAATTCCACTGTTGCTGGTCGGCGAAGAATTCGACGAGCACGAAGACGAACATAAGCTTCGAGAAGAGCCCATCGTACTGCGTGAGTTCATTTCCGGTGATGCGAGAGCAAAGGAGGAGGACGTAGGTTGGTGCGGTGATGAGGAAAAGCAGGAGCTGCATCTTATTTTTAGTCATCTGTCTATAGCGATCGGATGATGCCTACTTACGTTCTGCGCCAAAGATATGAAGACCACGTTGAAGATAAACATCCCGACCGGGCCAACGTACTCTTTGACAGTTGCCCATCTGTAGTCCTCAGATCCAATCGAGTATCCACCCTTGCGCCAGTAGTTGAAAGTCAATCTAGCTCCCCATAGGATGGTGACGGCCATGACGTGATCCATCCGTTGCGTAGGAAGGCCAGCGAGGTGTGCCCATAGTGCGTAGTGGCAGTTATATACGGCGGGTAGTATGCTCCATAATCGGTCGACTTGCGAATAGTTCCTGTTAACCTCGGAAACGATCAACACAATGGGGGTCATGAACAGCGCGAAACCGAGCGACGTAATGAGCGGATTCGTGGAGAGATAGAGGTGTTGGAGGGCGTCCAGGTCATTGATGTGCTCGAATATCTTCTGCGGTAGATGGTAGAGCTGGGGTAGATACGGCGAGACTGTTTTCGAATAGTCGGCACATTCATGAAGTTTCTTCACGGCGGGTAACGCCACATCCAGCGTCGGCCGCAAGTCCAGCATGTTGGTTGTCGGCGCGGGCTTGAGGATGTCGAGGTCTTCGACGATGGGCCCTTAAGTACAGGGGTTCGTTGTCCAGAGGATGATGTGCACTGTGAAAGCGCAGGGGCGAGGCTATGGCGTCATGACTCGTCGTTGACCTGGAGATCGGTCGCTTATTCACCGGCCTGTGTCTGTGCGCCGATCGAACGCGCTTCCCGAATCTTAACGCGTCCTCACATGATCTCCCCTGGCCTTGAAAACTCCATGGGCCGATCGATAGATGAGCGAAACAAAGCATGGCACGAATTCTTTGCGTGGCGGAGAAGCCCTCGATAGCAAAGGCGGTGGCGAACCATCTGGGCGGTCAAGCGCGCGCGGTACGTCTGCACAGGCGTACAGTCTTCGCCGTGCTCACATTTCAACTAGGAAAACGTCCGCGGCAACCAATACACCAAGAACTACAAATTTGACTACAACTTTCAGAGATGGGGACAGTGCTCGGTAACCTTCACCAGCGTGGCTGGCCATATTCAGCAACTAGACTTCCATGAACGCTACCGCAAATGGAACTCTTGTCATCCGTCCGAACTTTTCGAGGCTCCTACCACAATCCACATTGCAGATGTAAGAGTCCCCCTTTTGCTCCTGACGCATTGAAATCAACCACGTCGACAGGACAAGAAAGCCATCGCCAGCAACATCGAGTCTCAGGCGGGATATGCGTCGATTCTTTTCATCTGGACGGATTGCGACCGCGAGGGGGAGCATATTGGATCCGAGATTCGAGACATTGCGCGGAAGGCAAACCCCAACATGCAAGTGTGGCGGGCAAGGTTTAGCAATATTGAAAGAGCGTGAGTACTCTATTCATGACTGAGGACATGGTAGCTGAATATCAACCTAGGCACATTATACAAGCCGCCCGAAACCCCGTGCAGCTGGACGACGCACAAGCTAATGCTGTTGCTGCTCGCATCGAATTGGACCTCCGCTTAGGAGCCGCCTTCACGCGCCTACAGACCCTACACCTTCAGAACATGATCCCCCAGCGGGGAGAGGACCAGAGAAAAGTAATCAGTTACGGCTCCTGCCAGTTCCCAACTTTAGGATTCGTGGTCGATCGATACCTCCGCGTACGAAACTTCATCCCCGAACCCTTCTGGTACATCAGACTCGTTCATGAAAAGGATGATATCAACGTGAAGTTCTCCTGGAGAAGAGGGCATGTATTCGACAGAATGGCTGTTATCATCATCTACGAGAGATGTCTTCTGGCAAAGCTCGCGAGAGTGACGAAAATGTCGAAGAAGCCAACAAAAAAGTGGAAGCCGTTGCCTTTGACTACAGTTGAGCTTCAAAAGATGGGAAGCACGTTCCTCAGGATGAGCTCACAAGATGTCATGACCGCTGCCGAAGCTCTTTATACGAAAGGTTGGATCAGCTACCCCCGTACGGAAACAGACCAATTTGACAGAGGTATGGACCTGCGACGAATCATCGAGAGACAGCAGCAAGACAACCACTGGGGCGCTTTCGCTCAGAGTCTGATGAATGGCGGGTTCAATCAGCCTCGCAACGGCCGGAATAATGACAAAGCCCATCCACCGATTCACCCTGTCAACTACGTAGTGCCGACGCAACTCAATGATAAAGAGAGACGAGTGTACGAGTTTGTCGTGCGTCGATTCCTTGCATGCTGTTCCGAGGATGCAGTTGGCGAAGCTACAGATGTCGAACTCGACTACGGCGGGGAGATGTTCCACGCACACGGTCTCACTGTCCTGGCGAGAAACTACCTTGACGTCTACCCCTACGATAGGTGGGAGAGCAGTCAAAATCTACCTCAGTATACCGTTGGCGAGACGTTCGAGCCAACGGAGGCTACAATGCATGACGGAAAAACTACCGCTCCCGGGTACCTGACGGAGCCTGAACTCATCGCTCTTATGGATGTCAATGGTATCGGGACGGATGCCACCATGGCCGAGCATATTCAGAAGATTCAAGACCGGGAGTACGTGATGGGCAGACCGAAAGGCGGAGCAGCTGCAGGTCATGGCGGCAACGGCGGCGATCGAGGAGGTGGCAGAGGCCGGGGACGGGGCAGAGGGGGAAGAGGCGGCCGAGGTGGTGCCGCTGCGCAGAACGGAGCAGCTGCTGGCGGAGTGCAAGAGTTTATTCCGACAACGCTGGGAATTGCCCTTATTGAGGGATATGACAACGTCGGGTTCGAGACGAGCCTCAGCAAGCCATTTTTACGCAAAGAGGTAAGGCGCTCTTGGTTTCTCACCGGAAGCGCGATTTGTTGACTCTCCGTAGATGGAAGTTCAGATGAAAGCAATCTGCGAAGGCCGCAGGACGCGCCACGACGTGGTGCAGCAGAATCTGGAGCAGTACAGAGCAGTGTTCATTCGCACGCTGCAGCAGATCAACGTGCTCAAAGCCGTAAGCTCTGTGGGAGAAAGTGTTGTTGACGAAGTCGCTAACATGGCTCAGGCCATCAGAAAGTACGTCGTCGAAGCGAATCATGGCTGAGGCATTTTCCACGGGGCGCTCTGATATCGTACGCTGTCCATTCTCTGGCGCGACACGTGGGAGAATTATCGCCCAGCAGGCAGCGATAGGCAAAGAAGCCCCAATTATCTATTGCCAGAACAACAGCGTTGGGCCGGAAAAGGGCGTCCGGAATGCAGCGCAACCATGACCGGTTCGAGGCATTTCAGCGCGCTCGGCAGCGGGATGTCCTTGCAGCTGGGCAACACGTGTATTTGCGGGGTGTTGTCCTTGGTTGCTTTTGCTATGCGGACACGATGCCAGTCATTGGCAGCACAGAGGGCATGCTTCCGTGGACCCCTCAAGGCGTGCCTGTCATCCGCGCATTACCCCTCCCGCTATTTCACGCGGCACGCAGCTCCTGGCAGAGGGCGAGATCGGAGGGCTCTGGGGGCCGACCGCGCGAGCGATAAGGCCAATGGTGTTGGGGCTGGCGGCGGGTGGTGATATGGTTGGCACGATAGATAGGTGTGCGTCGGTTGGACGCGGAGCAAAGGGAGGGCCTCCGGGCTGCCGTGGCGCCGCCGACGGAGGTGAGACCTTTGTTGACGCTGTTGACGAGGGCCGGAGCGAGGACATGTCACGACGATAGCGACATTTCCCGTGGGCAAAAGCAGCTCTGCCCTGGCGTGCGCATGGCAAGCGAGGTGTGACTGGTGACTGGTGACGGTGCGGATGACGGTGCGCATGCTGGGTTCCCGGCTTTGTGGCGCAAGCGACGGGTCAGGTGGCTCCGCCAATTAGCGGGAGCGCGGTCGCAGCTTCCTTGGTCCGGCGCAGGTCGACGGCCGACGAGTCACGACCTTATCTTCGCTCTCCTGCGCCCTTCCAGCTTCCACACAAAGAACAACAACACCAGCATCGCATCCAACCACCACAGCCTCGAATCCAGCCAGTCTGCCCGTTCGCACGCCGCCACCGCTCCTCGCCCTCTCAGTCTCTCGTCGCGCGTCTGCTACCGTCGCTCGCGTCCTGATCCTCCGCTGCGCTCGCTGATCCCCATCGCCGATCGCAACGTTCCGACACGGTCAAGCTACTTCGCTGCAGCTTGCCCTCAACACCCACCACGCCGACGCACCAGCTCTTCGCTCGCCCTACAAACCGCGTACCAGACGGCGACCGCTGTCTTCCTGCCACAGAACTTCCGCGCTGCTGCCTCCGGTCAGACAGCGCCTTCTTTGACTCACCACGTCAGCTGCTTCCCGTCTCACCCCGTTCAGGACCCGACCGGCGATATGGCTGCCGTCGCACACATCAAGCCGGTATCCAACATCGCCGTCGCCTTCGCGACCCAGTCGGCGTCCTCGAACATACCCATATCGCACCATGGCGGACCCGCCTCCGCCCCGGCCCACGCGGGGCCGCTCATTACACCTCCGAACTCGATATCCCCGACCCTGTCCGCCCATAAACGCCGGCCTGGAATGCCGGCGACCGGGAGGGCTCGTTCGCCCTCGTCCGCGGACATGGATATCGACCTGCAGGATGCTGTCGAGCACGCCGCCGCCCAGGACCAGCCCACCGCCTCGCTCTCCAAGGAAGCGCTGGCTGGCCTGGATGCCTCCCGCCAGATAACGGCGCTCATGCTCGCCAAGCACCATCTGCCGACTATCATTCTGGGACACGGCGCCATGCCCATCCGCGAGATGATGGCCCATCTCAACCAGACAGTCCCAGGCTTCTCCCGACTCCCCCCGGCGAAGGCCCGCAGGCTGATAGTCGCTGCGCTGGAACATCGCGCAGGCGGTGGCCTTCACGGGGAAGTCAAGTTCGAGAAGGTGGGCTGGGGCCGCTGGAGCGTGGCAGGGCAATCGTCCCAGACGAGCCGCGGAGTCCCCATTGGGGCTCACGGCGCGTCGCGCAACGGACCGACGCCACCTGCCAGTGTGGATAGCTCCGGCGGGCTCCAAGTACCCAAGCATATGCGCGCCGAGCACGACGCGTACTCGGGGAGCTGGGCGGCCGGCTCCCCGGACAGTCGGGACGAAGAGATGGCGGACCAGATGTCCTTAGATGGCTCTGGGGACAGCGACTCCGATACGTCTGACATGGATCTGGAAAATGACCTGAACGACGAAACGGACGAGGAGGACTGGTCTGCTATTGGACCAGAAGCTCTCCGCCAACGTCCTCGCCCACGACGTCCCGTATACCGCGACTACAATTATCTTTCTCGAATGTCGGGCGCTCGATACCGCTCGACATCGGCACAATCGGTGCCACCTTCTCATGCCGGAAGAACTACGACCCCGGCCTTTAATTCTTCCTCTTATACTGCATCCCGTGGCAACACGGGCACTCTTCCTGCATCGAACGGCGTTATGGGTCCCGGGGGCCAGAACGCGGAGCGCGAGGCCATTGAGGCCCTGATTGCTATGGGCTCCATGTAAACATTTGGATCGGCGTTCAACACACACACATATGATATTGGGCTTGGGCCAATGCGCTGGATGATACCCCGTTATGATGGTATCCGCCACGATATAGCATTGGCTCTGGATGGATACTTTGTTTTTGTCGGTTTTTGTCATACCCTCGCCCCTCCTCATCGGGCTCGCTTTTTGTCATTGGGAAGATCCGTCAAGTGCTGATGCGATCCACTTTTGGGTTATATCTGGGTCTTTCCATCGTCGTCATCGTCGTCATTTCTACCTGATATCCTCACATTGATATCGTCACCACTTCTCTTCTACCTCCATTTCTCGGGACCGTGTCGAATTGAGAAGCGAAGTCAGAGCTGGGCTTTATACAAGGACGACTTTCCGTCTACCCCGTACTTTCGGCCCTGACCATGTCACTGGCTGGGCACCACGAAAGTGTGGAGTGTGGGGAGAGGAGGGATACCCCTTGTGTACATGCCCTGTCTTCTTTGCTTTTGCCTTCGGCATTCCCGCTTTTGTATATAGCTTTTTTGGTGTCATGTCATACTACATGAGGTACTAACCACTCAACCCCACGGGTACGGGTCGTCGCGCTGCAGAACGGTGGGCTCGGCAGCGCTGGAACACAGAGACAAGCCTCACTCTGATCAATCAATATAAGGCGCGCTTGGGGCGGGTATCCTGTCCTTGGGATCGAAGCTCTATGTGGCGTTGTACTATTGACAAGCCAACCTCTGCATGGCTCAGCGCGGTCCGATGTGAAATCTTTATGTGTTCGTCTGCGTTCTACGTCTCACCTATATACACCGCGATGATGTAGACTGACGAAGAGACGGTGCCGCATGAGTGGCTGACAGCGAAGGGGTCCAGAATATCCACTGGACATTCGCTTCCGCTCCTGCAAAGCTTGTCTCTCCTCCATGGTGGCAAACTTCAGCTAGTAAGCCTTAAGGGGAATGGGAAGTAGGCCCGCTAATACGATTTCCGGAGCTTTACGTCTGGCTGCTTCATTCACACGCCACCCTGTCTCACGCGGATTAACATTCCTCGCGAGCAGCTATCCCGCTGCAGCCGCCACTAGGTCCGCAACCACGCACCGAGCCGAAGGCAAGTCAGCCGCTGCAGACGTACAGCCCTAGAGTAGGTAAGGCGTATGGCTAGCCTCAGCCCATTCCAGCCTATGGAAGAGCATTGCCGCAGTGTCGGTAGTCGCCTATGGGCTCGCCGATGCTGCAGAAGGGTCATGAGAGATGCAGCGGTACGTAAGTAGGGCGACTGTATTGCATGTGTACAAGATACGTACAGTAGCTAATTTTCTTCTTCTGCTCGCGCTTCTTGCGAGATCAGCGGGGGCGTGTGGGCAGAGTGGAGTGGGCGGGGGAGACATGGTAAGAAGAATGATAGAGATGGCTTGGCGGGAATGTTCAATGGTTGGTAGAGCTTCTAGATGCTGTGCGTTTCTCAATACGCAACCGAATCTGTAGAATGACGAAGGCCCCATGTTGTTTCTCCATCATCGTGCTGGACTCCCTTCGATATGTCACCACGCATTCCATCTCCTCTTCCCCAGGTTACCCCAGTGACGCCAGCACACCCTCCACCGCGCCCTTCATTTCCACGAGGGAATACTTCTCCAACCATTTTCCTGCCCGCAATCCTGCCTTCCTTTCGTCTTCTTGCCTTCCAATGCATCCAGAAGCCCGCAGAATACCTCCACTCAGCTTACACGCAACCATGCCACCGGATCCCCTCTAACGCAGAACGGCAGCCCGTGAAGGGTGACGAAAGCTTGTGTCTGGCCAGCCACTCCCCACGAAACTTGCTCAAACAGGGTATAACGGCCGTCTTAGCAAGGGCTCTCGGCATCCGCAGTGCCGAAAACGGGGGATGGTTGCCTTGACAAACGCGCAGCTCCGATCGCTGATTAGCTTGTTCCGCTGGCGCCGGACGGCAGTGTAGATAAAGACCCCGCTTTGCCCCTCCTTCAGCGTCTTCTTTCCTCAACGAACACGAACGGCCGAGAAACCAGCAACAAAACATACCAACTCTTTTCCAAAGAAAAAAACCAACTCTCAATACCAGACTTGAAAATGCCAGGCTGCGGAACCGAGGGCTGCACTTGCGCCGACTGCGGCTGCGCTCAGGGTGCTTGCAACTGCGGAAAGTGTCAGTCTCAGCCCACCTACCCATGCCTTCACATCTTTCCCAACCCGCCGAATTCTAACCCTCCACCAGAAACTCCCGATACCCTAGCGACGTAACGAGGCGGTGACGATAATCACGACGGCGATGTTTGCATTCGATCCTTCGATTCGACCGACCGACTGTCCTTAACACCAATCTTGCATACCAACTTTCTTCCATTCCAACAAGAACAAATGCGAAAACGGCTGCATTGATACCCTTCGTCGACACTCTTTGGCACATCTTCTTTTAGGGAGAGCGGGGAGGCAATATCAACTTGACAGAAACGGAGACTCAAACAGTTTGGTTTGACAAATGGAATAGGAATATACAATTGTTGCATACATACCCCATCGTCTTGTGCTGTGTGCTGTGTGTGAGCCTGCGTAGTGATGACTTCAACCCAAGAGGATTCTGGAATGCGGGATGGAGCAGTGGTGAGGATCGTGAAGCTTACTATGTACTTGTTGTCCGCAAGCCAGATTGAACACTAAACGGCACCCACCTTTTCAAGCCACGGGTGTCTGCCTCCTCTTCCCGTTGAAATCTCAGCTGACAGCCCCCCTCTTCCCCACATCCTCCAGATCGATAATCTCCTCTTCAACCTCTGGTTCGACGTTGTTCTTCCCCTTTCCGCCTTTCCCAGTCACACTGCCCCTCTTCTCTTTTACCGGGTTATCTGGTTCATCTTCATCGCCGAATAAGAAACCTTTGCCTTTCATCCGCCGCTTTTCGTCAGACGGAAAAGCGGTATGTGTGGTATGAGAAGCGAAGGTCGAGGCCGTTGCTTCCTGCCCTAGCATCCACGAGAAAGATGATGAAGTGAGAAGCGGGCGTGTGCGTGGTGACAGCTTCGATGATGCTTGCGGTGACTGGGGAGAGGTAGGCCGCGGGTTTAGTAAAGAGGATTTGTCGGTCGCTGACGAGCTTGGCCGCGGGTGCGAGGCACTAGCAGTAGGAGGTGCGCTTGATGTCCGCTCTGGCACCGGCGGGGATAGTGCCTGAGGAGATGTAAGGTTCGTAGACGCATTAACGGCGGCTGCCTGGTCGGTGGATTCGTCGTTCGGTAAGGGTATCGAGGAGTCTTCGAGGTAGACCTGCACGAATTGGATTTTGGCAATGGCCAAACTCAATGCCTCTATCGCCTCTTTACTCTCCTTCCCATCCTCGCTCCTCTCTTTATGGTAGTCCCACAGCTCGGCCATAGCGCTTTCAAGCATCTTCGCTAGGTTCTGACTTCTCCGTTCTAAGCTCTCAATCTTCTTGATTGCATTGCCTGACTGCATGCGCTCGAGCCCAGGTCTTTTGCTTGCTGCTGCCGTTGCAATTTGCGCAGGCTTGCGATATTCCCGTCCTCCAGATCTGGGGGAGATGTGCCCTGATGCCCCTCCAGACTGAATAGCTTCAACGTTCTTCCGAACTTCGCCTACTGCGTCGCGTATCGCTTTTCCAACACCCCATTGGGATCCGCGCTCCAACACATTCTTTGCAGCGCCCTGGAACAGTGCTTCTAAGCCCGCGCCTTGCTGACTGACAAAGTTCCGCGGCGACCCCACGCTCTGCCTCGTGCGACTTGAAGCGTACGATGGCGAGGGAGATGGTACGCGGATAGTTGGAGTGGGTTTGGTTTCGATTACTGGTGCCTTTTTGCCGTACCGCGTAATGATTTCGACACCGCCTTCAGGAGTCAGATGGTCTCTGAGGTATAATGCGTCTTTGATGAAAGTGTAAGCAGGCACGTCGGGCTTTGGATAGCGCAGAAGAAGCGAAAATGCTTCGTTTGTGTCTGCGGCTACCAAATCCCAGCGTATGCGAAGCAGCATGGCAATCGAGATCATGTCAACCAGTTCTAGGGTGGAATCGATGGCGAAGAGAGCATCCCACATGTTCAAAACAGAGTCCAGAGGGAATTCCCGCCCAAAGAGCAGCCGTATCCAGCGCCTTGGTGGTGTTAGACGGATCTAGGGTGGCAGGAAGGGGATACTTACAGTAGAAAAATCTGAGGTACGATTTCTAGTTTGACCAAATGCGCAGATAGTCCTGGGTCCGCCCTTGGGAGGTATCTGTCGAATATCCTGGAGCTCCGGGCGAGCATGGGGGTATCTTTCGTGGTCGAACCGGTTTCCGCTGGTGCGTAGAATGACTTTGCAGTCTGCATGATCAATCGAAACAGGGCAAATGTATCGTGCTCAATGTACCTGGAATCTACCATCTCCGCTAGGGTGTGGTCTACGCCCCTGTTCTTGAGCTCTGTTGTGTCCACGGCGTCTCTCTCAACCACCCAGAGCAGCGGCGCCAGTATCTCATGCATACCCTGTCTGTATCCAATCTCAGGTTGCATCTTGCACCACACGAAAAGTATATCCAGCATCATGTTCTGCGTGGCCGGCTGCCGGAAGTACACGTTTTCGGGCATGCATCGTTCGATGTCTTGGAAGATTTCCGCGCGGAGGGTCTCGTCGGCTCGAAGAGCTACCCACGGGGACTTTCAAGTCTTAGTATTGGTCAACATTTGATATAACGAGCTGGAAGGATAGGAGGGCAAGGTGGGGGTACCTCTTCATTTTCGCTTAGCGGGTCGACGGAGGACTCGAATTCATCCGGATGTTCTATGGCGCGTAGATTGTGCGCGCGAAGGGAGTTGTAGGTCGTGCGTGCCTCGTCCAGGAGACTGAGCCATATCTTGCGGTCTAAGGTCTTAAATAGGAGGAAGATCTGAAGCGTGTCAATTCAGATAAAGCAAACAGGTGAGCCGATTCGCACCTTCCAGCAGATGGATCGGAGTCCGGCAGTGATTTGGGGCTCCCTGTGCGAGGACACTGCTATCTTTAAATCGGTCAAGGAGTGGAAGTCGTCGAGTTGACGCCAATGCTTCCTGGAATGAATCAGCCACGCATCGCGGTAGGGTGGGCGGTAAATGTGCGCACTCTGCCTCTGAAATAGTTCTCATAGCGACTTGGCTGAAGTATCGGGTGCTGCGACAGGTGAGGGGCGGGTAAGTACCTTGATGGTTCTGTAATGCTGGCGTCGATGCGCGATAGCGGGCTCGGGACAGATATGCCGAGTCACGTGCCCGCGCGTAGCGGAAACTACCTAGACAGTTGCTGGGGTACCCTTGGGCGGCATCAGCTCGACCAAAGCTTGCTTGTTTCGCCCAATTTTTGGCGTTCAGCTGGAACCACACTTCAAGATCGGGCACTAAATTTGGTGACGGTGTAGAATCCGATAGTTTGGCGGAACTGAATTCCAAGGTTGACTCTCGGTATCCTGGTAGCCTTCAATATTTACATCCATGTCCCAAGAAGCCCAATTATGCAACCACAACGTGACACTCCCGCGATACTTTTGTCTGGAGGAGGTTTTTCAGGGGAATCGCTAGGTCCACGTATGAGGGAAATTTTCCGCTCGTATGAGCGCTTGCTTGGTTAGACAATATTGGCACGAGCCGTAGACACTGTGGTAGTTTCGAGCGACATGCGTCCCATTCCTTCTCCTTTATATTGGACCGGCCCGCCTAGGTCAAAACTACGTGACATGCTGATCCCAGCCAGAGGGCCTTCCTTTTCTCCTCAAGCGCCAAAATCTTGGGGTCTCAAGCCCCCAGCCCTTGCCTCGAAGGCAACGAGCCCGGCGACGGTGTCGACTATGCTGGATGCAGCAGACAACCGCAATACGAACAATGGGTGTCTCGTTGATGCAAGGCACCATTGGCTCGAATGCGAACCCAGAGGCGGCGGTTGGTATATCTGTTGAGAGATTGTTGCGAATGCCATGGTTCCCAAGAATGCGGTGCCACGTAGTGCTGGGAACGGCTTTCGCTATCAATCCCTTTTATCGGGCACTGCATTCTTGAGACCCTCGATCGTCATGTAATTCATGAGGTTGGGGCTCAATATCTCGCGGCGGAAACGCTCCTGCTGGAGCAGCTCTAGCGCTCGGAGCGTCGGCCCAGGATGGCTGCAGGCAAAGCATCAGTCATCGGCGTCGGCGCTACAAGGACAGCACCCACTGGAGATATTTTGCGTATTTCGGCTGCTTGAAGTACTGCAGGTAGCCGAGGTATGCTACGAACTCGGGTTTGTCAAACACCTTGTGCACGGCCAGGTAATTGAGATAGGCGGGATTCGCAAGACACTGCACGAACTGGGCACGGGTAAGTTCACGAACAGCTAGGGGGATGAGGCCGGGCCGGACGGACCTCGAGTTCCAATTCAAAGCGCGAGAAGCCTCCGTAGGGTGGCACGTCGGGCGATGGGGCTGCGTCCATGCTGGGCGGGTTGTGAGCTGTGAGGCTGGAGGTCCAGGAGATTGATGGTCGTGGCGTGGACGAGTACCGGCGCCGTAAACGAAGGCCTGGGCGTCGGCTTGAGGCTCCCGATTTGCATTCAGGGTCTGCCTTTCACAATTGCGGGGGCGGCGGCTATGCCGCATCTGAACGTGAATGGGGCTGGGCGTGTGGGCGGGCGTGCGGACTTGCGGTGACGGAGACCAGACTGCGGCCGTGCGAGGTGGACGAGGCGGCGATGGAGAAGTGAGCCCAGGCTCCAGCTGGCGGGCAGAGCAGGCGGTGGCAGAAGCAAAGGCGATGGGCGCAAGTGCAATGGCAGCAGCCTCTCGAGCATCGATGGCGTCCGTCGCCGCGTGATGCGGGCGTCTGGCCTCTAGCGGGCGCAACCCCTGCGTCGCCACAGCGCGGCTTGCACAGCTCCCCCACAGCAAACGTGCCGCCGGACAGGCATTCTATTTATCATACGGACCGGCCTGCCCTCTTTTCGTGCACACTCGGCGAGCAGCTGGCCGGGCGCACTTGAGCTGGCGACATTCCCTCGAATCACAGGCCGCGCCGCGAAACGCAAACCGTTCGCCTCGAAAGCCTCGAGCCGCGCCTGCACCTGCACGCTTCTGCGAGCCATCGTCAGGGACCCGACCTGCGCTCCGCACCCTACAGTATTTACCTGCGCGCTGCCCCGACTTCGCACCGCCTGCACTCCGCTCCCCTTCTGCACATTACATCGCCCGCGCGCTGCGTGCGTCCTGCCTGCTGCTGGTATTTGCTTAGACGGTGCATGCACTAGCCGGCCAACCGGCCAACCGACCTGCAAACGCGGCCCTCAAACGCCCGCCCCGCCCCTGGCAGAGCGACAGCGCGAAACCCACCAGCATCTCATTGCCAGTCTTAGTCTGCACCCCTTTTTATTCCTGTCCTCGGCCGGTCCCCGCCTGCAGCAGGATTTGGGGCGACTCGCGCGTCATACGCTCGCCAGCCAACTCCTCCGTCGCCGCTGGGCCTGCGCAGCCTGTCCGCTTCCCTGACGACCCCGTGTGATTGGCCGCCTGTGCAGGGTTGCAGGCAGCGGCAACATCATGATCGCTGAGCCGTCAATGCCAGGTATGCTCCTTTATCGCCTGTTTCACCTTCGCTGGCGGTGACGAAAACGAATTTCACTGATAACCGCCTTTATCTACAGGCCACCGCCGCCCCTCGCCGGGTCTGACGCTCAACTTGAACTCCAACAACCCCTTCCGCAACCGCGCTGCGTCGCCCGCCATCCCTTCGCCCGCCCTGCACACGCCCTCGAGCGCCGGCAGCCGGCCAATGTCGCGCAACCCCTTCCTGCAGACCTTCGAGGCCGAGTTCAACAAAGAGGCGCAATTAATCGACATGTCGGCCACCGTGAAGGAGTCCCCCAAGAAGGCCACTTTCGGCAACACTGCTGAAGAGCTCTTTGTACGTCCATGTCCCCTGCCGCCGATGTGATGGGGACGGCAGCCGACGTAATTGCGTCGCACAATCTGCACCCACAGTCTCGCCGTGTCCCAACAATAAAACCGCCCCCCAGCGGCAGAGGCGCGCCATGGAGCGCTTCAAGCGTTTTGCGAGCCTGTTTGCTGACTATCCCTCTCTCCGACAGAACAATCTCACGCTCGATGAAGGCGACAAGAAGCGAGCGCCCCAAGCAGGGCCGCCCCAGCGAAGCGGCACCCTACAGCCCCAGGGCCACCGTCCGTCACGCTCGGATGAAGACAGAGAAAGGCGTCTACGTGGTCCTTCCCGCGGGCCTCCCCGTCCGCACGGCGCGCCAAGTTCGCGGCCACCACCGCCGCGAGGCAGCCCCGAGAGAAGGGAGGCCAGGCGGCCACGACGAAACTCCGAGTCTTCCATGATCGACAAGGGCTCGCTGGATCCGAATGAAGAGCGCAGGCGCCGAGAGCGACGCAAGGAGAGGGACGAGCGTGCCCGGAATGGCAAATCTGGCTCGACAAAAGTTAGGAAGCCCCAGGGTCTCGATATCATCGATAAGCTGGATGTGAGCGGCATCTACGGCCCGAGCCTAGTGCATCACGATGGCCCGTACGACGCTGTGCGGCCGCACCGGAATCGCAAGAAGGACGCCCGTGCTCCTATGCAGGCGTTCCCTATGGGATCAGCCAACAACGCGCTCGGCGGCTCAGGACCCGTGAACAGTAAAATTGACCTGGACCGGATCCACGGTCGCGGCGCTGAGGGCTTCACAGATTTTGGTGGCAGCGACCTCAAGGACTGGAAGAAGCGTCCCGAATTGGGAGAGCGCTCCGTGACGTACGGGCCTAAGGAGCGCGCCGACATTGTTCACGGCGAAGAGAGTTACGGTCTGGGCACTTCCACTTTCCTCGAGGGCGCACCAGCGTCACGCACGGCCATCCAGCGGGAATCAGAGAACCAGAAAGCTCTTGCGGACGGTGGTCTTGGCCGCAAGAAGTCCATTGCCCAGCGAATCCGCGGTATCTCGCAACCACGACGGGATTTGAGTGAAGGCAGGCCCCGCATTACGTCCCCTGACAGCCGTTATGGATCCGGTCAAAGCCCAAAGGGCCCGTTGACAACTGGAGGCACTTACGCGAGCAACAAAGCCGACGAACAAAATCCATTCTTTGATAACTACGATGATGCGTACGAGAAGAAGGGTGCCACTATCAAGGCCACAGAGTCAGACAGCAAGGAAGGGCCGCTCACATCGCCATCATCGCCTGGAGGCCGCAATCCTTTGGCTCGAGCTATGACCGCAGATAGCCTGGGCTCTCCTGGCGAGGCGAAACCCCAAGGAGGGTTCCTCAACCGCGTCAAGAGCTTGAAGGGCGGACGACGGCCACGACCTGAGCGTCCTGCTTGAGCGGCAAGCGGATGGTTGGATATAGCATTCGTTAGTTCGGTATGCGCTATCAAATCGCCGAGCGCTGTGTGAATCGCGCCCTAAGCCGGCACACCCGACGACAATTCGGCCACACAGTCCGGTTCCCACGTCCAGCGTGGGAAATATACAGAGACGACGTATTTCTTTATTGTCAGTCCTCGATTATGGGATTATTATGGGGCCGCGCACGGAGACAAGAGGGAATCTGAAGCAGTGGGGATCAGTCCGGTTCTGGATACCACCCTCGGTGTACATTTTGGGGTGCGCGTCTCACAAGGGCATTCTGGGATTATCGAGAAAAAAAAAACAACTTCTTCTATTAATGGGGCGAGACTGTACGGCCCATCTTGAGCGTGGGGAAATTAGCTAGCTAGCTAGCTATGGGTGTAAGGGAGGGCGTCCGTAGTTTCCCAATGAAAGTATCTGAATGAATGATGAAGATTTTGATAAGTAGCATGCAAGTGTGAGATCTCACCAAGCCTTAGCAGGCTAGGGTTCCTAGACTGCTCGTTAAACCTTATCATATCTATGATGCAGGTACATCTCCACTGTCCCGAAAATCAGGATTGAACGCGGCGTTGTGTCGGCGCCAGCCCTCGTTCCAAGGTTCGGGGGCCAATTCCAATTCGCTGGAGCTGAAGACCGACACCCTTCCTAGTCCCCTGCCCGCGCCTACGGATACAATCCTGCACCCGTCTCCGATAGACACAATCTGCCATGTTTATCTATTGATAGTGGTGCGGTTTTCAGATTCCCATAGGGGCGCACGTCAGCCACACGCGCACGCGCACCTTCCTCGCCTAGTGTGGAAGATTCGCTGGTTTCCTAATCCGGCCGCGTACTTAGGTACGTCCGACATCCAGTCACACTACTACACCAAATCAATCACCTCAAACCGGTTTTTCCTGCGACCTCTCCCGTTCCTTGCCTGCGGTATGAGATAGATGGCGCAAGCCGGAGCGCAAGCTCGGCCCGCGGAGCTGCTTCTCGCGTCTTCGTTGATCGGCGATGAAGAGTTGGAGGTGCTGCTGGAGGGTGTGGTAGCTGGAAGGGTTGGGCCACAACAGAAGAGGAGGGGAGAGTCACTAGGGACGGGTGTTAAGAGTCTAGATGAAGCGCTGGACGGTGGATTGGAGGGAGGCCGGGTGGTATGCGTAAGTGCAGGGCAGGGAGGGGGTGGTGTTGAGGTAGGTTATCTCACTTCGACTAGTCCTCGTAGGGCTTCGAGTCTTCGCAATTGCCTTTGCTCGCCCTCATCTTGTTGATTTGAATCACTTCTCTGAAGGTTTTATATCCGCTTTTGCAAGACCCACCGAGATGCTGAGTCCACTAGTTATGCCTCACCTTTCTGACAAATTGTCTCCTGCAAGCCCCGACGTCGACAGCCGCTATTATCGACACAACCGGCAATCTTGACATCCTTCGGATATACACGCTCATCGTCTCTCGTCTCCAGGCTGACTCGTCTCTCCTCAACAGCCTCCGAGGAACCTCCAGCTTGGAGGGTGTTTCCACGGAAAACGTCGCAGCTAAAGTCCTTGACCGAGTTAAAATTATGCGGGTCTTTGATTTTGTGGGGGTTATGGAGGCTGTGAGTGAGATAAGAGATGGGCTTGAGGGACGGAGACCGCCGGCAGAGAAAGATGAGATCGAGAGCGTGAAGAAAATTGAGAAGGAGGACGAGGCGCCACCACAGCCGCCCAGGAGGACCGTGATTGCAGATAGTGAGGACGAGGAAGACGATGACGAGATGTTGTTCGACAATGAAGCTGCAGCGCTCGCACAATCAGTCGCTCTGCCAGCATCACAACCCAATGTACAGCCGCAGCTACCGGATCCGGCGCACGAAGATGAACAAGAAAGAGG
This sequence comes from Trematosphaeria pertusa, assembly GCF_010094035.1. Taxonomy (NCBI): domain Eukaryota; kingdom Fungi; phylum Ascomycota; class Dothideomycetes; order Pleosporales; family Trematosphaeriaceae; genus Trematosphaeria; species Trematosphaeria pertusa. The sequence continues at coordinate 1,268,063 of NW_022987218.1, read as the reverse complement.
ACTTGAAGAGAAGATCTCCTTCATTCTCATCGACAACCTTGCACACATCATAAATCCTCTCCTCAAGAAAGACCACGTCCAAGGTACGCGCTTCCTTCCCCCTCCCTGCTACCAAAAACTAATTAATCCTCCTAGGACACGCGCTTTCCACATCCTTCCTCCTCACTCTCTCTCACTTAACCCGCACCCACGCTCTCTACACCATCCTCTTCAATCCAACCAGCCCTCCTCGCCCTCCACCGCCAAACACCTCCAACCAACCAGCACCACCTCATCAGCAACAGCAGCAACCACCACAGTCACCTTCAATCTTCTCTTCGAACAAGGTGGTGCCCGCTCTAGGGAATGTGCTGTCCCCGTACCTGGACCTGCATCTACTAGTATCGAGGATGCCTAGGCGGAAAGCGGATGCAAGGGCTGTATATGCGGATGGGGGAGCGGGTATTGAAGGTGTGAGGGGTCTCAGGCATCAGAGTGTCAAGACGGTCGACGTGGTGGAGGTCGTGGGTGATCGATGGAGTGGGAGAGTCGGGGCATGGGGCGCGTTTGCGGAAGGGGAGAAGGGGATGAGGGATGTCTGATGTCTGTGACTCTATTCCATTTAGATACCCGCCCCTAGAGGGCTCATTCGGATTCAAGAGCGAACTCATCGTCTCCGACGTTCTTGACCCAACCTTTCAACCCCTCTTTTCTGGCGTCTTCCTTGACTTGCCTCCTAGCTGCCAGCATCTCGCTCTTCTTCACTTCCGCATAACTCCCCTTAGTAAGAACCTCCATGAGAGCCGGTACGCCCACCGCCGCTGCAACTTGAGCAACAGCCCTCCACACGGACCTCCGACAAATAGCACTCGCTCCTCTCTGATCAAACTGCTTCCTCCCCTGCAGCACACCCCCAATCAACGTCTCCTGCCACCCGGGAGTCCACACAGCACTAAGGTTACTCGGCACCGCCTTCTCCCCCTTCGCCACGCCCCTTCTACTCCACTTGAATTCACTCTGCGTGCCTCTAACCTCGAATCCATGCCATGCATAGCCACCTTTCCACTTACTTTCCAGCACTGGGGATACACCGCTCATGCGGCCGGACCGAGAAAAGGCGCGAGTGCAAGCTGAGGTAACGAACTGGGTGCTGGGGAGAGTGAGGGAGTGTAGGTAGGCATGAGAAGGAGAGACGAGCAGCGTAGTTAAGGAGGAGAGGATGGAGGTAGATTGCGTTAGGGCGAGTTTGTCGGTGCAGGACTTAGAAAGGGTGGGTGGCGCGTCCGGGCGGGAAGGCTTACAGCGGACGGCACCCAGCAAGCCAAAATGGGACCGACCACGAAGAGCCGAAGATGCAAGGCCCGCTAGATCGTCCGCTAGAGCAGTACAGGATATTGCAGGCGGAGCGCTGGTCCACGGCGTTGCGTCGTCCTGGGCGTCCATGACTAGTTCCATGCTTGCGTCTCCGCAAGGTGCTTCGGAGCAGTACATGTGGATTTGGACATCTTCTCTGATAGTGAAGGGCTGGTACTCGGATTCTGTGCGCTCCTCATGTGATCGGATCCGTACGTACGGCGAAGGCGGATATGGAGGGGTTGAGATGAAAAGGCATTGGTTCAGTAGGAAGCGGTTGAAGGTACGGAGGGCGAGTATCTCAGCGTGCCAGTCGTGAAGGACGTTTCCGTGCGCCAGCGGGAGCTTGGACGAGGGGAGGCATTTCATGCCGGTTCTAGAGGGTGCATCGTTAGTGGCGTCTGTTAGGGCGATGTTGGTGAAGTTGCTGTGCCGGGGTGCATAGGCAAAACGGATTCATGTTCCGCTATAAATTTGAGGAGGCGCAGGGAGATGTGGAAATGTCTCTCGTATATGTTGTACACTCTGAGCTCTGAGGGGATGGGATGACTCTGATATTGTCGACTCTTATGGAAATTGACCATAGTACCTACCCGAGAGAGACGCATGATAGCGTGCCGTCTTTGCTAGATGATGAGTATAAGCTTACTCCAGCTCTGCTGAGCTTGCATTGCAGCCGTACCCTTAACTAAGACAATTCCGGCGAGCGGAACCCATTCTCTGCTTCCGTCGCCGCGCGGCCGCGGCTTGCGCTTCTCTGGGAGCTCGTCGAACGCTGAGAGCACGCAGTTGGCAATCGCGTCTGCGTCTGGCGTCATGAATGAGGGACAAAAGGATGCGGCGCGGTCATGGTTGTAGGCGATAGTGCTGCCCAGGTGTGGGCGGTGCCCGAGCGGAGCTATGATGTCGGTGCCGAGCTCCTTCGACGGTTCCGGCTCTCACACAAAGCTCCTGCCACCCTCCCGCACCAGTCCCTCAGCACACTAATACTGCCTGATACCGGCCACAGCATCTTCTTCCTTCCTTCACCATGCAAGCCTTCGGTGAGGAATGTCTCTCAAGCGCTCTGTCGCCTTCGCGACACACACGCTCACGATTGCAGTGCCTAAGAACCGGCGGGTAAGAAAGGCATCTATTCACATCCGCTGAGGACGCGCTAGCTGACAAGTGCGCAGCCCAAGTTCGAACTGCGCCTGAGAGTGAGCTGCTCCCCGCGGTGCGGCGCGTGTGGCAGGGGTACTGATAGAGTCAGATAATCGACCTGAACAACGTACCACTCGTCTCCGGCAACTCATTCGTCAAGTGGCACCTCCCGCACTCGACGGCTGCTGAGCACCGCGGTCGCACCGAAAAGAGACCTATCAAGGACCACAAAGTATTCTACGATTACGAAGCGAAGCTCCCCGTCCGGCTCACCGTCGACAAGAATGGCATGCTCCAGGAGAGCTTCATCGAGTTCGAGGTGATACAGGAGTATGGGGGCGGCGGCAGAGGAGAGCGCATCACGCTGGGGAATGTCAGGCTGAATCTGGCCGAATACGTGGAGCAGAGCGAAATGCCAGGCGTCGACGGCGACGAGCCGGGCGTTACGAGAAGATATCTGATGCAGAACAGCAAGATCAACAGCACGCTCAAGATTTGCGTCTATATGAGGCAGATCGAAGGCGATAAGAATTACGTTGCGCCTGCACTGAAGACGGCGCAGGTCTTCAGCGGTATCGCTGGGATTGTGTCTGGGGAACAGGGAGATTCGGAAGATGCTGGGTGTAAGTGCTTCACGAGACGAGCTGGTGAGTTATGCTGATCGTTCGCAGCTACCCCGTCTCTAAACGCTGGATCGCGCGAAGCGGGCGAGCTTCAAGACATGTACAGGCGGACGTTGGCTGCATACTGGTCCGCCCAGCCGGGAGAGCTCAAGGCAGACGAGTGCATCGAGGATATTTTTGGGGGTGGGGATGGCTGGGGCGACCGGGAGAAGCCATATGATGCGCAACAACGCGGCATAAGGTTCGTCTCCGGCGATAGTAGCGGGTCACTGAGCGAAAGCGATTCCAGAACCACCCGCGGGAGCACCATACACCGCAAATCGCACGAGACACTGAGGCCCGGAGATGTAATGACAAGCTCGCCGAACGTGCGCGGCAGAGGAAGTCTGGAGCAACAGGCTCATCAGATGAAAGCAGAAGCGGAGCGGAAACGGCATCGACCGAACCACGAGGTGGATGAGTTCGATGTCCGGGACGACCTCTGCAGCTGGCGGCAGCCTATATAGCCATTGACTACAAGAAAGCAAAAATAGAATCGTTTAAACAATTTTGCATCATTTAGCACACGCATTCGGGTGTCTGCGCAATTCCAAGGTTGGATGGAAGCGACCGGCACGTGAATTGGCGCTGGCAGAATCCGCAGGGCTGCAGGCGGTGAAGAACGTGGAGCGTACTCTCGGAATTTGCTCCGCTACACCTCTCCTTGTCCATCGCGTTGCGCAGGCTTCCCGCCGCTTCTCTCCCTATGCTTGCACCTCGCGCCTCCAGCGCATTTGTATGCATCCGATGTGAGCTCAAGCGTGCCCGCCCGCGACTTCCGCTCCTCGCCCGCCGACCTCCGCACGCGAACTTCTCCGCCTCTGCGCGCCATCGCGATGCCTTTGACGACTCCTCGCAGATCCAAGCGCCTCCGCCGCGCGGCCGAGTAAGCGCACATCCACTGGGACGAATACGGAAACGCAAGGGACAGACCGTCAGAGAAACTACAGCGCGGTTGGGCGTAAAGACTCTGGGCGATGACGCCGAGATTCTCGTCCTGAAGGAGGTGGGAGATGCGCCACAGGAAGAGGCTGTCGCGCCCGAGATAGTGCCAATACAGCAAGATGTGCCCGACATCCTTGCTTCCCTCCAGCAGGAAAACCGTCCGCTCACTTTGGAAGAGATCACGAAGCAGCTCGACACTTTACGCCCGAAGACGCAGGCAGGCCTACACGAGCCACACTATGTTACCCAAGCGACATTCGTCAAGCTTGCCAAGGTTCTCTTACAGGGGTTCACAGTGCCGCAGCTATCGCATTATTATTCGGTTACAAAGGGCGTGGAGCATGACCACGTCCAAAAGGAGGTTTTGGATGGATTGAAGGGGTCAAAGGGCACAGCGAAGAGACCAGTGGAGCGGACCGACTGGCATCCTGGGACAACACAAATCAACAGGCGGCTACCAGGGCTCGACGTCACCCATAGGCGAAAGAAGTCGCCCGTTAGTAAGCAGCTTCTGGTCGATCAGATACTCCGGGATGTGTGGAAGCTTGTGCTGCTAGAGGAGATCGAGGCTCCGGGTGAGATTGAGCTGTCACTGAAGCCGTGGCAGCTCAGTCTTTTGAGCTCAGGAGGTAGGAACTGTCTTCATCATCAACATGACTAACGCTAATCCCACACAGCTTCCCCCACACCTCTGGACCAGATCGGAAGGGAAAGAAAGGCCAAACTCGAAATATATTGGCAGCACGATGCTCTTCGAATAACTGCAGACAAAAATACTGCCGAATACGCCGCCGATGACATCGAGCGACTCCTTCATAGCACAGAAACCAAGCGCCTTCATCTGCGACCGTGGACACCATATCTAGAGGAAAGCAGGAGGCCATCAGGAAGATTGGCAAACATGTTCACGCAAAAGAGTTTACAGACAGTAAGTTTGATGACTGGAGCGAGTGTCCAAGTGGCCGGTGTCGATGAGGTGTGTATCACTCGCCTTAGCTCCTTGGAAGATGCTAACGTCACAAGTTGTTGATTCGAGCACTCAATAAGAACACAGTGGAGGACGCGGAACGCTCTCTCATAAGGATGCTCCCATTGAAGACCTCCGTGTCCTATGCTATCGATACATCTAAACGAGATAGTGTCAAGGACCAAAGCTACCTTCTCCCGGTCGACTTCGAGAAAGGTTCCCTGGACTTTCTATCCCGTGAGCTGAAGTTGGGTCGTTGGTCGCTCCCTGTCAAGAGGGCGTCCAGTCCTAGATCGGACCCCGAAAAACGGTCGGACGCAGATGCTGCGAAAGCCGCCACTGAACAAGCCAGCCTAAGTTGGGACCTGGACCCTGTCCAGGCGCGGGTATTGGAGAGGGTACAACAATCTCCCGAATCGACACCTCTACAGAAGAACAAGAATAAGACTAGCCTTTGGGCCGCCCACCCGGAGGAGACACTATCAGCCGAATTTGGTCAAGTCCTTGTTCCTTTGAATAACAGCCTTGTCGATAGCGACACTGAGGGATCTTCACTGATCTCTTCCCCGCCTACGTTTTCATACACCCTCCCCGGCCTCTCAAGGCTGCTTACGGACAACACTTTTGCGCAGGCCTACCATTCCAAAGTTCCTGCCCTGGATTATGACTTTGTTCCGGCGCCTGTGCAGCAAAATTTCAAAGAGGGCCAGCAGTATCCCAGTCTCCACGTTCAGGTCAGACATAACCACACTGGCAAGCCTTCGCTTCGCAAACTGACACTTGGTTTCGACGAATGCGTGCACGACGTCCTTCTACCAGATAAGGCAGTCGATATCCGTTTCAGGAGGTCACATAGGCTCCTTCTTCAGGCTCCCTCCGCGGATGAGAATGTCAGGGACTTCATGGACGCAGTTTCCGCCAACATTCAGAGCGGCGAACGGTTGACCGCGCCTGCGCTCGCGCTTGACATACCAAAATGGACTATACCAGGCTTTTCCAGTCGCGATATGAGCGGTATGCGCACTGTCAAATATATTTTCACCGGTATTCGCTTTAGGCAAAGCGTAGTGGGTGACCTCCTTGGTACACGTGTGGCATATAATACCAGACAGTCTGGAAAGCTGGGTAGGAAGGGCGGAGCGCTGTCGGCCTATTACACGAATGCTGAGGGCAAGAGTGGTCCACTGGAGGATGACGAGAGGATGAGGGGGTTTGTTCAGAGTTGCTTTGCCATTGCGGATCGAATAACGGAGGCTGCGGCAAACGGGACGCCGATATCAAAAACCCTCAAACCTAGGGTCGAGACGAGCGCAAGGAAGATTCGACGCCAAGCACTTCAAGCGGCGGTCTCTGCGGATGAGGGTGACGGCAAGGTCGTGGAACGATTAGTCGCCCCGGTATTGGAGGATGAAGATAACACTGGCGAACTCGATACCGATACTGCACTAACCGATATCGACATCACTAGGCAAGAGCTTGACCAGCCTAATTCCAAATCTATCGACGCCGCCGCTGCTCCTAAAACCATTTCCCTAGACACTGAAACCGAGGAACAACACTCCGAAACTAGCCAGGCTACGACGCCGCTGAACGACGGAGAGGTTGAAGATCCTAACATGTCAAAACCCCTAGAAGAGCAATACCCCCCGGAGTCTCACTCTCGCAGCGATCAGTCTACCATATCTTCCGCGGACTTTCAGGAAGAGCCAGCAGCGCAGCATAATAAGCGTATGCTGAAATTGCAGGCATAAGCACCAGCATTCAATGCGGCGTCTCTTAGTTCCAGGAAGGGCGTTTTGCATTTGTATATCACTGCATGATTGTAACATAGTGTAGACTACTCTTTTTCGTCTATATTCATAATCCACATCCGCGGCTTCGATGCCCCTCAAACTACTCTGCGTATCTGTGTAATCCTTTATTTCCCCGTCGAGGGGGTTGCGAAAAGCACTTTCGCGCCCCAAAGCTCATTAACCAGCGAAGCCAGACACTCCTGTGAAACACTCATCCTCGCATCCGTCTCTCCATTTCCTCCGACAATCCCTCAGGCTACGCGTAGACACCCTTCGATTGCTTCTCCCATATCGCTCTCCTCCCTCTCTCTAGCCTCCCAAAACTGAGAACTCTTGGAGATTCCCTCCACTAATAACCGTCTCCATCATGACGAGACAGGCATTACTTAGCGTGACGAACCCCAGTTGACTGGGTTGTCTTGGAGTTTCATGCGCTCGATCTGGGCGTATAGGTTGATGAGATTGAGGTGCTCACGAATTGTGTTGTCGAACTGGATTGCAGTCATTATGGGGGAAGTGGTGGAGCGTTGGGTGAGGGACGATAGTGATATGAGTCAGTCAGTATGGCACATGGTAAGTGCTTCTGAGAAGGGCGGAAGTCGCCCTGTTCTATGACAATGTCTCAGTTAACAACATGTTGAGCCCGAGAAAGAGGAGCTATGTGGTGAACTTATGCAGGGAGCGCGTATTGAAATGACTGACCCGAAAGGAATTCCTTGGGACAACAAAGAATGTACGGTGGGCCAATAACTCTATGACTGTATCTGTGCCGCGCGCAAGGTTTTTGCAATTCAAAACCCTGGAGTGTTGTTCGGACACTCGAGGATATCTTGACATGTGGCGCGTAAGATGAAAGCTAGATCTAGCCATGCATGAAGCATAGGTGGAGTTAGCAGAGGTGGAAGTGAGTGGTGCGCTGGCGAACACTTGCAGCTGGGAAGTGCGGCTGTGGCGAGTCGGTCTGCAGGCGGTCAAAGAGGTCGAAGCGTGAGCCAATGATACCCTGTACTGCTGCCTTGTTTGCCTTCGAATGCAGCGCTGGTGAAAGGAACCCTGTCAGGCTGTTGGGCGTTTCGCCGTGGAGTCAGAAAATTCGCGGTGCCCAAACGCCAAGACCTGGCTCGCTAGCACGGCTCGAGGGCGCAGGTGCCCTCCAGCTCTTTAAACGGACCGCCGCACGGACCTCGCTGAGTCAACCTAGTTTCTGCGCCCCTCCTCAAAAAGGCTCCCCCGCCCGCAAAATCTCAACCTTTCTTCTTCGTCTGTCAATACCTGGCTTGCCTGTCGCCTTCTTGCAAGTATTTCTCCCTCTTCTTCCCAGCACACAACTAACCTTCGGTAGGACACTTCAACTCACTTCGATCCAACTTCCAGCCTTCAAACTCGCTCACAGCACAATCTACACCATGGGGTGAGTCAAACTCTGCAGTCTCGAGGAGCCGGGGTAGCAGCCGCCATCGCCAACACATCTTGCTAACGACGCCCGCAGTAAGGAGAAGACGCATATCAACGTCGTCGTCATCGGCCACGTCGACTCTGGCAAGTCGACGACCACCGGACGTAAGCCTCCCTCCCTCGATCGATAGCGGGGTCGCAGCAGCTCACACTGGGATACAGACTTGATCTACAAGTGCGGTGGTATTGACTCGCGTACCATTGAGAAGTTCGAGAAGGTACGGCCACTTTCCTCTTTCATTTTTGTCGCGGGCATCCCGCTGCTGCCTCTGTACGCTGGGCCATAATTTTGGCCTATTGCACTGAGGGGCAATTTGGATGGTGGGGTTGTGCGAACTTTTACGCGCTAGCGCTAGTCCCGATTCGGGCTCTCGCCAACTCCCAACCCTATGACGCACACTCAATTTGCATATTCAATTTTCCCAACACGGCCGACCGCGATGTTTCACGATGCTAACTCTGCGTCTAGGAAGCCGCCGAACTCGGCAAGGGCTCCTTCAAGTACGCTTGGGTGCTCGACAAGCTAAAGGCCGAGCGTGAGCGTGGTATCACCATCGACATTGCCCTCTGGAAGTTCGAGACTCAGAAGTACTATGTCACCGTCATCGGTATGTTTCATCCGCTCGCCGCAAGCAGCCCAGTCGCTAACTCGGTCCAGATGCCCCTGGTCACCGTGATTTCATCAAGAACATGATCACTGGTACCTCCCAGGCCGACTGCGCTATCCTTATTATTGCCGCTGGTACTGGTGAGTTCGAGGCCGGTATCTCCAAGGATGGCCAGACTCGTGAGCACGCTCTTCTCGCCTACACTCTCGGTGTCCGACAGATCATCGTCGCTATCAACAAGATGGACACCGCCAAGTGGAGCGAGGACCGTTACAAGGAGATTGTCAAGGAGACCTCCAACTTCATCAAGAAGGTCGGCTACAACCCCAAGCACGTCCCCTTCGTCCCAATCTCTGGCTTCTACGGCGACAACATGATTGACTCGTCCGCCAACTGCCCGTGGTACAAGGGCTGGGAGAAGGAGACCAAAACTAAGGTCACCGGCAAGACCCTCCTTGAGGCTATCGACAACATCGACCCCCCGTCCCGTCCTTCCGACAAGCCCCTTCGTCTGCCTCTCCAGGATGTGTACAAGATTGGTGGTATTGGCACTGTCCCTGTCGGCCGTGTCGAGACCGGTATCATCAAGGCTGGTATGGTCGTCACCTTTGCTCCGGCTGGTGTGACCACTGAAGTCAAGTCTGTCGAGATGCACCACGAACAGCTTGTCCAGGGTGTTCCCGGCGACAACGTCGGCTTCAACGTCAAGAACGTTTCCGTCAAGGAGATCCGTCGTGGCAACGTCGCCGGCGACTCCAAGAACGACCCGCCCAAGGGTGCTGAGTCCTTCAACGCCCAGGTCATCGTCCTTAACCACCCCGGCCAGGTTGGTGCTGGTTACGCTCCTGTCCTCGACTGCCACACCGCCCACATCGCCTGCAAGTTCTCCGAGCTTCTCGAGAAGATCGACCGCCGAACTGGCAAGTCTGTTGAGAACAGCCCCAAGTTCATCAAGTCTGGTGACGCCGCTATCGTCAAGATGATTCCGTCAAAGCCCATGTGCGTTGAGGCTTTCACTGAGTATCCTCCTCTCGGCCGTTTCGCCGTCCGCGACATGGTAAGTTTCTGCCGCCCACAATCCAACGTGCCATATACTAACATCTCCCCCAGCGTCAAACCGTTGCTGTCGGTGTCATTAAGTCAGTCGTCAAGGCCGAGAAGGGTGCCGGCAAGGTCACCAAGGCCGCCCTGAAGGCCTCCAAGAAATAAGCGGTCACGCCTTTGGTGGCACGTTTGTCTCTTTCTTCCAAAATCTCTAGATAGTCAGGTTCTGGGGATGCGGTGGCTTCGGAAAAGCCGTGATGGAATATTGATGCTGTGATGCATTCCGGTTGGGTGGGTGTCCTGGCGTTGTCCTTCCATAGACTTCATAATGATCTCAATGAATCATATGGGCGGGCAAACGTTCGATTATCGCTTTCCTACATTGTGATGCTAGCATTGCCATGATGCGCAACCCGAACTCCGTTCCCTGTAATATTTCGTCGCCCGCAGTATCTGGCCATTCGCATGCTCGCAAAACCAGCGCGCCGTTGTATCGTGACCCTTCTATCGGCTCACTCCATTCTTCCCTGCTACATGAAAGGTTTCGCCTGCTCCTGACACCACTCATAGAACCTCGCGCTTACGCTCTTCTCCCCAGCCTTCGCTCCTGTACTCCCCCGGATATGGTCCGGCACGCATCCCTTACGCCCCCACGGAATCACAAAATCCCCATCCTTAACGTCGGGCGCTAGACCCGCATACAGTTCCGTATATGCTCCATACTTCGGCCCTTTAAAGACGGCGCCCATAATGCCACGCATAGGCGGCGGAGCGTGGCGCTGCAGCTCCGTCTTCATTAAGCCCGGGTTTAGCGCTACGTGCAGGACGCCTGCCGGGTTTCGCGTTTCCAAACCTTGTTCATCGGTTCCCGGGCCTTTTTCCTTCTGGCGACGCGAGAATTCTTGCGCGAGAAAGTAGATGCCGGCTTTGGTCTGCATGTAGTGTTGCATACCGGAGAGCTGCTTTGGGACTCCCGAGGAGAGTTGGACGCCGCCGTTGGGAGTGGAGAGGTTGAGGAGTGAGGAGACATAGACTACACGGATGGAGGTGTTGGGGTGGCAGAAGTGGGATGCAGTATTGGAGAGGATTGGTTGCAGAAGAGAAACGAGAAGGAAGCCGGCTAAGCAATGGACTCCCATTTCCAGATCGAAACCGTCCGCAGTTTTGCTGCCCGCTGGAGGCGTCATGACGCCGGCATTTAGGAAGAGGACGTCGAGGCGGTGTTCGTTGGCAAGAAAGTGGGTGACGGCTGGCTTGATGGTGGACAGACTGGAAAGGTCGGCGATGAAGGGCTTCAGGGTGCCTTTCGAGGTTGGATGTTCTGCATTGATGTCCGAAGAGGCTGTGTTGAAGCGTTCGTGGGAACGAGCGCCGATGTAGACTGTGGCATGCAGGCTGTAGAGGATTTTGGCGAGCTCGAGACCGACGCCGGACGTTGCGCCTGTGATTATGTAGACCTGAGGTCTCTTAGTAGGTTGGAGGGAGCGAACAGACGCGAATACTGACCTTGCTAGACAAGTCTACGAGGCTCTTCTCGGTAAAAGCTGGGCATGGGGGAAATAGCTGCGTGGGTGTGCTCATTTTGATGGCAAAGGGTGAAGAATAGCAAAGACGGGCAGGCGACGAGCTTTAGATGGCGGGACGATTAGGAAAAGCGAAGACAAATAGTTAGATGAGAATGCTTGGTTTTTGATGTTTCGATGGGAGGCGAAAGCAATGTGCTGATGTCCTCCAAGATGAGAAAGACATTGGAGATATATACTAAGTTGAAGCTGTGCTTCAGCTCATCCATGCTTTCAGGCTCTCTCGGGCTCATCGCGTGCTTCTTGAGTTTTCATATCCGGAGCTATGTGCATGAAGCGCCAGCATCAGTAATTGGGGCTCCGAATTGATCTGAGCGTGAAGGATCGCGGTGCTTTGGGCCTGGTGTTTGAGGCGAAGCAGCGCACCGCTCGAGCCATTCCGCTTCGAGCGCCGGACATGAACTCGTCGTATGTCCGGGCCGACGGCTTATGGACAACTACAGCGTCTGTATAAGCGTTCATTGCTCCGGACTGCTGTCTATGAGATGGAGCTAGCCTCTATTCAGCTCGTCTAACGAGAAACATGTGAGGGTGGCTCATCGAACGTGAGAAGGAGAGTGACGGATGGCGCTTTCACTAGGCCGATTGTATCGGGTTTAGCGTTGCTCGCTTCTTCCTGCCCCCCGGCCAACGGCAGCACCGGTCCTCTGCACTATCGTGCGTCAACCTTCAACCACCCGCACGTCATGTCGGCGGACCTCTTCGCAGAGTTTGGAACTACCTCGAGCTCGTCTCAACAGCAGACCTCAGGCGATGGCCAGACGCGACCACAACCGACACCGACATTCAGCTTCTTCGATAACCTGACAAACACAGCGCCAGCCCCCGTTACTCAACCGCAACCACAACAACCGTTAGCGGGTTTCCAGTCCGGGAGCTACAGGAAGAAGGACGCGCCTCTAGTCGACGATAACGACGAGTGGGGTGACTTTGAAGGCGGTCCGTCAACACTGGAGTCGGAGTCAGCGCCACCACCGAAAAAGGATCCGTTTTCGTTCTCAGTGCCTCAAACAGCACAGCATACGCAACCATTATGGCCGACCGCTTCCGTAGGACAGGATCCATTCTCGCTTGCGGGGGCCCCATTAACACAGTCTTCGCAAGCATCGTGGCAAAAGGCTTCTATTGTCAAAGCCAAGAAGTCTACAGATCCTAGCGTGCTCTTTGATGCAGAAGAGGACTTCGAAGACGATGATGACTTTGGAGATTTTGAAGGCCCAGAATCGAGTTCTACTGCTCTTGCGCCGCCCGCAAGGTCGAGTGGGCTAGTAGGTCTTTTGGGTGATATGAGTATATCGCAACAGGCGCCTCCTGCCGCTAGTGAAAGAGGGGGTAGTGGTACCAGTCACAAAGCGTCTACACTACCTTCGGAAAAGAAAAGTGCGGTGGGTGGTTTTGGCTCTGTTACTCGTACCAAGCAGCCTACGACCACGGCTTCGCCTCCGCCATTGAAACAAGACGATGAGTGGGATACGTTCGAGGACTGGGAGGCATCGATTCCTGCAAAGGTGCCTGCTAAGGCTCCTAGCAAGCCAAAAGAGACGAAGGTCACAATGAACACCAAGTCTGCAAGCCTACCTCTACCTGTGCTATCCCCGACCTTCGATGACCCACAGCCGGAAGAGTTGCCTCCTACAAATGTTCCACCGCCTGCCGTTCTACTTTCGTTGTTTCCCTCGCTCTTTGCCGAAGCCCACGACAAACTATTCAAGCCCATGACTGCACAAACTCTGCCTATGCGAAACAAATTGCTAGCCGAGCCAGGCACCATCGCGTACCTTCAAGGCTACCTAATGCTAGCCTCTGTTGCTGCGCATATCGTTGCTGGTCGGAAGCTCCGCTGGAAGAGGGACAAACACCTGTCACAAGGAATGAGTATAGGTCCGGCCTCATCGCGGGCAACGTCCGGGATGAAGCTCTCAAGCGTCGACAAGAGCGAGAACATGAAGGAAGAAAGAGAAGCATCAGACGTGATTCGGGCATGGAAGGACCAAATCGGAAAACTACGGCACGTGGTTTCGGCCGCGAATCAAATCAAGCCGGGCACATTAGGTGCTGCTCCAGATATTCAAGAGACTATGCCGGTGAGCGTGCTGAAGCAGAGCGAGGGCGGCGTTCCTGCGCGAGAGGCATGCATGCTGTGCGGGCTGAAAAGAGACGAGCGTGTTGGTGTGGTGGATCATCGAGTCGAGGACAGCTTTGGCGAGTGGTGGATCGAGCAGGTCAACATGCATAGGGCATGCAGGAACTTCTGGAACGAACATAGGGATAAGTTGAGGCAACGATGATGGGGTTGCCTTCATTCGGGATACTTCTGTCGTCGTGAACTACCCCAGCACGTGCAGATGGCAAGCCCGCACCAATTACCATGCACCGGGGATAACGGATAAGTTCAGAAAGGGGACATGTCGCGGTTCTGTCGTGCATGGGAAAAGCAATCAAGGAGCATGTTCGTGAGGTGCCCAGACTCGTAAAAGCGCTCATTTTGCGAGATGTTTGGTGAGCTGGCTAGACTTTGCTGGTCACAGGCTCGACCAACCCTGGTGCTTGCGGTGGGGGGCCAGCAAGTCAGCAAAAGGCCTCCTGGACCTTGACACGCAGTCAGTCGCGGCGTAGTCACGGGCGAATCTGTTGAATATTCCTCACTGTCTATTTGTTTGCAGGCGCCAACGGAGCGATCGGATGCTGCGTTCCGGCAGCGTGTAGAGCGAGAGTGAGCTTTCCGACAAGACGCCTCCAGCGTGCGGCGTTTGCTCTTTCGCGGCGCGGAGTCGCCAGGAAATCAGATCTGTGTAACGTCGGGCTCTGGTGACTCCGGGGAGTCTCTCGTGGGAATGCATCCATCGCTATTGTCCGCTCGCTTGAAGAAGGGCTTTGTCTGTGGCGGCGTGGGATGGCGTCTGTGCGGGGCAGGGCAGGGCAGGGCAGAGGCTACTAGCTACCAACCGCTATCAGATGCGACGACTGCAGAGTGACCATTGACCATTGACCACATCCATAATCCAATTCTATCGTGTCTTCAGTTCCTAGCTTGCACTCGGTCCCAGTCCCTTCAGTCTCTTCCCTCGCTCCGCGCCCAACGCAGCTCCCAGCGCCACTCGCCCATCGCATCCTCGCGGCGCACTCGTCCCCGCCATCGTCTCTGTCTCACCCGCGGTCTCTTGTGCTGGAGAGAAAGCTCTATAGCTGCATAGGCATTGTATTGTCAGGGAGAGACATTGATTTGGCCGCCGCCGACGACCGCCGCCGCTGCTGCGCTGCGCTGCGCTGCGTAATCGACCCGCGACAGCAGGACGGCCTCTGGACAGGCACCTGAGGGAATGAGCAGGCCACATGAAGATGGTAAGCGTCTGATGACCCTTCCGACGAACGCATGTCACGCTACACCCTCCGCGTCCTGCGCCTTGTCCCCCGGTGGCGCGTCGTCAAGATCCAGGGCTTCACCGCTCCGATCTGTCAACCCGGCATTCCGAGAGGCCCGACCCAAGCGTTCCGTGGGCCTTATTGCAGCATCCTGCCGGCGCACGCCGCCATCGTTGCCCTCCCGCACACACCGCACTGCTCCCTCGTCCTCTTATGATTTCCCACGGCGCCGCTCCTGCATTTATGGGCCTGGCCGCTGACCGCCTCACCCCTCCAGGCTCTCCTCCCGACGACTCGAAAGCAACGCTGCGGCCAGTCCTCCGATTCGCGCCCGACCATGTGTCGCTGCCGAAGAACAAGAGCACGAGCAACCTGCTCTCGCACACGGCGCCGCCGCCGCTGTCCGTGGTGACCAAGCGCATGAGCATCGACGCGGGGCAGCTGGACCGCATGGCAAGGTGAGGCGTGGAAGACGCGGCACGCACGAAACAGATTGGCGGGGTGCCTGCCCCGACGTGAATTCCCACTGACACGCTCCCAGATCGCCTATCCTGCCAGAGCACGAGCACGGCCTCGGCGCCTCTGGTCTCCGCCGCATTCGCCAGCAGCCCGGTCCCAGGCTCCCGTCGGCGACTCGAGCGACGTCCCTGAATATCACCCCCCCAGTATCCCGACACCCCTCCGGATCCGCGCCCTCCGCTCCCGGCTCGCCACGATTCGAGTTCGGCGAAGACCTGCACCGCTTTCCCGTCGAGTCCCTCCACTCGTTCTCGTTCGCAACACAGTCCGAGGAGTTCATCCACAACAGGCAGAACGTGCTCAAGCGGTCGATAGACTTTATGCAGAACAAGCTGGGATGGGCCGCGACGAGTCCAGCGATAGCGAATGCGCAAGCAAAACTGAGCGGGGACCAGGAGGTGCAGAGCATGATGGAGCTGCTGACGAGGGCGAACCTGATCGGGCAGGAGGCCTCTGGGGCGCATGGCCTGGGAGCGTTAGGCCCGCTGACTGGGCCTGCCGAGGTGGATGGAGAGAACATTTTCGAGAAGAGTTTCCTCCCGGTGGAAAGGTCCACAAGTCCCGATAGCATGCTCGACCCGAAATCGCCGGCACCGAAGGCTCCCCCCTCGGACATTAGGAATGGGAATACTACGGGCGAGAACCACGACGCAGGGGACACGCTGGTTTCGGACCTCACCTCAGATGCCTCCAGCTCGAAAACGACAGGGACGTCGCCACCTCAACCCGCCCTGCGACCGCCTCGCGCTGCACTGAAGCGTACACTCACAGATGTAGCCCCTCTGACGATACAAAGCCAGCTGCATGATGCTCTAGCACAACCGTATCTGGTTGGCGAAAAAGGGCAGGTAAACCAGATCGTCTCCCCTACGGCAGTACCAACCGTACACCCGGGGCATCCTGTGCCTGGACCGCACTCTGGAGGACCAGCGCCTCACGGACATGGAAGCCGCTGGGTTCCCGCCGCCCAAGCAATCTTCACCACAGAGGCGCAGGCGCCCTGGACTATAACGGCCGCGAACGACCTGGCTTGCCTAGTCTTCGGAGTGACGCGGGCTGAGGTACGGAAGCTGGGCATACTGGAAGTTGTCAGGGAGGAGCGGCGGAAGTGGCTGGAAGACAAGCTGAGAGACCCTGAACTCGGCTCCAAGGCAGCCCGGGAGCCGTACAGCCAGAGTCAGCAGACCAGCCCCGTTCCATCGACCACATTGAAAGTTGGTAACGGAGTTACAGCGAGGCTGCTCAGCAAGCCTTCCTCGCGCCAAGTCTCACAGAGGAGAGCAAAGACCGACGACGGCAGTGGCTCGTCGTATGCACAGAGATCGAATGTCAAGGGAGGCCTGAACCACGAGTCGAAGGGTTCAAGAGGCGTCCTGCTCTGTGGTGACGTAGTTCCGATTCAGAAACGGAACGGTGCAACCGGCGCTGCCAGCCTGTGGGTAAAGGAGAAAAGAGGCGGCCTCATCTGGGTGCTCGAAGAGATCGCAGAAGACGTAGTCTACATCAATGTTGATGAAGTGGGCTGCGTCTCGAAAGGAGAGGGTGCCATAGAATCGGTGTTCGGTAGCGAGCGACTGCGGAGAGGCATGGATCTCAAGCGTCTCATCCCAGCGATTCCACGACTCGAGGGTACAAATACTGGTGCCCTGGACTATGAGAAGATCGCCGCGCTACGCAACTTCACTGCACGGACATCCAACAGCATCAACATACCCGTAGCTGTCGAGCCATTGCCAGGTGTACCCACCTTCCGCGTTTCTAGCTTCCCTCACATTGCCGGTATTGTCGTATTGTCGGCGTCAGACCTCACGATTGCAAGCTCGAACTCCGTTTTCTCATCAGCTCTCTTCGGACAGCCGCGGCCTGAGGGGCTCCACATTAGCAAACTCATTCCTGCTTTCGACAAGATATTGCACGTTATGACCGATGAGGATAAGATTGACCTCGTCGATGGCATCGTGATCCCAGAACACAGCTTCCGCCGAGCCCGAGCGCTTCTCGCAATCCGCGAAGGCAGTGGAGATGCAGCAGCCATATTCCTCAAACCTAGCGGCCTGCCCGCTCTCCACCGTGATGGTTCTGAGATCATGGTCGATGTGCAAATGAGGGTGGTGAAGAGCGAGAAGAAGCTGCGCTTCCATGAACATGTCATTGAGGAAGAAGATGCGCCGGCGAAGCCGTCGAGTGCGCCGGAGTCCGTATATGCCCTGTGGATCACCTACTCGCGGCAATTGCACGCAGCGAATCACGGTGTTGGTCCGGTCACCCCCCTTGTATCACGGCCTGGTACACCTCCCCGACAACCATCGCCAGGGCAATCGACAGTCAATGCCCCGCTGGAGCCCGAACTCGAGCAGCCGAAGCCGAAATCCGCGCATGTCTCATTGTTGACACAGCAGCTTCAGGAAGCCGCTCAACCTGCGTCTCCCTCAGAACCGCGAGCCAAACGAACACCACCTACGCCGGAGAAAGAGAAAGAGGAGCCACCAAAGAAGAAGATAATCGGCGATTTTGTGGTTCTGGAAGACATGGGTCAAGGCGCATACGGCCAAGTCAAGCTGTGTCGGTACAAGAAGAATAGCAGCAACAAGGTCGTCATCAAGTACGTTACAAAGCGTCGCATCCTGGTCGACACATGGACACGGGATCGACGGCTGGGGACAGTACCTCTGGAAATCCACGTCCTGGACTATTTACGGCGGGACGGGTTCAAGCATCCAAACATTGTCGAAATGTCCGATTTCTTCGAGGACGACATAAATTACTACATTGAAATGGTACCTCACGGCCTCCCCGGTATGGATCTTTTCGACTATATTGAGCTCCGCGTCAATATGGAAGAGAAAGAGTGCCGGAAGATCTTCGTGCAGGTGGCTGAAGCGGTGCATCACCTGCACACGAAAGCGAAGGTCGTCCACCGCGATATCAAGGATGAGAACGTGATCCTGGATGGCGAGGGGAACATCAAGTTGATCGATTTCGGTAGCGCAGCGTACATCAAGAGCGGACCTTTCGATGTGTTCGTGGGTACAATTGGTAAGTACCTTTCCCGCCTTCGAGAAAACACTGTTTGTTAACCCAATATTTCAGATTACGCTGCTCCCGAGGTCCTCGCTGGCAAGTCATATCGCGGCAAAGAGCAGGACGTCTGGGCCCTCGGAATCCTCCTCTATACCATCGTGTACAAGGAGAACCCTTTCTACAGCATCGACGAGATCATGGACCACGACCTCCGCGTACCCTACATCATGAGTGAGGAGAGCATCGATCTTATCCGGCTCATGCTCGACCGAGATGTCGAGCGGCGGATAACGATATCCCAAGTGCTGGAGCACCCTTGGTGCCAGCTAGTCGATTCACCTACATAGCGACGGCGAATACATAGAAGTGAAGAGGAGGATAGCGGCTTGTTTCGTTCAGGATACCGGCTTAGACGATGGGGCGAATTTGTGCAACATACTCGAGTGGGCTGGGGCTTAGCATATAGAGCGTTTCCATGACGCTGACGACGATGATCTTTTCCGGCATTTTTGCATGTGGTTCGGGAGGGAAGCTCTGGCACTTGAGCGGAAGATATCTCTAGATGAGGATTGTGATGTTTCTATTCTTACGCATGCGGGATATTGCTATAGGTAGCGCTATTACCAAAATGAATACCCGAGATAATGTTCTTCCGCGTACTTCAGCGGCTTTCCAAATACTGAGAGTGCACCTCATCACGTCGTCCTTTCCGCACGACGTCCACGGCGCCTTCCCACCACGAGCGCTCGCCAGCTCTCCCCCGCTTTGGCCCACGCCCTCGGCCGTCCTTCGCCTCTTCCACCTAACACCCTTCCCTCTGGACGCTTCTCACGCCTGACAATGCAGCCGCCTCCACCCTCTGCTGCAGCCCAACCCGATCCAGGTCGGCCCAAAATCTATGACCTGTGGCAGCACGATCGCCGCCTTCGGACTTTGACCTCCTCCCAGGTCAATCACAATCCGCCGTGCCGCACGCGTAACAGATGTGGCCGTGTCAGCGGACCTGGACTCTGAGTCCGTCATAAAGAAGTCACACAGGACTCATCGTGAGGAGGCTGGGCAGCGATACTGACTGGCCAAGGCACAGTCAATTTGGCCCCTCCACTCGTACGAGGTCATACTGATTGCTCCCGTAGGCTCTTGTCTCTGACTGCTATGGCCATCCTAGGCATCCTCTTTCCTAAGTTGGTGTGGTTTACGGCCAAGTAGCGATTGATACCCGCCCGCAGTGTCGAGCCAGGGTAGAAACGACGACGATGGAGATCGCATTGCAACGGCATAGCCCGCGACGTTAGTGCAACAATGCGATCTGAAGACCCAATTTTAGGTCAATTACGATCTGGCTTGAGCACGTTCGTGGCTGGCCCGTTCACGATGCCATCGCAACGGTTACTTTCGCCATTACCGACGACTTTCCATAGCCCGCCCGTTGACGTCACGCATCAACAATTGGAGAAATTTGGGTCAGACGAAACACGGCCGAAACGAGGCGCGTGCTCGCATCTAAGAAAAGCCTAAGCGTCTCACGCGGGGCGCGCCGATACGCTCTTCTCTCCGAACTCTTCAGACGCTTCTGAGCCAATCCTTTGCTTACTGAACGCCGCACAGCCCATTGTTGTTGGTCGCACCGCCACGAATCCAGATGGTCTCTCCGATTGGTGCGGAAGCTGAATCTCGTGATGGGAGCAGAGAGGGGAAAGGTTGCGGCCCCCAAACGCCCGCCCCAGCCTCAGGCCAGCCTCGAACTGAGTGCCGTGCATGAATTGTGCGTGTCCCTGTCGAGCTGATGTCGTCTGTCCGCCAATGGGATGATGGGCGCCACACTAGTTATGGCGCAGTTCGCGGGGAGCAGTGGCAGCCACTCAGGGCGCTGCCACCCTCTTGATGACCTTTTTGCGCTTGCGCGGGGAGGCTGTAAATATATACCGGCGCGCCCGCTCTCGCAGCTGGTTCCTGAGGTTCAAATCCACTGGTTCGCCAGTTGATACGACAGCCCCACGACAACGGCACCGACGATCGAGTCCCGAACGATGTTGTCCCCGAACGGATACTGCCAGAAAGCCACGGCACCCAGCATCTGGTCCTTTGATTCCGGATATGCGTCGAACAGTTTGTTCGAGGAAGAGGGAGTGCTTCAAGCGCAATCGGTACGATGGTCGTCATCCTTTCCTTTGGCTTGGTGGCTCACGGTGCCCAGGGCCAAAACGGAGCTTCATCACGCGAAGACCATCAACCTCAAATCCAAGAGCCATCGGGATTGGGATGGAGTGGATTTTGGAATGCGCATGTGGTAGGCAGAAGTGTGCTCCCAGGATTGAATCGTAGCTGATGGGCGACGATAGGGCAACCGCTTCCAAGTGAAGCGAGAAGAGCCAGCTATTGAACCCGTCCTCGCCAAGCTTAATGTCTTCACGACTAAAGACACCTCCAATGATGACTTTCTCCTTCCCGAAATACCGAGCGATGGCGAGACTTGCCTCGAGTGCGAGCTCTGGAAGATCACGAACCCGGGCGATAATACCAAGTGCGAACAGTGCCGAGTGCCCGAAATTATTGAACCCATGTCACTCTTTCTGGACAAATCCAAGTGCAAAGCACTAATCCCGCCCCTAGCAGTTCCGGACGCGACATACGGCAAGGAAATCGAACAACTCCGTAGGAAGACTCGCTGCTCCGCCTGCGAACTCTCGGCCCTCATCGACCCGTGCGGCTCCATGTCCTGCCCTAGCTGCTCTGCAAATCCTGGCTTCTTATCCCCCATCTCCCCCTCAACTCCGCATTACAAAGTCAAACGCTCCCGCGCTGGTCGTAACTCTAAACTACCTCTCACGGCCCTGAACCGTCTTCAAGCTTGGCTTGATGATAACAAGGACGACCCGTATCCTAGCGCCGAAACGAAGAGACTGTTGGCTCAAGAGTGCGGAATTACCGAGAAGCAGGTACGTATGCCCGCAGATTATCATTCTCAGTTTGGCTTTAGAAAACCACTCCTGAAGGCCTCCAGCATATTCACACTTTGACTATATTGTTCGCCCTAAAACTTGAGGCTTTGGCTAATGTATTGCGTCACATTTTTAGGTAACAACGTGGTTTACGAATGCGAGAGCACGACAGCTAAATGCGCTGGAGACATATTTGTCAAGTGGAAGCGAGGACGAAGGCGCAAAGGAAAGCGACATCGTGAGTGCAGCGGATACGCCAGCTTACAACACTGGTGGATTCACCTACATATCCGACACAAAGTATGTACTCCGCAAAACCCATCCTGCAAGCCTTAGTGGACAGGACATGTCCAAACCTGGCTCCGCCGTTCCTAAGACACAAGCTAACGTGTACCGTCACGCCGCAGACCTTCAGAGCGTAACCGTGCAGCCTCAGTCTCCAGCACGTTCTCCACCTCCAACAACCACCCACGACCTTCACGACGAGGAAGGAAGAAGGACTTCCGGCGCAACAACCAGTCACCGCAGGACCTCTCATTGTTATCACCAACTTCGATCACTTCCCCTACCGTCCCAGCAGCCCAGACGGACCAAGAGATGTGGCAGTGCACATTCTGTTACCGGTCCCTTGTACCCAAGTCCTGGCGACGTCACGAAGAGACACAGCATCGGCCCAAAGCACAGTGGACGTGTATGCTGTACGGCCCGCGTCTTAACTTCCCCGGTCGCTCAAATTCAGGGTCTGTCTGTGCATTCTGCATGGCGAAGAATCCATCGGAGGAACATTTTCTGCAAAACCACCGGATTGAGGACTGCGCGAAGAGGGATATCGGAGATCGAACGTTCTTCCGACCGGACCACCTACGCCAGCATATCAAGAATTTCCATGGGGCAAGCCTCTCCGATATCGCCCAAATGCGATGGAAGAGCGCTGCTGAGAGTGAAGAGAAGGGTTGGATCTGCGGATTCTGTGAGGAAGGACTGGAAACTTGGGACCAGAGAGAGACCCATATCGCAAATCACTTCAAAGAGGGGATGACGATAGCGTCCTGGATAGACTACTCGGCAAGCGAGAAGAAACAGGGGAAGAAGAATAAGGGAAAGCAAGAGAGAGAGACTGAGAACGATCATCCACATGGTCTCGCCCGCCTCAGCCGCACGTTCACTCGTCGCTCGACCCGGTCCTCCCAAAACTCGCAAGCACAGGTACGTATTGTGCAGCACACATACCAGCATGTCTCAGGTTGGGCTCAGCAAAACTACCCCTAGAGGGTTTCACCAAGGTTTTGACGAAAGACATGTTGGGCTGTTGGCTTCTTTCTCCTACTCCAAGGCAATGCTAATGTGTATGGTTTGCTCGCAGTTCCAGTTGCAGACCCAGAACCAGTTCCAAGCTCCCTTCGCAAACGCCTTCGAACCGCTCCCTACATCGATCGGCCTCGGGATATCGCAAGCGCCACTCCTTCCCGAAATCAATACGGATCCCCTCTTAATGAGCGACGCCTGCGGGAACTACTTCGACTGGAGCACTGTTCCCACCTCCCTTGATCCTCAGTTGCAATACTCGGCTGCAAGTAATACAGCCTTTGATCCTTCCCTAGAGAATGCATCTCTTCAGCAAGACTTTGACGCCTCATTGAACATGAACATGGATTTGTACAGCAACCCGATGGACTACCAAGGCCCTTGGGACCCAAATCAGCATCAGCAATGATTTCCTCAGGAGTAAGGGTGGTAAACACCATTTTTATTGTCGTATTCTTCATTGAGTCGCGGCTTCCCATTTTTCACTTTATATTACCTTTGAAGCATTATACCATAGACGGCAGGTGGGAAGGGGTTTCATCGCACCAAGGCGTAGCCTAGAGGTTCAGGAGAGCATTACAGGCGTTATCAGTCTCGCTTTTCTTATTGCGCTATCTTATAGGGCATGCACGTCTTCTTGAATCGTTCTTAGGGTATAAAAATGCCGATGCCCGTATATACAAGGTCCAGGGTCTTTTGAGCCGAAGATCCCTACCTTCACATTCAATATCACTCAATCACATACATGACACCACCGCCGATTCGTGGATCCACAATCAAGGTTTCGATAAATCGATTCGTGAGCTCGGGTTAGAATTCCTGCCCCGCCAACCATTTTAGTACCGGGCGCAACGGTAGAAGAGGGAAGGAGATGGCACTATGCAACTCACGAACCAGGATATCTCGGAAGATCTGCCCAAACGGCAACCCTGGCAACAATATAAACACGGCGAAATCCACCGCTTCTACACCAAAAGCTCCGAGAATCCGGGGAACGGCGCGAAGCGAACTCAACTGTAATCTATCGTGCCCTGCGAGCAGCTGCAGTGCGAGTATGTATATATACAGAAAGAGCTTTCTCTCTAGAAACTAAGATCGCCTCCCTCCACTGATCTCCTCTATCCATGATGCTCTTCCCTCTTGTCCTTGCCCTCGCGGCGCTCCTATCACCAGCCAGCGCAGCAACATGGTACTTCCTGCGCTACAACCTCCCCTCCAGCCAAGCCTTCCTATCCTTCTCTGGCACCATGCAAATCCCTAGGCTACCCAAAGCCGGCACCTACTACCTCTGGCCCGGCCTCCAGCCCACCGACAACTCGGGCGTGTATCAAAACGTGCTTGACGGGCGCAGCGGCACGTGGTGGATTGGCAGCGGGTGGTGCTGCCAGAACCCGAGTCTGCCCTGGGGAAGCGGGTTCAATACGAATCAGGGGGACAGCGTGGCGTTTAGCAATGTGAAGGACGGGAGTAATTGGCGCAGTACGCTGACGAAGGGGAGTCAGACGGTGACGGACACGTTTGCGCTCGGCAGCAAGACGTTCAACCAGGCGCTCTTTGCGATTGAGCTGACGGGCGTTTCGTGGGATTTTGGGCCACTGGTGTTTAATAATGTGGTCATTGTAAGTCTCCTCGTCCTCGGAACTCTTTGTGGATGGGCGTCCAGGGCTGATGTGAGGGCGTAGACTTCGTCCGGCACGGATACGAGGTGGTGCACCAACGCGCCGGAGAATTATAACAGCGCCTCGAATTATGCGTTGAGTGGGGTGCAGGCGAGTGTGAGTGGGAATGTAGTGACGTGCAGGATTAGTAGCGTAACGTTGCAGAGTCCGAAGTGAGGAGAGCAGCGTGGGAGACTCGACGAGGAGATGGTGGTGGTGTGCCGTAAGAAGGCGTCGACTAGACGAACCAACGGTGGTATTATGATACCGAAAGTATTCGTGACATGGGACCGGGAGTTGAATCAAATCAGGCTGTCGCATCCGTACCCGGGTGGACCCAGTCTATCCTTTTCTTTCGCCTCCTCTTTTCCGAACACATAAGCGCCATACATACAAGCTGCCAGAAACCTTAGCACGAACCACATCCTATTTGACTTATACATTAGTCTCATCTCTTTCATTCCCGGTGCCCCAGTACCCAGCCCCCAGAACCAGACACCTTCATTCTCACAAGATTGGGGATGGACTTACACAGCAACCACACTCAACCCATACGCGGCACTCAGCACCCCGCACGCCCTCCTGCTTCGTGGTCCGCCGTCCCTACACCCTCGCTCCAGATGCCATGGCCTTAGGCTAATATGCTCTGGATCGCTCACGTCGGGGGAATTCTGCGCGGTGGTGCTGTAGGTCCATAGCGCGGCGAGCAAGACGTCGTATAGCGCGTTCGTGATTAAGCTCCCATAGACATCCAAACTCCCTCTTTGAAGACTGAGCCGCGCGATCCAGACAACCAGCGTGACAACGCTGATGCACAAGCTACACTTCGTCAAGCTGTCCCTCAAGTCAGCACTCATCCGGCGAAAGAAACACCTGAGTATCTCCCTTCCCACGCCATTTGTTGCCACACAGAAGCAGAAGCTAAAGGCCTACCTTTCATCCCAGACCGAGGGCACGGGCGGCGGCTCGCGATAATTTGCATAGTAGTATACCCGTTGATGCGGATCTGAGTTCCAGCCTTTGGTGCCACCGACTTGCCATAGTGTGGTGAGGAAGCAGGATGTGTACGCGGAGGCGAAGAGGGAGAGGAGGGTTATGGCGAGGGCGAAGTCGAAGACGGCGGCAAGGGAGAGGAGAAGCCTGCTGCAGCCCATGGGATAGGTGTGTTGAGGGTCACCTGGTAAGGGAAAAGCGAGAGAGGAACGCGTTAGGGAACCAGGAGATATTGATGAAGAGAGATATTGCGGAGGAGGAGAACCTGGTATCTGGTGGTGTGGTTCTTCTGGGGATTTAGGTAGGCAAGGTGGGAAATGCACGCATATTTGCGCACTTGAAATGAATATTGGACCGGTACGGACGCGCCTCCCAGGGCGAAGCGAGCTCGTCCGCAACTTGGGTAGCTTAGCTGAGCTTAGCTTAGGGGTACAGTAGGACAGGCGGGCTCTAGAAGCGCGAATCATGAATATGATTGGAAGTTCTCTATGAGCTGCACCCCTCATGCTGCTTGCCTACACCGGTTAGCCGGCTTCTTGGCATAAAAACATTGTAAGCTAAACTTGCTCACCCGCAATATACATATATCCATGAGAAGGGAGCATACTGTAACTCAAATGAAATGTAGTGCTTGTCAAAAGTACTGTCGCCTGGAGCAATGCGGATTGCGTGTATCGCATTTATGGCATTATGGGGAAGCGAAAGTCGGGTATAAAGGGCTACAGATGGGGGACCTTCAAGGCCCTACGCGCTTCCCGCAATGCTTTCGTATATCTCTTCTTTCGGGGCACTGCTGCTCTTGATATCCTCTGCTCGCGGCCAGGAGTGGCCCGCAAACCGCACGCTCTCCATAGGATATGTCAGCGTCCCGTCCTCTGTTGCAGTGTCCGAGAGCCGACTGACCATGTTACAGGTTATGTTCCCCGGTTTCGAACCACTCGACGTATTTGGCCCTTTGGAAATCCTCTTTTGGGTAAACAATGGAACTCCACCATCCAAGTCTCTTGACTGACAGTCATGTACAGATGTCGTACTACTACAACATAACCCTGTCTGTCGTCTCATTTGTGAAGGGCCCTGTGAATGCTCGGCCACCTTCCCACAACATGCGTCCGGGAATGCCCCAGGGACACACCGATATCATGCTGGGTCCCACTACGGTAGCCACGCACACTTTCGCGGATGCGCCAGACCTGGACCTTATCATTGTTCCTGGAGGCATGGGCAACGTTGCGCTTGAGGAAGCTAATAATACAGAGATGGAGGCCTTCCTAGCCGCCCGGGCTCCTCATGCCTCTTACATCCTTTCTGTCTGCACTGGCTCAGTGACCCTTGCCCGCGCAGGTCTTCTTTCCGGCAAGCGTGCAACCACAAATAAAGCCTCCTGGGCATGGGTCACGGACCCAGTCGTGGTGAGAATATTACCTGGGTTCCGAGCGCGCGGTGGACGGAAGATGGCAAGATATGGACGAGCTCGGGGGTGGCGGCGGGAATGGATATGATGTATGCCTTCATGAAGCATCTATACGGAACCGACAACTTGGATCAGGTCATGAATCTGATCGAGTACGCGCCGCATCTTGACCCACACTGGGATCCCTTTTCCGTCGTGCATAAGGTAAGTTGCTTCCACATTCTTCGTCGGCACGTGCTAAGAGAAGATTCCAGGTCCCTGGAGCGGATATGAATGCGTCTCTAGCGGATTGTGTGGTGCCGGTTAGCAATGAAGCGGACATGCGTCATGGCCGCTGATCGAGCTGCGAAATGGCGATGAGGGACGACGTATTATGCGGACTGAACGAAGAGAAGGCGAGGAAGGCGTCGACGATGATGGTGTAGGGAATGATAGTAATCGACTGAGGGCCCACGAGTATGCCTAGGTTACCGTACGGTAGCATCGAAGACAAGCATGCACTAGGATTTGTGGGGAGAGAAAGCTCGACTGTCGAACGCATCGATTTCGAAGAACCTCCCGGGGTATATTGTAAAGCAGACTTTTCCACCATAACTCCAAGCATGCAAGATAAGGTTGCAACGTTACTCTCGCCATTCTTTGCTGCACTTCGTGCACTAAACGCCGTTAGCAGCCATGCCGCAGAATACAGTAGCTCGTCTACCTTATAGAAAGCAGTCATAGGCTCATCAGCGCTCCGAATTTGCAGCTGATACCAATATGCCTCGTCATTCCGGCACTTCTCATTTGGACATTGCACTGTTCATTCATCAGCATCCATCCCAAAACGCCGTGATGCTCAATCCCATACCGTATGTCTTGTCCACATTGTCCCACGCGCCCTTTCCTCCCAGAATATCCTCAACCTCCTTCTTCTTCATGTACTTGCGCTCGAAGTATCGCTTGTTGAGAACGAACTGGTACGGACAGGTCAGGCACTCAAAGCGGTTCTGGCCTTCGTATTGCGCCGTGGAGGGGTCGCCGGGGGGCACTTTAGAGACGCGCAGCATGTTGCTGCAGGTGGGGCAGACTGTCCTCAGTCAGTTTGGTCCTCCCATATGGCGACACGCAACATACACAGCAACATGGCGGGCGACGCTTGGGTGGTTGTAACGATCGAACCGTGAGTCTCGAAAGTCAAATTATGGCGGGACCCTGGGGCCGCTACGGCCCGAAGGGGGAAAGCGCGGGGTGGGTGATTCCTCTGCTTCAGCCACACCGACTGCTCACCTCCGACGACGCGCAGCCCCAACGCTGTCTCATATCGAATCCTGTCTACGCGCCCGGCTGGTCTTGGATACCCACCGGCTCTCCGCAAGCGCTCTTGTTTTCGTTTGTCTTATTGGGAAACAGTTGAAGCCCTTCCCTCAGCTACCGCACCTCCGTCCACTCCGCTTTACCGACTAGAAAGCCATATTAACACGTACACATTCAGGTCTACGCTACTTCGCGCTCTGGGAGCCTTCAATCGCGTGGACATATTATTCATAAGCGAGCAGTTCCCTAAGGACATTCAATATGGCGGACGAGGAGGTATGCTTCCCTTCTGGATACCCTAGGAACTTTGCGTCTAACCGTGTGCACAGGGCGCTTCTCCTCGCGAGCTGATTCTCGAGGCATGCCGCCGTAACAATACCTCCCTTCTCGAAGAGACTCTCGCAGAGCTTGCTGCCTCCGCAATAAAAGCCGGAAAGAAGCCTGCCGAGTACATTGCAGCCACGCTGAACAAGGCAGCTGACGGAGTGGGCAATGGATGTTTACATCTTGCGGCAACATATGGAAGCTGTAAGTCTGCGCTTCACCGTCTTGTGGACATGGCAAGACACTGTGCAATAGTCGGGTTCTCCTAGATCATACATGTTCGCGTTCATATAAGAAGACATAGTTGGCTGACTGTATTCACAGACGAAGTCCTAGACATCCTCCTCGACCAAGAAGGCCTCGAGATCGACGAGATCGACCGCATGGAGAAAGACACACCGCTCCACAAAGCCGTTCGCTACGTCAACTCCCTCGACAAGTCCGAATGGGCCTCCGCAGGCCACCCCATCGTCGACATACTGCTCGATGCAGGCTGCGATCCCAGGATACGAAACAAGGCCAAGCTGAAGCCGGTGGAGTTGGTGGATCCGAGGAATACAGAGCTCAGGAGCATGCTGCAGAAGGGCGAGTACGCGATGACAGCAGCTGGTGATGTGGTTGAGGAGGAGGATGACGAGGGACCAACGGGAAGCGCGAGTGATAGCGATTAGGACATCAACAAGGAATGCAAGGAACCGGGACAGGATATGGCTATGCCACGGATCAAGTTTCTGGCCTGGAATGTTCATTTTGGAGCCTAGGTACTTGGATACCACCGGTGCGAGACAGCGCCTTGCTTTCCAACATAGAGCACCCATCTTCACATGAGAATCAGCTTCGAGAGCATTTCGGTCGCCCGAGTATAGTGTTCACCTTGCGCCATGCTTGTCCTAGGCGCGATCTTCTCATTGCATCCGTGTCCTCGTCGCTCTGCACCCATCATGTGCGCGAAAATCTTTGCGCCTCAATTTTCTCAGTCGAGCATGCCTTGAGAATATGTCCAGCCATAGCACCTCGATCTCGCGGAATTAATCCTCTTGCTACAGACGCATTAGCTTGTGCCTAAGCCCTTCGTATATCCCAACTCACCTTCGGCGGCGGTCCCACAGGCTGTATCATCCTCTCTAGCAGCTGCACCCTCGTCTTCTCCCGCGGCTGTCCCAACCCAATACTCATGTACTGCAGCATCGGCGGGTGTCCGATGTAAGAGCTCAGCGAATCGCGCGCGATGTTGGACGTCCACTCGTGCTTGGTCGTGTCGGCGGACCCGATGCCGATGTAGCGGGCTTGCAGCGCCTCGAGTTGTTGCTGGGCGCGGAGTTTGTCGGCCATGGTTGAAGGGTTCGGACGGCCTGTGACGGTTATGTGGGTAAGGTTTGCGGTGTTTTGGGGCGCGGAGGTAAGGTCGGTGGCAGTTGGTAGCTGGTGGTAAAGTTGCGGCGAGCTGGATAGGTGAACTGAGAAGTTAAGCTTACGGCTTAGTCAGCAGGACTTTTCATTTGAGTATCAAGACATCTCGAAGGCATGCGAGGATGCATATGAGCCACGTAGAAATTTCTACGTGAGGAGAAGATTCACTGGCATTCCCGAGATCTTGTAGAGCGAGTAATGATTCTCCTCACGGTACATGATTGCACTTAGCAGACCACCCCCTAATCCTCTTCGTTAAATCTATATATACTCATAGCACAGCAAACCACCCTGAACATCCATAACATCCGCAACCGTCACATTTGGCATCATCCCAAACATCGTCAACACATGCCCCAATGTCGTCACATTTCCCGGATCTCCATCTCTCTTCACCAGATTTGTTCGCGGTGGACCGGTGCCGACCGGTGGAAACGGTCCACCAGGAAACATCCCGCAGCTTCCATTGCCTGGACCACCAGGAGGAAATGTCCCATTACCAGGGAAACCCGGTATGCTTCCGTTGCCGGGAAAGCCGGGAAAAGAACCATTGGTTCCGGGGAAGGGACCGAATGACACGGGCTGATTGCTGCCTGTGATGTCTTGGAGACGAAGCGGGAGATCCATAGCTTGCCACTGCCACCATAGCTTGTCGAGGTACGCGTGGTGCAAGTAAAACAGAGGATCTCCAGGGCTGGACCACAAATTCAACATCTGCCTGACGTCAATATTCGATACGTCCACTAGGAGCGTGATTCAGCCTACCTCTCCTCCAATTCCGCCATGCCCTCCACCGTGCGGCGCGCCTTCGAGACATGGCCACATGGTCGAGAAGTTCTGCATCGCCATGCACTGATCGACGTTCGTCTGAGCTGCCATGGCACTCGTACAATCATTTATTTGACGGTCGATGCAATGATCTGTGATTGATTGACCCGGCCCGATCGCGTTGACGTAATGTTTGAAGGGACCATTTTGAATGCAATTGTTAGGCCCGGCACCGTCGCCCCCAAAGCCAGTCTCGGGATCTAGAAGGATGGAGTGCGTGAAATTTCCCGCATCTAGAGGCTCGTCCCAGTAGGGATGAGTGCCAGTGTAGTTGCATTCGGTTTTCAAAACATGTTCGTGTGTGTGGATGAGGTAACGGTGCCAGGGGAGGAAAGCTCCCTTTACTGTTATGAGTAAGTCTTCACTGGACGGAGTTCAGGATGCATACAACGAAATGCACTGTTGACGTAGCGAAAACGTGCAGCTTTTGAAATTCGTCGAAGCGGGTTCTGGGCCCTTCGAAACCCAGCTCCGCTGGAAGAGACATGAGGCATTTCTCGGCGTTGAGGTAGGCTAGCTTCTCATCTCGAGTCAGGGTATGCCTATCATAGGCTGATGATTAGCAATCTGCTTTTGAGGGGAATCTGGTATGATTATCAATGGACCGAACGTACCATGCCTTCCTTTGAGACTTCGTTGCGCATGCTGCCCTTGTAGACACACCGGTCGGTGCGGCCTGGGACAAAATCGCTGCCGCAAGGCCCAAGATCAAGAGCTTCATAGTGATGTGCGCTTCGTCAACTTCTCATTCTGTCTGTACTGTAGCCCTGCTTGTATTTATATCGCACCTACGTACAAGGGGTGGTCATGCTGCGGATAACTTGAACTATAGTGGGAGCTGCATCTCATATTGCACCTCTAACTCCCTTACGCACCTGTAAACCTATCCCCGGAACAGAGGAGCTCTACCATTACCAACTACACTCGAGATCCTCACCATGGAAATGATGTTCCTGAAAGCCAAGAAACTAAGACAGGAATATCGAATTTAACAACAGTGTAGGAGACGCGCGGAGACGCGCGGAGACGCGCAACCTTAATATCCAGTAAATGTAGCGACTACCGAGTCAAATTGCCACTGTTCCGAGCAGTGGTAAAAAGGAGGCCGAATTCTTTCCGGCTCAAGTTGTTTCCCCGCATCCTCAACCTTTTTCGGGTGTGTCGGAGCTGGGGCCTGGTCACTGGGTCGATTTGTGGGGTACTGGCATTCTCTCCGTCTTTTGCATGCTCGCCTGGCAGAGTAGAGGAGAATTGCGTTCTGTAGCCGGGTGTACGTGTTGTCGAAAGCATTGCCGAAAGAGGAATCTGATCCGCGGCTGCCTATTCCTGAAGGACGCATAGCCGGTGGGAGATGCAGAGTGAGATCTGTGGTTTTCAGAGCCTTAGATCTCCTTCAGCGAGATGAGCCTGTATGAGTAGAAGGCCTTAGATGGCGCAGCTTGGATTGCTAAAAGACGAAAAGAGGGGGTGATCGGGCCAATATGTCCATTGCAGGCAGCTCAGAACCGGCAATAATCCGTCTTTCTCCAAATGAGTCTTCATAGCTAGTTCTACAAAGAGTGGACGTTGGGAGTGACTTGGCAAGAATGGCCCAGAAAAGAGAAGGGAACTCACCTGGGCAGGTTTGGGTAGCTTAGTCAGCAAACGTTAGACCTTGACCTCAACTTCGGGTTGGGATTCGCGCCAGAACCTTCGTCAAGAGTCGAATTCACACCTTTTCTTTCGTCGCGTCGCATATGACCACACATCTAACTCGTCTCTGACATGGCTCAGGAAGACGAGCTCATGGCCAACGCGCCGCTTACGCCAGGCGAAGACGCAGACCCCGACCCCACCTCTCCAGTAATAGACTACTCGCCCGCAACGGTCACCTACGACGAAGCATTTGAGAACTCACTCATGCAGGCCGTTCTCTATTCGCCCGAAAATATACCGCCCCGAACGCCGCTCCCCGAGACTCCAGTCATAAACCCCACAACGCTTCCCGTTCCACTAAACTCGCCGCTGCGAACGCACGCCTCGCTAATCCCCGGTGTTCTTCTTACCCACCCGAATGGATATCACACGGGCGGGCCCGGGCCGAGTCCGTCGACGGTAGCGGACTTCGCGAAGAGGTTTATAGAGGAGCATGGTATTGAAGATGCGGGGCAGCTGGAGCGGGTAGTTGAGGAGAAGATTAGAGAGAAGATGGAGCTTGTACGAGAGAGAATGAGGGACAGGGAAGAGTCTGTGAAAAGAAATAGGGCGGTTGAGAGGGAGTTGGAGGATCTGAATGTGCAGCGGGCCTTGGAGCTGAGCGTTGCGGAGAAGATTAAGGGAGGTCGGAAGAGGTGAAGAGGATACGTCTTAATCGTTGCCTCGCGCGGCAGTTGATGGACTCGATTATAGGCAAAGGAAATGGAAAAGGGTGGCATGTGGATGACGGTGTTATATGGCGTGCCCCACCAGAGCATAGATCTTAAAGGAGGCGGACATTTTGCGCGACGCCAAATCCCCGGCCGCACGCAACTACGCAGCGCGAAGCCCTCCGAGCTGTGGCTAATACGGTCTCGCGCTCCGAAGGCTACATATATATAAATGTAGCACCATCCTATGAAAGCGGAGAAAGGCAAAACATCGACTCCATCGACGCCTTCTTGGAATTTTAAGCGCTCAGAGCGTTTCTGGGTTAGAGGCCCAATGACTTGCACAAAGCACGCTCAAGGATCTCAACAGAATAGCGCACGGCGGTGCATGTGCAAGGGTGGGAGAACCGTGTGCGCAGCGAGTGTTGATGACGTCGCGTTCAGCAGCATATAATCAAATGTAGAGCGCATAAACTCGTCACACCCTCTAGCTAGAAATTCACAATTTGTACCACACAAACAAAACTCCCAGTGACTCCTCAGACGGCGCCCGATTGAGGCAAAAGTGAGAGCCGTTTGAGGTGTGAACACAAGGTGCTGATCGCGATCAACAGCTATCCAAAAGCGGCAAGGACGCGAGGGGCATCTGGAGCTCTGGCCAACCATCGTCATTGCCCGCCGATGATCTTGGACCCTGCCGCGTGGGACAAATCACCTGCCTCTGCATCGCAATGGGAGGGTTAAAGACGCGCCTGCTGCCCTTCTCACGGCTTACACGCCTTCTTCTTAGTTGCTTCGAGCATCGTTTGTCCTCTCGAACTTACCCGACATCGTCTTTGAATCCCTCTACAGTAGCTGGGCTCAGCGGATGAGCTCGGAATTTGTTCGACCCCAATCCCAGGGTCTCCAGCCTGAGCTTTCGGAGAGCGTTCCTGTGAAAGCGAAATCGTTGGTTATTGCGGCATCATGCTTGGAGAGATCGTCTGGCGGGGCTTCAGCCTTTTGTATGGATTCGTGAGCTGGATCGCCATGGTGGCGAGGGCGGTGATTCGGGAGGGCGCGTTTACGAAGAAAATGGACGAAGAGGAGAAGAGGCAATTGGCTGCGGGTACGGCTGACCTTTCTTGGAGCTCGATTCAGCTCCTTGGGCGCTTGCAAAGGCTGACGCTTCGTAGCTCAGAAGAGATACTGGAGCCTCGACCAAGAACCGTTCCCCGGCTTCACGCACAGGTTCTTCAGGCTTAGAAATGGCTTGAAGCTCCATTATGTCCTCAATTCGAATGCAGGAACCTCGTCGGCTAAGAATGTAGCTATATTCATCCATGGTGAGCTTTTCGGTCCACCACGTCCTTCTCTATACTGACCCCATTGCCAAACAGGCTTTCCTGATTCCTTCCTCCTCTGGCGCAATATCCTCAAGTCTTCGTCCCTCGAGTCCCACATCTTGATCGCAGTCGATCTCCCTGGCTACGGTGGCAGCGATAGTTTCCCAAGATACGGTCCGAACGAGGTGTTGGAGGCAATGGCGGAGTTTATACTGGGCATGCGGACAGAACATATGAAAGAAGGGAGCAAGATGGTGGTCGCGAGCCATGACTGGGGAGCCATTGTGAGCGCCAGGCTTGCGGCGGAGGCCAGCCAGTTGGCGGATCGGTGGGTTATTGCGAGCGCTATCATTGTACGTCTCTTTCCCCAGCGATTACATCCCTCCTAATTATGGTAATAGCCTGAACACGTCCTCTCCAATGCATCCACCCGCTTCGCCTCCGCAAAGCAAATGCTGCACACTTACCTCCGCCGCCCGCTCAACATCCGACTCCTTAAAAACGCCCTTTCCACCCTCGTTCCCATCATCTCGCAGCTCGGCCGCTCCTTCTACGTCTTCATCTTCAGACTCCCATATCCATTCTCTACCTCCTTCGTCACTTTCGGGAACTATTGGTTCCTCAAGCTTCTCCACAACGTCGCGGCAGGCCTGCTGAGGCCAGACGGCTCATGGTCAAGGAAACTTGGTTCGAAAGAGACGGCTGAATTTCTCTCTATGAGCGCCGGGCCCAGTGTGACGCAGATTTTGGAGGCTGAGGGGGAGTATCCCGAGAGTGTGAGGAAGAGGGCGGGGGACTGGGGAATGAGCGAGAAGATCAGGATATATCGCGAGCATTTGCTGCTCAATCCGTGGGAGAAGTCGCTAGAGACCGTCGTTGAGCTTTCGGAGATCCCGACATCGCTTAGGCGTTCTAGCTCCGGTGCCGGCTTCCTCGATGAAGGCCCAGCGGGCGCGCTCAAGGCGCCTGCTACTGTCGTATACGGCATTGAGGACCGAAGCTTTGATAAGAGGTTGGGACTAGAGGGACTTGGGGACTATTTAGTCAAGGGCAGCCAATTGCTGACCATCGCCGGCGCGGGCCATTGGCTACCGTTCGAGGGCGTTGGAAGCAAAGTCCTGGAAGAGGTCGTCGACTGGGCTATGGGTGACGAGAACGAGCCTTTGAGCGAAACTCTTGAGGCAATGAAGGATGTGAGGTTCGTTGTGGAGAAGTAGAATTACTTCACGGACAATACTCGGTGGCAGTTCGATCCGCATGCAGTGCAATGATGCGTTGGAGCTGAGGCGAGGCAATGTGCCTTTTGCTGGAGATTGGGGTAAGAAATGGAGAAATTCCCCATGGAAGTGGGAGTAGAAAGGGCATGCTCTCACAGTCATGACTGTATGATATCTCAGAATCTGTTAGGGCGTATGCCTCCCCACGAAACTCTCTCTTAATATCAAAGATGTCACACTTACCTTACCTAGCGCCACGCCGGGATGTTACAGCTTTAAGAGAGCAGTAGGAGTGCACTACGAAAGTCAACGTATGGTGAGCGTGCTTTAACGTCATGGCCGTCCGCGCTGAAGCCCACGCGGATAGGAACATGGAGAGAGTGTGTGAGCTCTCATGTGGATGGGCGGCACAAAATGCGTTCCCCGGGTGAGCGGGAGTTGCGTATCTAGAAGGTAAGGGTGAGGAAAGAGATGTGCGGTAGTGCGCAGCTGGTGGGCGTAGACTTGTAGAGAAGGGGAGAGCCGTCGCTGAGTGAGTGCCACGGGGTGGCGATGAAGGAGCACGGGTGAGCCTCTGTGGCGACTCGTAGAGGGTGTTCTAGCGAAGGCGAAGGCATGATAAGATAAGGTGGCGATGGTCTTGCAGAGGAGCCATGTGGTCAACGAAGGGCGAGGGTTATGCTGGGCCGCTGGTATAGTTATTAAAGGTTGAAGTTTTAAGACGCTTAGGCGAGGGTGAGGGCGAGGGGGGATCACTGAAGGCCGGAGGGTTGAAGGAATCGAGGCGAAGGTACGATAAGTTATGAGGCATAGAAGGTGAGAGGTAGGTACAAGTCACTAAGGCGAAGGAAGAGAATCATTGATGTGAAGATGTTATTGATTGATGTTCGATAAGACCCGAGACCATAAACCAAAGACCAGAGAGACCAAGCTGAAGAAGACCGAAGACCAAAGACCAAGCGGTGGGTGCCCTTAGGGGTAGGATTAATTCTAGCTAGCAGACTCTCAGGTCACACCAGTGTGTCTGAGGATTTCTCAGACACACTGATGTGACCTCCAACGAGAACCTGCTAACCGAACCAGAGCCTACTGAGGGCACCCAGGAAGAAGGATGAAGAAGAAACCAGAAGAAGAAATCAGTACAAGAGAGTCCGAGCCCAGATTCCAAACCATCAGAAGGAGAACATAGTACAGAAAAAGCCCAAGCGAACCAAGTCCTGACGCTTTTTTTTTGCGCCGTCAATGTTTGTTGATGTGTTGACGATGTGTTGATGCTTTTTACGCATCGAATTTTTTTCTGGAAGAGGTTAATGGAAGGTCAATGATGGAAGGGAGGGAATTGGCTTACTTGTTTTTCGTTGTTGACACCTGAGATGATGCTGTTTACGCATCCGGTTTTTTTTATTGTTTTTATTTCTGGGAGAGGTCAGTGGAAGGTCAATGATGGGAGGGACTGGCTTACTTGTTTTTTTGTTTGTTGAGATGATGTGAGATGATGGTATGAAGAGATAAGTGGATGTCGATGTGGGTGTATATTGGATGAATGAATGTTGAGGTGGTGGTAGAGTGGTATCGGGTGACGTGCCTTCCTGTCTTTGACCTGACTCTGAGAGCGCCGGACAGGGTGTAGTAGTCACGCGTTGGATGCGGTCGCGGTCGCGGTCGGAGAGGCGAGTGTTGGTGCTACCGTTGTCCCGAACACATACCGGTGTATGTGCATGCCGGGTAGTCAACACTCGCGTCTAGGTCGATCGAGGAGATTGAGAGGAGTCGGATGGAAGTGGCTTTTGAGGGGAGACGGATTTCGGTCTGAGAGGCGAGTGTTGGTGCTACCGTTGTCCCGAACACATACCGGTGTATGTGCATGCCAGGTAGTCAACACTCACGTCTATGGAGGTTGGTCGGATTGGAGTTGGGTGAGACGATGTGGGTGGGGAGATTTTTTTTGGACGTGATCTTTTTAGACTTATCTAAGAGAGGTCAGTAACTAGTCAGTGAGTGGAAGGGGGTGAACAAACTTGTTGTTTTGGTGAAGGCAGGTGAAGGAGGGTAGGTAGGCGACTCGAAGCTCTGAAGGTCGAAGGCGAAAGCCGGAGTGAGAGACCTTGGATGGGGTGACGTGACGACGACATGTTGATGTGACTGAGTGACCTGAGGTAGAGATGGAGGTCAAGGGTTGAGGCCGACGTGATGATGTGACGTCATTGTTTGTTGACATGCTCATGGTAGAGTGTCGATGTGGAGATGTGAGGTGAAGGCCAAGGGTAGGTGAAGACCAAGAGTAGGTGAAGGCCAGATGTAGGTGAGGCCGAGCATGAGTATGATGTCTATTGAAGGTCAGATGAAGGCCGAAGAAGGGAGGAAGGCGTCATACTTGGAGTGCTCAAGGCCAAGGGCCATTGAGGTGGAGAAGCCATGACTGAGATCCGAAGTGCCGAAGGCATTGGATGTTGAGAGGACGAGTCATGACTGAAGGAGTGATGACTGGAAGTCGAACAGTTGAAGACTTGAACTTGAGTGTGGACTGGAGTGGAGGAAAGGAGACTTCGTTGGAGGGGGGCGGGCGAGGTTTATATAGACGTACGGGGGCTCCGCGGATCACCCGTGCGGCCGCTGGATCACAATGCCAAGAGCGCGCTCTCAGGCACCAGCTGATAAGCGAGAGCAAGTTTCGGCAGGGCTTGAGGCTTTTCGGAGATTTGGGGCTTGTGATCTGGCCAAGTGAGAGGAATTGGGGCTGCTGATTGGCCGGGAGCAACAACCGTCAGGGCGGTGAAGTTGCGGCGACGGGCTCGCGGTCAGAGCGTCGAGCTTTCGGAGAGTTTCTGCGCCCTTCCGCTGGCGTGATCCGTCGATAAGGGCGGAGAGCTTGCGGGTGATTGGCGGGCCAGGCAGGTGAAGTGGCGAGGGCGGGTGTTGACGACGAGCGTGTGGTCAGAGCGTCGAGCTTCTGACTGTTTTAGCGTGGTGATCCAGCGCGGGCAGCCCTTTGCGAGCCCTTGATTGGCCCGGGATGTCAAGGCAGCGAGATAACGATGAGGGCGTGACGTCGAGGGACTCGAGAGCTCGCGGGGAGGCCGGTGAAGGTGACTCAGGCGCGGCTTGACGCGGAAATGAGGTTGGCAAGATGAGGAAGGAGCGGAGACGAGATGGCTATGGTAACGTGTAGTAGAAGCGAGAACTTGAGTTGGGCGAGGGTGAGGGTGAGCATGAGGACAGACTGCGTTGGGGGAGTGAAGTCGGGCAGGAGCTTAGGCAATTAGGAATGTCTGAGTGTCTGAGAATTCAGGGTGATGCCTTGAATCGCCGTGATGCTGTGTCGATGGAGTCTCTTGTCCGTACGCAAGCACGGGGGGAGAGGGAGGCTCACTATAAACGATGGCAGTTGAAGGTAAGCAACTCGCTAAGAGCGAAGGCAATCGAGATCCAGCTGGGGCTCTTGAGAAGAACCAGAAGACCTTCATAAGATCGCGGCGACAGCAGAGCTGAGCGTGACCTCACGACAAGCTCTTCCAGCTCTCGAGCGTGTAGCCCCATCCGGCGAAATGCTGCCTCACCTGAGGCTAACCACGACCACAGCGACGAGGTGGCGCTTGCGGTCGACAACTCCCTCCATAGGCCGACAATTCGACGATATCTCTTGTTGCCGAGGGTACCAATTGCGAGACAGCAAGGGCGGGGGAGACGTGGAAGCACAATGGAAACGGCAACATGTTGGGCAAACAGAGTTCGACTTGAGTCTGGCAGTCAGCGGACCGTCGCTATCATGACCATGGGTGACGAGCACAGTAGTAACCGCTGGCGAGACTACGGGAATCTGGCCGTCGCCGCTTTCTCAGCGTCGCTGATGGCCTGCGCCTGGAAACGTTTCAAGCCTGACGAATCGACCTAGGTGACGGAACTAATCCCCACCATTGAAGAGGCAGCTGTAGGACAGTAGGGCGTCGGCTTGGTAGCCTTATCCAGTATGATTCGACATCCACACCTTCGCAGGCAGCGCAAATGAGGGTAGAGCACATGGTCATTACTGACCCTCACCCCAAGGCGATTCGATCGACAGCGGGGTATGCGTGAACACCGTGCATTGCCCAAGTTGAACAAGCACATGAAATTGACTCCCTGTTGGATCCCATGACCATCCGCACTGGCCTGCTCTCGAAGAAGGCCAGCGTCCAAAGGCGAACGGCAGCATCGCGAGTTCTCCGTCCTTCGTCCTTCCCCGCCAGCGACGTCTAAAGTCAAGGCCGTCGTTCTTCGACCTGATGTAGTCAACATACACGATCCGAACGCTAATATCCGACTTGGCGCGCATACCGGATAACCACCTTGCGGAGCTAGCGTCATCAGCGGAAGGCGCGGGAGGACCCATATTTTCTGCGGGATCGCGACGCCTGAGCGCCCGCATCAGTACGATGAGCTGCACATCTGCCGAAAAGACCCCAGGATGCCGCTGTGCTCGGCTTCCGATTTTCCAGAATTTCCGGATGCGGTAACCGAGACTTTAGCTTGGAGTACCAGGGTGGTGGCGATGGTGGGTGTTGGATAAGTCGTCGGATGCTGCACTGGAGCGTGAGTATCGTATGAT
This sequence comes from Trematosphaeria pertusa, assembly GCF_010094035.1. Taxonomy (NCBI): domain Eukaryota; kingdom Fungi; phylum Ascomycota; class Dothideomycetes; order Pleosporales; family Trematosphaeriaceae; genus Trematosphaeria; species Trematosphaeria pertusa. The sequence continues at coordinate 1,227,986 of NW_022987218.1, read as the reverse complement.
GGAGAGTCGGGACGCGGGTGCTTGTAAGCGGTGGGGAAGAGTGGGGCTGAAACCCATGGGAGGGTCGGAGTAACCATGGCGACGGAAGACTGTTCGGGTGTGACGTGAACGGCGTGTGATCATGAGGGAAAAGTGAGGCTCGAGTGGAAAGAGTGACTATTAGGTAGAGGCATCGCTATGCATGCAGCATGCCAAATATAACAGAGATACGAGAGAGAAGAAAATGAAAATCGTGCTGCCCACCCGCGTCAGGTCTTGAGCATGTCATCGTCTACCTCCCAGTCTTCCCACGTCGGCTTGTCAAAGCCATTGGGCCTTGAGCTCCTCAAGAAGCCGTTCCAAGTTCCTTCTACACTGACAACAGGCCGTACCGTCCGGATGTTTGCGTTGAACCCCCTGCTGAAGCACTCCTGCATGTGGCGCTCCTCAAATAACTCTGGATGAACCCTCCTTATTGTCTTCAATGCGCGCTTTCCCACTTCATCCACCGAATCGTTGTGCCTCAGCTGAAAGAATTCGTCATCGTGCTGCTCCCTCAGCTCCGACATCATGCGCTTGTCGTATAATCCGAGCTGAAGTAGGTAAATGTCGTATTGGGCCAAGGATGTCGTTCCCATGTAGCTTCCCCCGTATTTCGCTCTTTTGTACAGGCCGGTCAGCGCTGCAATTGTGCCCATGCAGCCAGTCCCGTAGTCGCTCATGGGAAAAGGTGGCACGACGGGTTCGCCAACGCCCATTGCAAGGCCTTGTGCCCATGCAACACCAGTTACACAGTCTGCAATCTGCTGCCAGCCAGGCCGGGATGACCATGGACCGACGTGTCCAAAGCAGTTCTCAGCGACATATACGATGCCACGTTGGCGATGCTTAGTCAGTTGGAGGATTTGTTGGGGCCCGTACCCGAGACGAATCAGACTTCCTGGCCGGTAACCATCAAGTATGACATCGGCGGACTGCAACAGCTCCTCAAAGGTCTTTCGGTCGTTGGCATCGCGAAGGTTGAGGTCGATGGTGTGCTTGCCTAGATTTCCGTCTACCTGAAAGAAGGGAACGTCGGACAGATTCGGCGAGGTTATTTTGATCACTTCAGCTCCGTATTCAGCTAAGCCGCGTCCTATCGCAGGTCCCGCAATTATCCGGCACAGCTCGAGGACGCGGATGCCCGCCAGAATCTGAGGCTTTGGTGCGGAGGAGGGTTTGAACGGGAACGGGGCAGGCGGAGAGTCCGAGTCCAGTGTCTCCAGCTTCCATGGCGGCTCTTTGATCAGCGCTTGCCCGTGCTCTGTCGCCTGGAAATCTTCCCACTTCAAGCAGGTCACGCCGGCTTGCTTGATTCGACAGTTCATCTCCTCAAGCTCATCAGCAGTAAACCTTGAGACGTGGTCCTCAATAATCCTAATGCATTCGTGGTAGTCGGTCAAATCAGGCCGGTGGCCCTCAAGCCCAACCATGTTCAGCGCCTTCGTGGCTTCCAGCGAGCCATGAAGGTGGAAGTACTCTCCGGGAGTCTTTGTCTGGTACAAGTTTGCGGAAAGCCTGCGGTAGAGGATGGACTGTGCTTGTAGGAGATCGGTATCTATTAATAGTTAGCCGTTTGTATTAGCTATTGTGTTCGAGAGGCTTACCTTTCAGCATCTTCTTGACCTTCGGATGGGCCTTGTCCATGCCGCCCACGGTGGCAAGATACGTCGAGAACAGGAACGCCGAAGCGCGTTCAAGGTCGACCTCGATCCCCCGCGCTTGGGAGCCCTCTGCGAGGTCTGCAATGGTTGCGGCAACTCCGGCTTCGACAGCCTTGAGGGCGGATATGGCCTCTGTCTGTTTCAGTGGGCTCGGAAAGTATGGGCTTCCGGTGTTGGCGGTCGAGAAGTCGACATTGACGATATGATGAAGGCACTCTTCTGGAAGCTGGCTATTTGCTCGGCTTAACAGATGCTCCAGGGCCGACCGTGTGCCTTCGAAGAGGGTATACTTGTGGGACGCAGTGCCATTGGTGTAACCGTTCCCGGCTGCCATGAGACGCGTCATTTTGAAAGATAGCTGAATGGCTCAGACGCGGAAACAAAGCAGAGAAAGAGCGTAAGAGGGCAGGTGAAGAGAGGGGACGGAGACATATTGAATAGCGGGACGCCGTTGCGAGGCTTCCGTCCAAGGTCCGTTAGCCCCATGTTCAACGTGGGCAACGTTTGGACGAGGCTAATGTCGTCCGACGCTGATCCCTCCCCTGCGCTCCGCGGACGCAGTCAAGCGGTAGTAGGGCTGGCCTTGCACGCATGGTGAGTTGAAGCCAGACAGGATGAGGCGGCCGTAGTCAGCGAGCCGAGAGGGGCGGGCGCTAGCCGATGCCTCGGCCCTGCCTAGCGCGACTAGGCCCGATGCGCTCTCGTCGTCGTGCACGTGCCCCGATTTGTGCGAAAGAACAGCGTCTCCACGCTCCAGCCCTGAGCAGACGACCCAACCACCAGGTCCTTTGTGCTATCTGCAACGCCGATTATTTGCTGATCCAGCGCGTCGCTAATATGCGGTCGTTCAATCCCCGCATGCGCTGACGACCGCCTCGCCATCCGCCAGCGCAATCCCTCATCCGACACTCATCCTTGCCTACTCTATCGGGGACATCCGACGCACTCGGAAGAAGAACATCCAGCCAGCCCATCGAGCACCACACTACGCGTGCCTAATTGTGTGCAGCCGTGGGCAGAAGCGGCCGGCATGACACGGCCCAAAGTGCCACCCGGTGAGGCTTCTCCGCTCGCTGCAAAGTCTGCAGCCGTTGCAACACGCTTCTAATATTGCTGCGTCGGATAGAACAACGACAGCGCACCGCCCAGGCCTGTGAAAGCTGTAAGCGTCGAAAGCAGAAGGCGAGTCTCTGTTTCCATATTAGTTCATCAACCCGGCATATTAGCGACCAACGGGGGCACAGCCGGCAGCCTTGTCGGATATTGTGTTGGATCCAGCACTCCATCTATTCATCGGGTGCTTGCATTTCAACCTTACCCCTGAATGGTCTGGGAGGTCGGCAAACGATAGGACTGCAAGGTCCTCTACGAAGAGTAATCGCATTCGCTCCTCCTCAAACAGATGTCGCTTTGAATGGCTTGACCCTGGGGACTCCCTAGGCTGTTTCCGTCCTCTTGAACCGGACTGACATACGACAAGTGCAACGGCCTCTGCCCTTGTAATACCTGCGAGAAGGTAAGCTACCATTCCATGCGAGGGGAATCGTGGGCCACCCGCTGAAGCACTTCTGGTCTGGATATACGAGGTATGTTTCTGGCTGACATATCGTAGAGGAAGTTCACGTGCATCTATAGCGAGCGGGACGCCCCATCCCCTTCCGATGGCAGGCCAGCAAAAAAGCAAACACTGGAGGGCGACCACACCAGCCCGAGCATTCACGACCAGTCTGCATCCCATACTCCAGCCAATGTACAACACGCTCCGTCACCGCTCAATATCCCTCCTCATGTGTCTCCCACTCTTCAACGGGCAGGCTACGGCGCACAGGAGCCTGTATCTCACCCATTGAGCGTCAAGCAGGAGAGTTACTTCAAGGCTCCCGATGAACAGCCCACCATTGAAGCTGCGGCGTCATTGCAGCAGCTTGCGGCAGGCTCATCTATGGACGATCCCCCGCCATTGATGTCACGTGGTTCCACAGTTCAAAGCGGGCAGGAGGAGGAGGCTGTGGTCTACACTCAGACCAGAATGCTGCAAGACCCGACAGGCAGACTGCGTAGGTCACGCCCCTGTTTCTCACCTCTGCAAGGGACCATGAAGGCTTCCAAGCGAAGCTACCCCTAACTATCAGCTTTGGAGTTCTCACCGCACTTGCGTCTTCAGTTGATCAGAATGCGCCATATACTTCTTGCGTGACCTCTACTAACCATCTTCAGTCTATGTCGGCGATTCGGCGACGCTCTCTTTCCTTCAGCTCCTACGGATGATGGTAGAAAACGCCATCGGACAATCTCCGTTTACCAACGATCCTCGTCGGCATAAGATCGTCGAAGGTCAATTCTCTCTGCCAGCCGGAGCCCCGCATACTCATCTCCTACCTGACCAAAGAACGGCTCGTGTGCTTGTCGACGCCTTCTTCATCAACACGCACGGTCTTTTACAGGTATTCGAGCGCCATCAATTCTTGGAAGAGCTTGACCGATGCTATTCCGATCCACTCTCCACAGAGCCTTCGTGGCTCTGCTTGTTGAACTTGGTCTTCGCCATTGGCTTGACTATGGCGACGCCTCTTTCTGGTAGTCCGGAAGCCCTCATCGTTGACAAACTTAGAAGCGAGCATTTGGACCGAGCGGAAGTTTTCTACTTGAACGCTAAACATCTTAACGATCCTATGACTGGATTAGAGGACCAAGACTTCTGGTCGATACAGGCATTGCTCCTCATGTCCGTTTACATGCTCGCCAAGTCGAAACGTAACAACGCTTTTGCACTGCTGGGCATGGCTGCTCGCTCCGCTCAGGCGCTAGGCCTCCACAGAGAAGAGACTATGGTGATATTCAGCCAAGAAGATCAAAAAGCACGGAAGAACTTGTGGCGCTCTATATTCGTCATGGACCGCCTTCTCTCGTGCTCCTTAGGCCGTCCTACCGCGATATCGGAAACCGACTGCTCTGGAGACGCTCTTCACCCACCGGAGCCACCACCGGACCCAGCTTTCAGCACAACTTCCAACATGAACGCGGACTTTAGTGAGACCGGTGCATATGGTCTCGAAGCAGCCGTAAGAAGCTGTTCTGCCATTGGGCTCATTCTCAACAAAGTCTACCAACGCCGCAAAATAAGCACACGCCTGGCCCAAGAGATCGCGGACATTTGCAAATCGTGGCCGCGTGCTCTACCCCCTATGCTCCATTGGCGTCAGGCGGCGAGCGCTAGTCCAAGTCAGGGTGTTGCCATTCTCCATGTCAACCTCTTCTACTGTCACTCCATCATTCTGCTTACGCGACCTTTCTTCCTGTACATTTTGAATATGGAATCCCAACGGCAAATTAGTCAAGCATCTACCGGAAACCGAGCACCGAGACCGTATCTTCGTATGGAGAAGTTCAGCGAAGCTTGCGTCATCGCATCGACGCATACAATTCTTCTCGTCCAAAACGCCTTTGATGCTGGATACCTTTCACGCCGCAATCCTGCCGTCATCTACTTCCTATTTGCCGCTGCGCTCGTGATCCTAGCCAACGAATTTGCTGGACTCTACAAAGTCGACTCTGCAGATTCTTGCATCCTCAACGCTATCACGATCATGAACTACTGCGCCGAAAGCGACCAGCAAGCAAGCCGGTTAGTCTACATCTTGAACTCATTTCGAGATGTTGTGGCACAGCAAAGAATGCGGAGGAAGCAAAGCCAGTCAGATAATCTGAATCTACCCAGCATATCCTCCCAGCTGTACGGCGTATCCATACCGAATCAGCAGCAGAACGCAGCGGCAATGCCAAGATCCGATCCGAACAACGTAACACCACGCCTTCATCAAGTACCAATCCACATCTACCCTGGAATGCAGACTGCTCCCGTCGGCGACCCCTCATCCTCCTTCCAACCGCAGCCTCTAGCACAAACTCTAGTTCCACCGAACTTATCCGTCCACCTCTCGCCCATCCAGCACACTCCAGCAGCCACCACTGGTACAGAGACCTTCAATATTGAGCTACCTTCCAAACCTCCCAGCCTCTCAAATGTGCTCGACCTTTCTGGTCTCGATGCAACGAGGGTACCAAGCCTGTATTCTGAAGAGAGCGGCGCGGATGAGCAGATCGATTTCGATGCTCTATGGGCGTGGCCCAGCAATACTCCTGCTCTCGGCAGCCCGCGAGTTGCAGGAGACGGAGGCTTGAACGGAGGCATGATGGAAAGGGTGCAAGGGGTCAGTGATAGCGCGGTACCACTTTTTGGAGTAGTGAGGAATGAGACCATCGAGGGATAGCACCGCCGTTATCGCGCAGGCGTTGGATATGATGATCAAGTTGCAGGATATGGACTGTATAATGGCCTCAGAGATTGTACATATGCGCATATGGGTCTCACTGTGCACGGTGCGAAGGTGGTACCTCAGGTTTGTGGAGCTCAAAGCTATACTAGATTTGGCTTAATCTTCAAAGTCGCACCCTCTACTTCCAAGGTTCTCTACCCCTCGTCCTTCGGCTTGCGCAGTTGGCCAGCTCACCGCTCAGCCTTGTACAGTCTCTCGACGTACAACCTGCCCGTAATGATTCGTTAAAAGATCTGGAAAACGTTGGAAGCGAGGCCACCCCAGATGGAGTTGTGACAGTCTACGTTTTCGACACGGACCGTGGCTAAAGAGGCTAGCGCGACGCGTGTGGGTGAACTACCGGTAACGACTTTCGACAACACGAAGACTTTCAACCGGAGTATGGGACAAAACTGCAAAGCAACATGCTTTGGAATTTTTATTTTCACGGCATGCGGTATTCTAGGAAATTAGTCAACGATGTGTGCGCTGGGCAACGAGCACCAAAACCATGGAGCCACCCTCTTCGATTCGCGCCTGCTCGGTTCCATGCATCACCTGCTCTGCGAACATATTGTATCCAGCGCCCAGACATTCGAATCCTGGAGATGATATGTAGCATTTGTGGAAAAACTCATGGACGCTAGATGATCTACCGCCGGAATACCACCGACCCCTCCAGCCAAGGCTGGGCAGCATGGGAGAGACGGTCCGTGGTATTACTCGCAGCGAGCTGTGCCGACAATGTGGATGGCCTTACGAGGGTAAGTGTGAATATAAACCGCAACCTGAACCCTTCAGAGAGAGCACGCTCACTCCTTTCAACGCACGCTAGGCCGACATTAATTACAAAATCAAGTCTCCCCTAACTAAGACATCATGGCTCCAGGAGGAGGAGCGACCGAGGGAATTATCGAGCAGCTGGTCAAGAATGACAATGTACGCTGGTGGAGCAAGCCCAACCTGCGTCGTCTTTACCTTCTCCTCATCCCTTTCTGTCTCTTCATTGAATCAACCTCCGGCTTCGACTCATCGATGATGAACGGCATGCAGGCTTTGGTCTATTGGAAGGAATACTTCAACAATCCTAAGGGAGGGCAGCTGGGCTTACTCGTCGCTTGCTATAATGTGGGTGCCGTCAGCTCGATCCCTTTCGTATCGATAGTTTCGGATCATGTTGGGCGAAGATGGAGTATCATATTCGGGTCTATAATTATGATTATCGGCTCAATTATGCAGGGATTGTCTCGGAATTGTAAGTTCTTCACTCTATGTATTGGGATGACATGCTGAAAAGTGTCAGTGGCAATGTTTGTGTTCTCACGTATCTTTCTCGGACACGGCATCGTCTATGCCATCATCGGTGGAGCCGCCCTCCTTGGTGAACTTGGCCACCCCAAAGAACGGGCGTTCCTAGGGTCGATGTTTAACGCATTCTACGGAGTCGGAGCCGTGCTCGGCGCAGGCATCGTGGTGCGAACCATCCTCATCCCGAGTGACTGGAGCTGGCGCCTCCCCAGTCTTCTCCAGGCACTACCGTCCGTCATCCAGATCGCGTTCGCATTTACGGTTCCTGAAAGTCCCCGTTGGCTCGTCAGTAAAGATCGCAACGAAGAAGCGCTCGCTATCCTCATCAAGTACCACGCCGAAGGCGACGCGTCACAAGAACTGCCTCACGTAGAGCTCGCTGAAATCAGAAAGGCTCTCGAGATCGAGAACGAGTCCCGAAGACGCGGATGGATTGAACTCTTCCAGACCACCGGCATGCGGCGCAGGTCGCTTGTCGCAGCAGCGCTGGGCCTTTTCGTCCAGTTCTCGGGCAACAACCTGATCAGCCAGTACCTCGTGCCGATTCTAACCAAAATCGGGATTAAGGACTCGCATACGCAGGTCCGATATAATGTCGGCACCCAGGCTTGGGGTTTCCTTATTAGTCTCGTCATGGCTAGCGTCACGCCCCGTTTCCCGCGACGCAGGATGTACTTGCTCTGCGCCTGCTGCCTAGTTGGCGTCTACACCGCCTGGACGATTGCCCAGGCACGAAATCGTATTACGGGGTCGGCGGCTTCTGGATACGCAGTCCTGGTGTTCATCTTCATGTACAGCCCGGCGTATTGCATCGCGTATAATGCGTTGACGTATGTGTATATGGTGGAGATTTTCCCGTATTACGTGAGGACGAAGGGACTCTCGTGGTTTCAGTTCTGGGGGAGGTCGGCCGTGATGTTTGGTAAGTTTTGATGCGGAGTGCGGGCTGGGGGTCTAAGTAGGCTAATAGCGAGTAGGGAGCTTCGTCAACCCGATCGGACTTGAGAATGCGGATTGGAAGTATTTGCTGGTATATGTCTGCTGGCTCTGCTTTGAGGTAAGGCGTTCGCTCCGCTTAAGCCCGTGTTTGTTGCTAACAGTTCGATAGGTTGTCTTTATTTACTTCTTCTTCCCCGAGACGTACGGAAAGACGTTAGAGGAGCTGACCTTCCGTGAGTTTCTTCCCCGGATCCAGCCGCGTCTGCAGAGACTGACATTGGGGCTAGTGTTTGACGATGAACAAGAAGCGCAGAGGCAGGTCGCTGCTTCGGCTCAGAAGGTCCTGAGCGATCCTGCTGTGACGGAGGTTCATGAGGTGCCGGAGAAGAAAGTGTAGGATTTCAGCATCCAACAGAGCTGTAATAAATGGTAAAGCGTGGGCTCTATCACCTGAATACCCGCGATGCAATAGCATGCGACGGCTCCGCGAGTAGTAGGAATATGTATAGGAAGTGGGTGTTTCGAATGACGGAATGATATTTTTACTATTTCCTCGGTCCGCACCAATCAGACCATACATAGGATCCCTAGTTCTCTGATTGGCCAAGCAATGAACCGATTCCTTCCCCTCTCAGCTAGCCGCGCCGGCAAAAGCAGGAACCGAGCAGTCCCCACCTGCTCTTCCCGCGCACATTGCGACATCATAACAACAACACCACCCGTCGAGGCCAGCTTGCCATCACCCTTCCTAAAGCCCTTCAGCAGCCTCTGCTACCCGCTACTCCACGTCGCAGCCATGGTATCCACGCGCCAGCACCCAAGAGAGTTCCCTCCCCCGGAGGCATCCCCCACGAAGGGTTCTCCGCGCAAGAGCTCGCGCAACTCGACTGCGTCGCCTGCACCCGGCTCGCCCGACCTCACCTCCTCGCCCACGTCCAAGTCGCTCACCAGGCGCGCTGTCTCGAACTCAATCGCAGCTTCTTCTTCGTCGTCCTCTGCTCCTGGAGCTTGGGCGCACACGGCGTCTAACATCACCATCCTCTGGGTCACCTTCAGCCTCCCCCTGGTAATCTGGGACGCCATTTACATCCTGGCGCGTCCGCACACAATGGCAGGAGGAGCTATTCAGTGGCCCCTATGGAAGCCGTACGAGATCTACGCGAGCATCGACTACGTGTATGGTTGGCCCGGGTGGAACGATAATAATGGGTTTGCCGCGGCGCAGGGGGTACTCAATGCGATTGAGTGCGTGCTTTATGGTTTGTATATAATGATTATCTTTAACCATGGAGTTGCGGCCCCCGGGGGTACCGGCTTGCAGGTTGGCCGAGGTCTGAGAGGGTGGATCGCGGGCGGTATGAAGGTTGAGGGGAAGACGGGGAACAGGGCGCTGGTGATCGGATTTTCGGCGGCGCTTATGACGTTCAGCAAGACGCTTCTGTACTGTGAGTCATATCAGGACCTAATGTCGACTGGGGAAACCGTTGAACCAACCTAATCATCGCAGATCTGACTGAGTACTACTCTGGTTTCGAGAATACCAAGCACAACGATTGGATTACCCTCGTCCTTTTCTATGGCGTCATGAAGTATGTTTCTCTCCCTCTTTTTAGAGACGAAGCTTGCAGCAAAATCTCGAAATACCTACACCGCAAACCTCTTACGCTTCACAGCTTTACTGACATGATGCAGCGGATGTTGGCTCGTCTTCCCGGCATACATGACGTTCACCTTCGGTTCCGACCTCCTAAACGGTCTTGACGCCGCCACGGAATCTTCGTCCAAGAAGAAGAATTAGTGTCCCTTCATATTCTTAGTACCTTCCTACACTCGCTGCGGCGGCCTATATAGGAGCCACACAAAAGATTCTTACTTTCTCAAAGCAGCAGCTCGGTTCCGGATATCTTGCGCCGTTTTCGCCTTCTGCGGTTGTCTGAATTTCGCTTGCTGAAGGGCCACATACTCTTGAGGCTAGTTTTGAAGCTCTCGTAGATGGAGGCGGACATTGATGAAGCGACGGAGCTGATTGAGCGCGACCGGCGATGCCTGTGACAGACGCATCGCTTCAGAAAACTGAGCATACTTTTTCGCTGTCCCCGGTCGTCGTTGCCTTCGCCATTGAGGCCTCGCTGATCCACCGATTCCAGCAACCCATCTTCTTCATCTCGGCCACCGCGCGCTAGGTTATCGTCACTTCGGCTTGCATCGTTCGGTTCGTTCGCAGTCCCATCGATTGGGCGTAAGTCCAGGACACCGCTCGCCTGTCGCTGAACGCGGACAGTGGGCGCGTCCAGGTCCCAACCGTCCGGCGGCAGGTTTACCGAGAGTCGCTGAAAGTTCTCCGTGAGGTCATCAAGCATTAACGGATGCTCGAGTGGACTGGAGGGTGGCGAAGCCATGGGTTGTGTGCAGCCTCGCGATTGGCAGGCCATCCTCTGGGACGAGCGTTGTTTGTGTGTGGAGATCGGGTGTTTACGGCTTGAATTGCGTTTGCTTGGGGAGCTCGACCGGTTTAAAGCGCATAGAGACTAGGTAATTTCGTTTACTCTCGTGCGTTTCACTCAAGTCACATCTACGAATACCTTAGTGAAAACATATTTCTCTGCATTCACATATCTGTTCGGCATATTTCACGTTATTGCCCTAATGCTTCTTTACCGTTAAAGATGTTTGTATTTGTGTAATCTAACAAGCAGTTGCTCGAACTTAATCCGGAATCGGCATCCGCATCCTCCACCGACCAGAGTGGCTGGCTGCAAGCTTGTTTAACGTATCCGCAATCACGAGTCAACCCGAAGCAGCTCATCTGTTCTCCTTCTGGGCCATTGGCGTTACGCATCGCGGGATCATGTCAAGATAGCCATCTCCAACCAGGACACTCTAGCGCACTACATAACGACGCACCGCAGTCCGCACCCACATAGCCCCTTCTTTCTCTCCTCGCCTCTCCTCGAACCCTCAGATACCCTCCGCCTCCTTTCCTCCAAGTCCTTAACGCTCTTCGCGGTCCCGAACGGCCCCTCGTCCCTCGCAAATGGTCCCATGTGACTTTCCACCTTCTTCCTCTCAAGCTCATCTCTTCCTGGTGTCGAGAACGTCGTTTGGTATGACGCTGCGCCTGTGCTGACAGAAGCGTTACGAGCCTGCCGGGTGGGGTTGAAAGAGCCCGAATTTGAGGTCGCTTGTTTGGTGCTTGCGAGGGGAGCAGGAGAGATGCTGTCAGAGGCTTCAGCGGCCTCGTCCGGAGCGGCATGCAGGGTGGGAGAGCCGCCGAGCGATGCGTACTGCGCACGGCGCTGGTCTGCCGTCATCGGCGTGGGTGTCTCGGGGCGCGAGGGCGTAGGTGAAGGTGGGAGCGGTGCGGAGCCCAGCGGCGCGGTCATCGCTGGGGCGATCTGGTGGGACACTTCGCGGTGCGAAGGCAGCGGAGAAGGCGTTGACAATGGCCGGTATTTGCGCAGTGAAACGCCGCGCTTCGTGGGTGATATACGACCGGCGCCGCTGCGTCGTAGACCCGCTGCAGGTTTTGGGATTTGCGAAACAAAGTCGCGGCGATGAGGCGCCTGTGAACCTACTTTTGGTCAGCCCTAGTCCTTCTCCCCGCCTCGTCCGAGGTAAAGGAGTAGTAGAGTCGACTCACCAGCTGTCCGCGGCCTCACGGACTCGGCGTCGGGAGGATTGGACAGAGGAGGAGAGCGGGAGCGGCTTCGCAGGCGGGGCGTGGAAGCAGAGGCGAATCCGCGATGCAGGGCTTCAGAGAGGGAGTCTGGGGAGGGTGTGACGCGCCGGATGGTGGAGCGTGTGCTGTGGCTGGTTTGCGGCCGGTTCGGCGAGGGGATGGAGGATGCTGTGTGCGGGCGGATGAGGGTCGCCATTTCGATAGATGTACTGAGCGTTGGGGGATGGGGAGAAGGGGAATTTACCTTGGGTGTCAGAGGTGCGAGATGCGAGATGAGAAGGTGAGATAGGTTGAGGCTGAGACAGAAGATGAGATAGAGGTCGGTTGCGAAAAGTGTGGCATGGACTGGCGGGGTGGAGCTACGGGTGAGAGCGGGTGCTTTCACCGCGCTGTCGAAAAGTTGGCGGAAAGGTGTGTTCCCTTTCCGTTATGTCGCTGTAACATATGCTAATTGGTTCTATGATGGCGATGGCTACTTGCTGCCTGTACCAACCGGCCTAAACATTCGAACATGAAGCGATTCGAGGAGTTATAAATTCGGAGTTTCCACTTGCGTCCCGCAGCCTTCTGTCCTGTCGCATTCATACATCTGAAGCCTACACAGATATCACGCATTCAGAACGCTCGAGCCACGCAAAAGAGTCACGAAGAAAGGTTACACTCGCAGTTTGGAATTGGCAGCCTTCTCGGCCTTCACATACAAGTACATTTACCAGTCCCGCAGCAACTTCCTTGCGGTTCGCCCCGTCGCTGCGCACCCCGACCAGCACCAGCAGCACCAGGCTGCATTTCCATTGATTCTCCCGGATGCCTTGGGCCTTGCTGTCTGCTCGTCCCTCCCTCGCCTTGCCCGCTGTCCCCGAATCGAACCTTCGGTGAGCTCGGAGCTTTGGTAGGGGAGCTTTGCACAGACTCTTGTCCCTGCTTTCGAGGGCTTGTGGGAGACTTTGGCGTCTTGGTCGGCGATGTCGTTATCCGCTTGCGGGACATCGGCGTTCTAGGAGTTTGAACTCGAGGCCTCGTCGGTCTGATGGAATAACCTTCTTCTACTCGAACAATTAGCCGGGTTCGGGTGCTTCCCGGGTCCGCTACAGTACCTTCTGACTCCGACGTCCTCGAAGGCGATCCTGCCCGATACTGAGCTTCGCGGCTCTCCGCGCTCATATCTCTTGCATCCGTCAGGCTTCCTGCTTCAGCGGCTGTACTAGATACTCTAGTATCTCCGGTTTCAGCAGGTTGGCCTTCCGCTTTCCGGCCCGAATTCGCTATAACGCTCCAAGATCCGGATCCGGTCCTTCCTCCGGGCTCGGCTGTGGTTCTCGAGGTCCGGGAAGTGTTTCGGTCCTTGCCTTTGCCGCGTTGAGCGGTTTGGCGATCCCTCCGATCTGCCATGTTTTCGACTTTGAGAGTGAATTCCTGAATTGACTGGGCTATAGGTATGTCCGGAACCCGAGGTTCTCCAAAAGTCTTGTTGATATATCAGGACGAGTTTGGCAGCTGCGCTGGGGGGTTCGCTTGTGCTGGAGGATTTGATCGTCTTCAAAAGGTGCTTTCGAAAATGAATTATACTGTGGGATCCGTTTGTTGGCAATGATGCTTGTGGGAGGGAGAAGAAGAAAGGGAAGAAGGGAAAAACAGAATGGTCCAATTTATATGCTTTTTTGAGACAGTCATGCATGCATCAAGAGTTTTGACTCTCATACGGAGATAGGGGCTCTGACTGGGACGATGGCAGAGTCATGGGGGCGTGATGAGGACATCTCCCCTTGACTCCAACTTGCCTCATCACTATGTGAGCCATCATCTTCGTAATACTCGTATCGTAACTTCTCCAACTCACGACTAATACTGGATACTGATAGTTTACTCAGCCTTCCCTGAACCTAGCTGGCGTGCCAGTCACGGAGTTTAATCTAGGCATACTGCATCAGTGAGCCGTTGTTCGGAGTTACCAATCGTCACTCGCACATCTTTTCCGCCAACCAAGTATTATGAGTCCAACAATATTCATGCCGACGACGCCGCACCGATGCAAGAGGGTGTATTCGAATCTTCTTTCTTTCTGCACCGCTATGTCATCAGTTACCAGGCTTCTGAATCTCTAGCCTATCCACGCACTAGAGGCTCTCTCTCTCCCTCCTCTACCTTGCTAATCCTCGTAGCCGTACGACGCCACGAAATGCACAGCAGCAACCCCTGAGCAACCGCAAAAATTACATTATCAACAACAACCCAGCCAATCTCGTCATACCACGACCTTTTCCCCGTCGAATCATTTGGGACCTTGACCCTCATCGTCCACGAAACAGCCACGATTGCAAAAACCACAGCCTGGGCAGCCAGACCAATCCGACTCAATGCTCGGGCCTCTGGCCTTAAAAGCATCTGCCGCGCTTGAAGAAACAGTGCCACGATTAACAACACCGGAATACCCTTGTTTATGATGACTAAGTGCAGGTAGTAGAACATTCCTTCGATCATGTTGCGGCAGAATTCGGGTCCCCAATCACCGCAGCTATCGTCCGTGGGCGGTGCGAGGTAGTCGTAGAAGATCGGGACGATGGATACGAGCGAGAAGACGGCATACGCGACTACGATGAACGGCTTTGAGCCGGAGCGGCAGTCGGAGGGGAAATATAAGTACACGATGAATCTAGACATCGAGGATGAGTCTCTCGGTTCTATCTGGGTGATGGTCTTAATGGGTCTGGAGATCGTCTTACAGCATCAGCCAAAGAATCCACACCAGGCCCAACTGCGCAAGATTGATCCAGTCGCCTGCAGTAGCTGGATCGTGGACGAAGAAGTCACAGCGCTTGTGAGTGTTCATGTTGAGGAAGAAGGCGATGGTGAATTGCTCCGTGGCGCTGATGAGGTTGAAGAACACGTAGTAGGCTGAGATACCGGAGCTGTCCTTTCGCGAGAAGATGCGATAGAGTTGGGGCAGGAATGGAAAGAGGGTTAGGATGAGCAAGACGCTACGCCATGTTAGCAGAGAGTAGATGATGGGGGATGGGACGGACACGAGGAGCCAATTAGGGACTTCGGGAAGAGCCATTTTGGAGTGGATGAGAATGCGCGATTGACGTTATCTGGAATTACGGCTGGGAAAAAGATAAATTCATGGAGGTGATATCAGGAGGAAATGGCAACTAATAGATATGAAGAAGCACAAAGCGTCACCGAGGTGGGATGCTTGAAGCTGAGAGTAAGAGATATGGTGACATGCGTGCAGGGCATTAGGTTACAGCCTCAGCTGATGTGCGTGCCACTCAAGCACGTCTACGGCCCCCAACCCAACCCAACCCCGCCGCCTACGCCTCCTTCCTCTGCCCCTCCTTCTCGCGCGACAAATGCCACTCCACCCTCCTTCTCAATCCTTCCTCTATCCCCAGCCTTGGTACGTATCCTAATCTCTCCCTCGCCTTAGTAATGTCGAAAGTGCGGACCTGCGCCGTATACTTCAACATTCTCCTCGTCACCTCGGGCATACCTCCCAACGTCGCAAACCAATAAATCCACTCCCAGATCGCCATGAAGAAGCACACAAGTCCCATTGAGATCTTCCAGACGTCCTTCTCGTCAATTGGGTAGCCCGCACAAGTGGAGACGAAGCGGGCTACGTCCCAGAAGAGCCGCGGATCCCCGTTGCTCATATTGAAGGCTTCTCCATCTACACGCTTGTCAGCGGATATGGGGTCTGGAGATTGAGCAGCTCGTAGCAAAGCCTAGAGATGAGTTAGCTGAGTATAGGCCGCAGCAATGGAGAAAGTCCTGGATTGAAAACGTACCCGCGCTGCAAGAATATGTCCTTCTGCTGCATTTCCGGCGTATATAAAGTCATACAAGTTTCTCCCAGCACCGACTTGAAACTTGATTTTCCCCGATCTTCCTAATTGCATGAAATGCCTTGTAAGCACCATATCTGCCTCGCCGAAAAGCGTCGTTAGGCGAATTGCAGTGGTTAGGAGTCCCTTTTGTTGATTCGCGCTAAGGACGATGCCCTCGCCGATTGCCTTTGTCTTCGCGTAGACGCTTCCATTGACGGGGCTATCAAGAACAGGCCAGTCTTCTGTCGCGAAATGAATGTCGTGGTAGCCGTCCTGGACGACTTCAGAGCTGGAGGAATAGACTAGGATACGGATGCCGCGCTCTTGGGCGCAAGAGATGATGTTTTGGACGCCGGTGACATTGCACTGCCAAAAGATTTCTGCTCCTGGGGTCATTGCGTCTGGAGAGGCTGTGTTAATGACTATGTCGGGCTTTGCAATCTCAAATGCAGAGGAAACATCTGTTTTGGAAGCCAAGTCGCCGGCAACGTATCCAACACCCGGACAGCGGTTGCTTTTGGTGGAGATATCGAAGACGGTGATTTTGTCTTGGGGTGTACCGTGCCCCAGAAGGTATTTGACGATATGGTAGCCGAGAAGACCGCAGCCGCCGATGACAAGGACGGCTCCGAGATCCTGAGAGGAGGGGCCTCGACTGTCCATTGCCTGTGGGTAGACTGTTGGTACGGAAAAGGGGTTAGAATAAGCGATGTACGAGTACAATACAGTGGGAGTCTTTCAACCCCTTTTATATTATTCGTTGCTGACCGAGCGCGCTTAATCGTAACCCGTACGAGAGTGTAAACCGCAAACCCGTGCACTGACCACCAACATTCCCCCTAGCTCAAGACGCGCCACCAGATCGTATCGTGTAAATGCGCTTATTTCGAGGCATTTATTTCGTCAAGGTGTAAGTCAAATGTATCTACTAGAGCGTCATCTGAGCGGTGTCTGTTTGAAACACCAGATTTCGTCCAGCCACTCCCGTCATCGTTCGAAGTGTCTTGTGATCTCACGCGGAGACCAGAGCCTATCGAAGGAAGCGTAGTCCTCCACGCTTTCCAAAAAGGAGGCAGAAAAGTTGCGCAGGCACAAGCCAATCCGATGTTCGTCTCGAGTAATCTGCGAAGATTAGAACCTTTGTTTTCATTGCGGCCGAAGGGTTCCATACTTGAAGAGCGCTACCCAAAAGGCATACCAAAGCTGGTCCGTGGTATGAAAGTGGATAGAAACGAAGGTTAAGTTGGCTACAGCGAAAACCAATGCACTGTCGAAGGGTGTTAGCTCTGACTATTCTGACGGCCAAAGTGGCAGGTCTTACGCAAGTCCCATCGCGAATACCACTATGAGTTGCACTTTCTTATTGCGTTTTACTTGTACTAGTCGAATCCGAGAAATGGCAATCGAGTAAATGAAGATATCCGTAAGTACGCCCACCGCTGTGAAGGTAGTGATCATAATGCTGTTAGGCCGTTGCTTGCAATACGAGTCTGTGAGAGCCCCAAGCGCTGTGGAACACCTGACAATCCGGATAATCGCTACCCCAAATTCTGGAAGCGCAATGAGCAGGGAGATGCCGTAGCCAAGGTATATGAGTCTTTTTGAGGTCTTGTAGATAGCGAAGAGTCGGTGGTAGAGGGCGAGGATAGATATCCGCACAAACAGCATATTGAGTGCGATGATGAGGTTGGACACAAGCATGATCTATACTAGTTAGCTGATCGTGCTGGGCTGGATCGTAACTGTCTGCGAATACCAAGAGCCCGAAATGTGTGAGCGATACAGCGCGCACATCCCACATGTGCTTCCCTAAGCCGTAATCGAGTTCTAGTCATCATTAGCGTGATTGCTGTTCAGAATGAGACGGTATCTCTCCGATAACGCACCTTTCAATATGATGTAGGTGTGCGTGATAGCCAGAAGCTAGGAATCATTAAGTTTGGCTAGAATTCAAACATCTGTAATGAGACATTCAATGCTCACCAACGCCACTATGCAAGCTGCTATAACATGTAAGACTAAGCCGAAAGCATGAATGGAATGCCTTACCGTCGTCCCATGACACGCGTTGTTTTGTTATCCAGCCCTTAACATACATCCGCACGCCTACCGCAAGAAAAGCAAGGGTGACGGTGAGAAGAGCGAGTACCCATAAAGCTTTCGCATCGTGGGCAGGCGCATCGAAATCGGACTTCTGCCCCGGCGGTGGTGGCGCGATTGGGAGGTCAAAGGGAGCATGATCCATATTGAAAAGATGCCCTGAGTACTCGCCAGCCTGCGTATCCAAGAACTGGACCGACACATGCGAGTCGCTACGGGAGGAAGCCGCGCGGAACCAGCCTTAAAAGGGTCGGCGACCCACTAGATCCCATGCAGCTACGTGCCCTGGCGCAGGATGTTAGTCGTAGGTTTCGTGGTATCAACCCATCATCAAGTCGGACATTTTGGAGCCCGAAACCTGGCGTTACGCGCAGACTGCGGCACAGTCGGTGATGCATATAAGCGCTCTTACTATGTTGGTCGTATTGGATGTGGAGGGCTGTTGGAGTCAGACGTCGATCCGATAGACATCTGCTCGACCGAGTCTAATAGGAGCGGTGTTCCATCCTGTTGTCAGAGAGCGGCTGCATTTGTTGTTCTCCTTGTGACGATGTCGAGCTGGATGTGGGTTTGAATGCCTGCACGTGACAAACCTTCCCCCGCCTACTACCTAGGTAGCCTTGCTCCTACCTAATTGTTGCACACCCACGTAACTTCTCCTCCATCACCTACATCCATCATTTCTGGTACACCCATAAAATGTCTCCTCCCCATAGCCAAGTCCACATTTCAACTACGCCACATGGATTTAGCCGGCCGGGACCCGCAGACCCGATATGAAGAGACACCAAGCTCGCGGTATCGCTCAACGGACTATGGTTTGGGGGCCACTGCCTCGACCCCAGTTCAATCACGATGCTGATGCAGCTCTGGGGCGGAGAATTGTGAGTTGGAGGTTAGCAGGGCATGGAACCGCTCAGAAGCACTTCCATTCGGTCCTTTCGGCGATCGCCGCATGCTAACGCATGATTTAGGTGCGGGCTTATGGCGCGGTGCGCTGGGGTACATGCTGCCTCTGTGCCGCATGCGCATGGGGCGGCGTTCTCCAGCTTCCTTTTCCATCTTCATGTAATCATCCTTGACCAGCAGCATCTTCGGCGCTTACATGGGCATTATAGGTCCTATGACCGGAGAGAGTATCGCCGTCATCATCTCAAATCCCCAAAGTAATTGACGCAACGTATCGGGATCGCTACTGTAGCGCACTCGTCATTAGAAGCGGGTGTCCGATATCATATCTCTTGTCCAAATTGTTAATCATGAATGACTGTGTCAGCGCGCTGCGTCGACAGGTGGATTTACTATACCTTGATTTGGACTCAGAGGCGACGGAATAGTGAAGTAGCACTCATAGAATGCTTCGACAAAAACTCTCATCCTCACGCCTTACCTACGCCCCATTCCCCTTCTTCTTTCCCTCCACCCGAACGGGCCACTTCTCCACCGCCTCATATATCAATAGCACGCTCGCGATCAAGAACGCGGACGCAGCCCACACGAGCGCCAACTCGCTCTGATACTCACACCAGTGTGCATTGCAATACCCCAGTGCAGCTGCCCACGTCCAGCCCACGCTTCCGATCATGTTCCACACGCCGACCCACCAGCCCACCACGTCAGGCGCCGGCTTATACCGTCTCTCCTGCACTTCGAGAATGTACAGCAGCGAAGGAACTACGAAGCAGACGCCGCCCACGAGGAAGGTGAGCCAGTAGATGCCCCACAGGACACCTTGTGGCAGGTTGCCGTATATGCCTGGTAAAGAGAGCAGGCCTGTAACCCAGAAGATACTAGCACCGATGAACAAGATGAAGTTGGCCACGAAACCGATTTCACGTAGGTAGTGTGTCTGGAGCTCGGACCATGTAGGCCACCATTTCCAGTCTTGGGAAGGCACAGGTTGGACTGCTGCTCGGTGACCCTTCGTCTTTAGAGAGGTGTAGTTCGCGCGTTCGTGGTTGTGGATGTGCGTGCAGTTTCTGCGATCAGGTCGGAAGCCAGTGCCATGTGTCCGCTGTGTGCCTTTCCCCTGATCATCGCCAGGGAGTTTGTCCCTAGAATCTTCCCATGCCTGCTCGAGCGCCCAGCCAAAACAACCGGTCTGGTTCGCATTGACGGCCTCGACGACGAGCAAAATACCGCCCACTTCAAACAATGTGGCCCCGATGAACGACATGATTCCGCCGATTACTTCCTCGTTGTATGGATAGATTCTCGACGGGTGGGCTACGGGTAGCCAATACACGACGCCTGAGGCAACGAAAATGGCAGAGCCTACGGTAAAGAGAACTCCAATCCACCAAGAGACATCCCACCAGGCGAACACGGTGCACATGCGAACGAGGGCCAGGAGGAATTGTGTCGACCGGTCGCGGCGGGAAGGGGCTTGATCGCGGGGGAGGACGAGGACGTGACGACCTACGGGCTCTTCTTAGCATAACCAGGCTGCTAGTGGAGAGTCAAAAGGGGAGTGACAGTATGAATTGAGTTGAATTAAATATGTAATGAGAAAGTTCCTATCGAAACACGTACCTTTTCGATTGTCGCGGCTCCTCCATTCCCATTGCGCCCCGCTCGAGAGCCCTTCTATCTGCCTAACATCGTATCGCTTCCAGTGGGGATTCAGGCAAGGCAGCGGTCGCCGTTCACCCCTCGAAATGAGCTGTAGCTCGGTGTTGGCTGGGAAAGACTGGTGCTGCTGGGAGGGGCCCGATGGGGACGTGTGCGCGCGATCAGCCATTACCTGGCTCTGCGGTGAACAGAAGCTGACGATGAAGGGGCTGGAAATCTGTTGAGACCATGACTAATCCTGTGCGTAAGGGCGTCGTGCTTCAAATGCTCTTTCCCGGCTCGAACGGCATACGGTTCGCTGGGGGTTGGTGGAAGTTCTGGGTAGTAAGCACGCTAAGACGTCACCCGAATGCAGGTACGACACTCCGCTACAGTAGGCTCTTAAGACCAAGCCCGCAGGCGATGCCAACCTCAGTCACATTGTTATAGCTAAGCTCCTACCTTACCCTCCACTATACTGTCTTTCTCTACGCTCTCACGCCCCTCGCACATGGTTCCATTACTACGAAACAACACAGCAACCATCGGACGCGCTTCCACCCTTCTTCCCTTCTCCGCCTCCAACCCCCTGGGACGTCCTCGTCTGAGTCACCCCGCTTGCGGAGACCGTCATCTTTCCTGCCTGTGCCATCATCGGCCTCTTACCTCCGGGCGGGACCGTAGGACCTCGGGGCCGGCGATCCGGTGCTGGGTAAAGTGAATAAATCGGCCGTTTGGTTTGCATTCTGGTCCAAGTTTCTAAGAAGTGTTTAGATGAGTAGGGGCGTTCCCACTGAGGCTTTTAAAGGTGTTCAACGACAAAAGGAGGGTGTTTCAAGTCTGTCTGATGCGGCTCTTTGTCCTAGGTGCTGAAGGAAGGAGAACAAAGGGATTGTCTCTTTCAACAACCTCACATTCCCTCCGCTCAACTCTCCTTTCCAGAGACCAAAGCTACGTATCCAAGCTGATCACCGCGTCCTTGGGCGTACAATATCACAGAGTTTCCACCCCTAAACTCCTTCTTCCGATACGCCTTGTCTCTACTCCGCACCTGACTCTCAAAGCACCCTCCAGCATAACCTCTGTCCTCCTGTGTCGGTGGATCAAGCCCTGTCTCCCCCGGTCATTGCCGAGCCAGCTGCTCGACGGCCTCTTTCAGGTTTTGTTCTCCCCCTTCATCTGCTTCTTTTCTTGTTTTGTGTAGTATCGCATGTTCTAGTCTCAGCAGGTCGTACGAGTTCTCGGTGGTGGTATTTTTGATTCGACTTTGGGTACGAGTCTGAGGCCGGTATGTGAAGAAAGAAATATAGTAGACCATTTGCGCAGATAAAGAATGCGGGGTATCTAGGGCCAGTCCTTGGTTTGTCGTGTTCTGGTGTCGAGACTCCGCACGGTGCCGGACTTCAAGGTCAGTGCTGGTGACACAGTAGAGGCCATGACTCAAAAGGTGAAGACTGCAAACAGATGTCCATCGCATCACCACTCTTCAATAAACCAAGCACTAACTGACAGGAAAACCAACTCCGAACGCCTTCAGACATTCCGTATGAAATAGAAGATCCCGCCCCACGTCAATACTCACAGAATCACACACATGCCACATCCCTTCGACTCGCTGTCCTCCCGCCCAGTCTCTGCCAGCGTCGGGTCCGGCTTCACGGGCTTAAGCGACTCGATCAACGCATTCGCAGGCGCAGCCTGCTCCTCTGGAGGCTGCTGCTGCTGTTGCTGCGGTCCACACATGTCCTCGTTTCCACAGTTCCTGTCGTACTCCTTCGCTATCATTCTCCAATCGAATTCGTGCATTTCGTTAATCGCCAGCACATTGTCATACGGCATTGTTTTGAAATCCAATGGATCGCTTCGTTTGGTGCTAGCGATATTCGGTGGCGGATGATGCTTTGTTGAGTATACAATTCGCTTCAACGTGGAGCTAAGGTGGATAAGCTCGGTCGTAGCGTTGCTGATTCTGACGTTTAGTGATGTTCGCGGCGTAGGCTGTTTGCACTGACCTAGAGCGCGGTACTGAGATTTAGAAAAGTCTTTCGGAAGTGTGGGCTCGTTCGTGTTGCGGTAGGGGGTTGTGGAATGTATGAGGGACTCAGTGGAACTGCGCTGTAGGATTATTTAAATGGTGAGTGAGTCGAAGGATACCATACGACAGCTCTAGAGTCATATGGCCACGCAGTACTCACACCGGACCTTCCCCTTCGAACTAGTCAAGCAATTCTAGCAACAACGCCGCCCTCTACCCGCATCAAAGAATCACACAACACCCGCACCGCATCTCCTCCGCCTTCTTCGCACTCCCAGTTCCAGTTCCCTGCATCACCCTCTCCGCCTCCCTCGCCTGTGCAGCCTGCTGCTCAGCCAGCAACCTCCTCCTCACCTCCTCTTGCCTCAGCATCTCCGCCCGTTCCGCCTCCGCCTTCCTCTGCTCCACCTCTCGTCTAGTCTCCTCATCGAACAGAGGTTCAAATATCCTGTCCCAGTTATCGAATTGCGCCTGTGTCATCTTAAAGGGCCCCTGGAAATCGCCCATTGTGTATGTGCTTTGAGCTGGGTATCAAGAATGGCCTAGGGATAGTATGGGGTTACAGGGGCTCGTCGAGGGTTGTGTGTATGAAAAAATTGCCGTGGACGGTGGCTTTGGAAGGCAGGAGACGCTTTCAAGTTAAACCGCCTAGAGGGCCTAGTCGAGGTGGACGTTAAGGAATAGGAACTCTAGGGTATGCTATACATAGTAGGAAGAGGACACAGGAGGCGTGGAGGCTTGCTTTGTAGCCCGACTTGACTCGTTTGGTTGATTCACACCAAAACGTCCATGGTAAGTATGTGATCTTCCCCCATGGTATTCGCTTCCATCTTCGTAAGATCCCTCTTCACGGTAGCAGTTACATAACCACGCAACAGCAACAACATCCCTCCTCGTCCCCATCCCCCTCAAACGTCATATCCGGATACACCTCATAAATCTGCTCTCTCAGCTCCTCGACTTCCGTCATTCTCTTCTTTCCGGACGTGCCTTGCCTTGCTTGTAGTAACCGCAAACTCTTAGCGGATATTCTCTCCCTTATGTCATCGTCGCGAGCACGAACGTCCGTCCTGCTTCTTCGCTGCAATTCCAGATCTTCAGACGAGCCCCACGGTGGCTGCCGCGGACCGTAAGGCTTGAGACGCGTGGTGTCGTATAAGGCACGTGGTGAGAGGGATGGGGAAGAACGTGGGGTTGGAGGACACGAAGTGGGTTCTGCGAAGCGGACATGAGGAGAGCGTGGCTCGGGGGTCCTGAGTGTAGGCTCTTCCGACGCGGCTCGTTGGTGCTCGGTATTTGTTAACGCTCGTTCGCCGAAGCAATATCTCATACTTTGCTCTTTCGGTTGCGTCTTTCTGGTCGCCCATTGCTTCTCCTTTGCTTCATCGAGGGTATTTCGATATGTGTAAAGCTCCGCCGAAGAAGGGAGCTGCGCGTGATCGTCGAAGGTGTCGCTTCTTCGCGGAACGTTGGTATACTCTTGGACGCAACTATTTCGCGGTGTCGCAGAGAGGGGGTCCAGTAAGTCGTTGTGCCTAAAGTTTTGCTGTTGAAGTGCACTTAGACCGCAATCTTTCGGCCTCGAGCGGGTTTGGACACTCGAGTCCGTCGGTATTGGTTCTGAAGGCCATCCTTCGCTTTCGACTGCAATGATCTCGTAGTCATCCCACGTTTGCTCTGCTCTTCGTTCTCGATTCTGATCATACCACTGCTCTTCCACGACAGCCACGTCCGACTCTTGAAGGATATGCTTCGGTGCCCTATTTTCTACTGGAAGTGAAGGAAGAGGATGCGCCGACATATCTACAGCCTCGGTTCGTCCTAGTAGCGGTTTCCGCAGGATTCCAAGGCGGCGGACGTCAGGAGGGTCGACGTGTTGAGCCCGCCGTGTTGTCTCGTCGTACTCCTGCTTGCTGAATGTTTGTGCTGAATATCTTGGTGTAGCGGCTGGTGGCACATTGAGATATTCCACTCGCGGTATCTGCTCGTGGTACACTCTTGCTTTATTGGACGGAGGTTGGCTAATGTCGACTGATATCGCTCTTTGGTACGCTGGTAACAGGCCGCTGTCCCTCCTATACACGGATTCTCGGGCTAGGAACGACAGGGTGTCGCCTTTCGTTTGCGAATCGAGTCGGTAGTATGATACTGGAGTCGGTGCTCGTGACGACGGCGCAGTCTCAACGGTCGCAAAGAGGCCAGTATTTGAGGGTTGCATAGCGACAGTCTGTGTATTGAAATGAAGCTCATAATTTGTTTGAGCCGGGGAAGGCGCTCGAAGAAATTCCGTGAACGTGTTTCGGACGCCAGAAGGCGAGGATGGCTGTAATGTTGCAGCGACCAGCGCATTAATATCGAAAAAGTGGCCCTGTGCAGGATGGGTGAAGTCTTCGAAAGGTAGTGGCGCTCGACACGCGCCAACTATCACCAGAGTGAAACTGCTGAAACCCCACCTTGTTTAGCTACGGAAAAGGTAAACGTAGGAGTAAAGATCGCAAGCCGAATAGATGAAATGATGCTGGATTTCCGATTATGCTCCCCAAATGCACTCAAGAGTCGTCTCTCGTAAATACCACAGTCCACCACATACCACTCTTTAGAGCGACACACCAAACGCCTAAGACAGAAATAAAACCGGGACTCAAGATACACGCTTCTTGAATCCCGTAATCCCGACTCCTTCCGCCTGTTAGGGTTCCGCCGCTATCGCTTCCCAGCCATCAGCTCAAGCAGGCCCTTTGCAGCATTTCCTTTTACCACAGAGCTCGTCAAATCTCCCTGCTGGAATCTCTTCTCCTGCAGTCTCAGCAGTCTCTCCTCGACTGTTTCTTCCCGGTCCTCCTCTTCCTCTTCCTCGAGCACCTCATCTGTCCTCACACGCTTCGGTACCGGAGTCCTGTAGCTAGATTTTTGCCTAACGGGCGAATTCAGTTGCTCGGGAGACACAACTTGCGGAGGGGATGACGGCATATAGTAGTCTTGTATCAGGCGCGACGAGACAGCGGTCGGCAGAAGCACAGGCGCGGGCGTCAACTTGCCTATCGGCCGGAAGGGGTCTAGATTCGCTTCGATGAAGACGGGCTGAGGATCGCGGCGCGCTGGGGAGAGGGCTATGCTCGGGACTGTATGCTCGGTTGTTGATTCGGCAGAGGACGTGATGGCGGTCGAGGCGGACACGTCCGTCGCGGTTGACGAGGACAAGGCTTCGTAATTCGCAATGATTTCGGAACCGCTCGTGGCTATCTGCTTGGTTTTGACTTTGTACATGCCAAAGCCCAGCCTTGTTCGTAGTAAATCCACTCTTGACTTCTTCTCTTCCACGGCCGGTGGCTGTGGTTGGTCGCTGTTCTGGCTCTCGCAGGCGCCGTAGTTGACGAACATGGAAAACGACTCTTTGCTCGCTTGCGTATCTTGCGAGTTCGCAACCTCTAGCAGCCCGTCCGGCTCTGGCGTAGGCGTGTTACGTTCGGTGGGCGAGCCTGGCACGGGCAGGTCGACGGCCGTGTCCTCCTGGCCTGTGTTAGTGACGTGATTTGCGCGTCGTGCTTGAGATGGAAGCTACCGTGTGTCTCTGGACCGCGGCAGTAGTCAAGCCTGCTGCTGCTCCTAACGCGCCCTCGTGGCGTGCCCCAAACATGGCCTTCGTCTTCTCGATGTTTTCCGCGCCGTCGACCTCGTAGATGCTCCGTTTCCTGCCGTGCGGATACGTCCCCGCACTCGTGATATTCTCCTTCTCCACGAACAGCTGCGGCGAGAGCGTGGTGATGTGCTTCAGCGGGCTGTGGGCTCTCATAGCTTCGGATGGCTCGAACGCCGCTGTGTGTTTCGACGGCGTATTCAACGCCCTTGGAGCGACTTCTCCAAGCACGCGTCGGGGTGTAGTCTTCGCTGGACTGTGCGAAGGCGTCATGTTTGCTCTGCGGGGTGTGGTGGCGCTCATTCCTGCTGGGGTAGCTGCACTTCAGAGACACGCGTTGGGACGGGACGAATAGGATTGAAAGCAAATTGCGGGACGGCAGGTTGCTCGGGAGCGGTAAGAATGGAGAGGAAGAATGCTCGGGGCCTCTGCTCTCTAATCGACGCGAGAGCAGGCAATTGAGCAGCGTGATGTTGGAGTGTTTATGTTTAGGTTTGGATGTCGCGTTTGGTCTGGGGTTGCGGAAGGAGCCATGATGCTCGGGCCACGGCCCCTCCTGATTGGTCCAACGGAGATGGGGTCTCCTGATGGCCCGCACCACTTTCCCAACCCTGCGTCCTCCATCCCGATCTGATTTTCTCCATCTTCCTAGGTGCAATTTCTTTGTTGGCTTTCTCATCCATTTACGAGCTGTATGTACAGGCCAAAAGAGGCCTCGAGGCTGTATCACGGGGCAGTCACACCGCAGCGAACACCCCCCCTCACAAAACTCCTGGAGGCTGGAAAACCACCGAGATACTTGAAAGCTTCACGAAGTCACTAAAGACGCGGTGCACAGTAACGTGTCCTGTTCAAGGCTAGACGAACACGAACATCTAGCTACTGCACAGGACTTCCATCACACGTCTTCCCAGCGATGACGATGCTATCTTGACTGCACCCATCCGACTGTCATGCAATATCCCCTTTACCAGCGCCCCCGGGAGTCCTTGTTTACTCCGCTCAATAATGCTCGCACTACACCACACATATCAGCATCTACTCCACTCCACTGCACCCAAAGCAGCAAGCAAAACCCAAAAACTCACCTCATCATCCATATGCTTGTAGCACTCCGTCTGG
Organism: Trematosphaeria pertusa; assembly: GCF_010094035.1. Classification (NCBI taxonomy): domain Eukaryota; kingdom Fungi; phylum Ascomycota; class Dothideomycetes; order Pleosporales; family Trematosphaeriaceae; genus Trematosphaeria; species Trematosphaeria pertusa. The sequence continues at coordinate 1,200,788 of NW_022987218.1, read as the reverse complement.
TAGCACAACTCGGCATGGTTCTCGCAAATGTACTTGCAGTTCCAGCAGCGGCTGCGCTCGTCCTCGTTCCGGTCGTGCACGATCTGCGACCTGTCGCAGTGCGGGTTCGGGTCGTCCTTGCACGGGTCCGACTCGCCGCGCACGGGGAGCGAGGCGCGGGCTTGGATTGCAGTGGCCTTGAGGGTCACGGTGGGGCTGGCAGGATTAGATGATGTGGTTATTTTGCTAGAGGGCGGAGGAAGGGGGGTTGTAGGGTGGGAGAGTGATGGGATGAGATCGGACGGGTTCGTGTGCGTGTGCGTGAGAGGGGAAGGACGTACAGTGTGATGGTGGTTGTCCGGGTGTGGCCCGGACGGGCGAGCATAGCGGCGACGAGAGCAGTGAGGATGGTGATGGTCTTCATGGTGGGTGATGTGGAGTTGAAGTTGGAGTTGGAGGTTATGGGATGCTAACGTGGAAGTGGAATTGGGAGGTATGTTGGGAAAGAAGACGGTGCGGCGAGGGCTGGGCTTTTATTTTCTTCAGGTGTGCGTGCGAACTCAGACTTCGGGGCGTTAAAGGGTGATGTGAAGTCGTTCCATGGCTTTCGGATACTGGCTACGTACTCTTCGAGCCTTGGGTGAGCGAATACAGCATAGCGGCTAAGGCACTGCTGTTTGATCTCGCGGGCGACAAGGGACACTGAACCTACTCATCACAGTGTCAAGCTTGTGGAAAGGATTGACTTGTTGAGAATCGTGACCAGATTCGGATGGGGCCGGAGAACTTTGGTGGAGTGAGCCACGGATGCGCGCTCGCCCAACGCCGTTCATAGGGAAGAAGTGCGCATTCTATATATTGAACGGGTGGAGTAGTAAGTTACGGCGACCTATGTGCTTGAGTCCCCGTATGTGCTCGCATCCTCACTATGACGAGGCCTAGCTATTTTCGAATTGCTGTCTGAGGCAAGTGCTGCCTGCCGGGAGGTGACACTTTACTCTCCACTAAAGAAGCTCGCCGTGCGCCTCTCATTCGCCTTCCTCAACTTCAACACCGTCTCCAGATGCCCCATGCCCAGGCACTCGTCATACTTGCTCGCCAGCAACTGTGCCGTCTTAAGCACATTCTTGATCTGGCGTCCATTCAGCGGCACCTTAGACAGCTTCTCCAGTTCCGCGTCCGCAAAGTGCCCGACATTCGAATGCTTCGTCTGGGATGATCGCTCCAAGAAGGTTGCCCAGACATGGCGACGCGATGTCTTGTCGAGCTCGGCGTAGTTGAGGGTCAAATGAATGCGTGATTCGAATGCTGCGTCCATGTTCTCGAGGCGGTTTGTGGTCAGGAACATAATACCCTCGAAATATTCAAGCAAGCGGAGGAAGATCGCGACGAGCTTGTTGCGGTCGAGGTCGGCGGTACTGCGCGCTTCCATAAAGACGTCTGCTTCGTCAAGCAAGAGCACTACGCAGATATTAGCTACTCCATTGAAGGAGCAAACAGGAGGGAAACCTCTTACCGGCACCCCACTTCGTGCACATTTCCAGGATATCGTGAAGGGACTTCTCCAGTGGCGCAGGTTTGGAACCCAGATCAGCAGCACCAATGCTGTACAAAGGCGCCTTCATAGTCTCTGCCACACTCTCAGCAGTGAGCGTCTTACCCACGCCAGGCGGACCCGAGAGCAACATGATGATGCCTTTCCCTTTACCTTGGATGAAGTCATCGAAATGCTCGCGGTTCTTGATTTGCGATTCGGCGAAGGACAAGATGAGGTCTTTTTGCTCTTGAGGAGCCACGAGGGACTTGAATGCGTCCCCATTCCACTCGATGTCCTTCACGTTGTCGATAAAGAAACTGAACCACTTCTTGTCTCGAAGCGAGTATCCCCTGACTTTTGCATCTGCCATCAGATGCTGCTCCGTTGTGAGGGCAAATTTCGACTCTGGAATGACAGCGGGCCTCTTGCCGACTTCGGCGGGCGCCCTCTTCTGCGTCGCATTCTCATCGACCATAACGCAGTCCTCGTCCGTCTCTTCGCCGTTGCCGGAGCTTGCAGTCTCTTGGGTGACTTCGGGAGTCTCGAAATACTCAATTGAGGCTCTTTGATTGTAGCGAGCGTACGCGTGCGCATCAATGACAATGCGGCTCTTGACGCTGAACTTCTGTTCGCCACGATGCGCTTTTCCGAAAGCGATCCCGTCGTAGGCAACGAAATGATTTCCTTTGTACAATTCGAATTGTCGACCGCGCTCCGCCAGCCTCTCCATCAGCTCCTCCACATTCTCATGGAAACACAGCGGGTAGGCCTCGAACTTGGTGATCTTCTTCGTCCCTGGGAAGTCGTTGATATTGAGCGTTTCCAGGCCATACCCGAACTGTGTGCCATCGTAGTCAACGTATTGGCACTCTAACTGGAAGACTTTCCTAGAGCCGACGCTTGCGAGCTTCGACGATTTGAGCTTGTAAATGCGGTCTTGCTCGGCTGCCTTGTAGTAAATGAGGCAGCCCGGTTCGAATAGCGTCCAGATGTGCTTGAACTGCATGACCCCATGGGTGATGAGATCCTTCTTTTGTCGAAGCAAAGAACCCAGCTCGCGCTCCAGAGTAACGTAGAGCAAATCCAAATAGCTTCTCAGAGCCTGTTTGTATCCTCTCCCTTCGAATGGGCCGTCCTCTGCCAATTGCGTAACGAGTTCTTCGCGCTCCACGCGCAGCGCGTCCCACCTGTGCACAAAACATTCAAATGGGGCTTTGAACTCGAGACGCTCCAGCTCCGTCGTGATGCTCGGATAACCCTCCAGAACACGTGCTAGGATCCCCTTCAGCAGCGGACTCTGCACAACAACTGAATGTAGGTCCAGCGTCTTGCTCGGGTCTTTCGAGATTCTGTACCGCGCAACAAGAGCATGCTGTGCCGACTCGGCATCTTCGACTGGAGCGCCCGCTTGGACCGGATACTTCGTGGTCCACTTGTTGGGGAGGAAGGGGTCTTCGTAAACGGAGTGAATTGAGAAAAGGGTGCCTGGCGCAGCAGGTCGCTCCATCGGCGTGATGCCAATAGGCTCAGATGTACTTGGAACGGAAGCCTTGATTTCGCGATAGAGTCTTTCTCTACCACTGGTTGAAGCAGGAATAGAAGAAGGATTTCAAGGCGATTAAATGGGAGGAAGTATTTGGGGCGTCATACTCCTCATGCCAGCGGATGATGACTGACACATCGTGTAGCGCCCATTGTTGCCTAGTTGAGTCATGAAAGACAGGACGCCTAAAGGACTAAGATTCGGAAGCTGGGATCGCCAGCGGGGTAAAGGAGCGTCTGTTCACCGGACTCCTACAATGTCGTCTCCGCTACGCCAATGCGGCTCAGGCTCGCGGCGTAAGGCTAGGAGCGGAGATGCACCGTGCCATAGAATTACATTTCTGAGCGAGATTTGAGTCTGCTCTGCTCCTGTGAATCAAACAATAAACCACAAAAGCCTCGGCTGCCATTTCGTGTACGGAGGTAGTAAGTTCCAACTGGCAAGGTAGGTAGGCGAAGGAGTCGTTGACTCATGCTCCGCGGGGAAAGAGTCATAGCTGCCTAGGGGATGGTAATCGAGGCTTTTATAGGGCGAAGGATTGCGCATGCCCACTATTGCCGTTGTAAAGTGCCGAATGAGATGAACAGAGACAAGAAGAGGTTTGCGACTAAGGAGGACAGGAGAGCATTGGAGATCGAGCGGTCGACGTCGCGAAAGTCAGGCTAGACCCAATTAAGATAGTATGCTTCTAGGCCGCCCCTCAACAGCTATCGGTCATCTTCGCAAGTAACGTTCTCTACATCAACTAAGATCAACTTGGTGACTCTTACTTTGTAGATAATCATCATTCACGACACGGCTGTGGGCCGACGGGGGTATGCCGTACCCCAAGGACGAAAGCTTCCCTCTTAGAGACGCTGGACATCCCCAACGCACATCCCATACGCCCAAAGCACTCATCACCCCACTGCACCTCCCTACACATGCAAATACCACCAAAGATTGGCGACACTAGTCTACGCCTGCTCCCGGTCCCCCGATCGCGAGCAAAAGCAAACATGCAGCAGCTAGGCCAACCGTCAACGGCAGCAAGCGAATTCAGCTCAGCCAATTCCACGCTCCTTCTGTCATCATCGTACGATTTCTTTGCTCACAGACCTTTTTCTTGTGATACCGGGACAATTTGTGTATCCACGCCCACGCTACCTCATTCGCAATTGCTTTTAAAAGGCTTCCAGCTGCTCGGGGCCAGTCTGCTTCATGAGCCGAACCACGTGCCTGGCAGCTGAAGACAAGCATCCGACGTGGCACGCTGGAGGTGTCTGGCGAGCAGCTGACGTCGCGACCTTCCCGAACAAGCGAGCTGTCGTGACGTGAATGCAGCGCAAGATAGGAACACCCCACGGCGACACGAGATAGGATGGTTGTTGTGTTACACGGCGGCTTCGAGAGTACGATTTATCGGAGGGTAACGTAAAGGCAAGCTCGACACCTCGATTCCATCCGGCTGAGCAGCAGAAGCCTGATAAACGAAATGGTCAAGAACCGAGTAGCTGGTAATTCGTAATGATCATGTTGGCAAGCTAAGGTCCCATGATGCTGGATCTAGGAGGTTTGAGTTGAACCAGTCTAGTGATGGTTGGGACTGCCAAAGCTGCCACATCATGGCATCGTCCCAAGACGACATCTGGAATCCAACGCTAGAAGCATCATTTCCGGTGTCCACTGGTGTTGATGTCGTTGACGCTAGATCCGGCAGAGTAATTTTTGGACTGGCAAGGTGTGCTTCCTCCACGGGCAATGCACTCTGCATCAGAGGCTTGCATAGACTAAGCAGTGTCTCGCCTAGCCGGCACAGTCTTTCGACGTATTTGTTTTTGATGACAAGGGAAGAAATGCTGTCGACTACTTCCTGGAGAAGGCGGAAATCGCGTGGGTCCGACGTACCGACAACGTTGCAGAAGACGACGAAGAAAGGGCATAATGGATATGATAGGATGGTCCTTATTTGTTTTAGCTGCGAAAGCGCGATAGATTAGAGCATGGAAGCTCGCTCACCATGACAGGTATGGGCTATATTCTTCGACGAAGTGCCCCTGCTGCTTTCCGTTGTATTCCACGAGTTTGACGTGTCTAAGCGCCCTCCGGGCGCACTGAAGGCACTCCTCTCTTTCCAGTACGTCGGAGGTGACAGTGGGGCTAAGCCGATGGACTGCGGTCAAGGTGGAGAAATACTTGAACTCTAGACTCTGCCAGTGGAGTAGATAATCCGTGGTAGATTCGCCGTGGTGTAATGAGCGTGCCTGATCTCGGTCAGTTGTGGTTGATCCAGTCCATTCCAAGCTGCTTTTTCACAAACATTTTCCATGAGTACGTAGATATCTGTCATCTGCTTCCGTAGTCGCGCGACTTCCTCTCTTACCGAAACACGCAGCTCGGGAGACCTTCGTTGTGAATTATCAAGAGATAGCTCTAAAATCTTCTCGTGTATGGGCACCATTTCTAGCATAACGCGTGCGAATATCGACATCGGATTTGCCGGATCATGCTCGACCAGAGAGGAGACAGGGACCCCCAGAGGCGGCAATGAGGGAGGCCGGAGTAGTAATAAGCTCATGCATCTATCAAAATGATAACACCACGCGACGGCGGCATGAACTTCCTTGTCGTAGTCGGTCTCAGGGATGGGATCGCGGATCGTGTGGTAGCTGAGCGCAACCAGAGTGCGAGAAGCGTGAGCTGTGAGACTCCAACATGAAGTCGGATTTCCCACGATATGCATTAGAATAGCCTCAAACGCGTTAGTTGCGTCTTTCAACTGTGATTGCATATCGAGTAAGTACTTACCCCAGTTAACAAAACCTGTAACAGTAGCAATGATGGCGCAGTCAAGAAACTCACGGCATCGAGAGCTGTAAGCGCTGCGTTTAAATGGCGCAACTGTAGCTGCTTGATATGGTCTCGAACTTCGACGCTCTTAGGCGCTTGCAACTGGCTGGCGTATAAGCTCAAGGCGGCTTTGAAATGCACAACGACCTTGTACATGTTTAGAGTCAGTTCGTCGGCGGTGTGGTCCAGCAGGGCGACGGCCATCCTTTCTAATGCTGTTGGTGGGATGTGATCGAGCGTATGAAGTTGGATGTGCGGCGGCTCAAGCTCGTTTCTCTGGGCTTCTTACGTTAGCATCCAACGCAACGTGATAAGAATGAGGATGCATACTAGCTAGAATGATGTGCACTAATTCGCCTGGGGCAAGGTCGGTTGAGACCTTCGTCGAGACCCTGTTGTCTGCACTTGCGACTGGAGAAACTCGGGAAAGCTGGTCAACCAAGGCATTTGCGGTTTCTAGTACAAGGCGCTGGTTTGCGGAGAGCAGATCATTGTGTGAAAGTTCTTTTCGGATAAAGTCGCGTCCTTCATAGGTGTGCGATGTCGTTGAGCCGGGTGGCGACGGCACTCCTGGCGTGGTAATGGACTCTGCACTTCGCTTCCGCTTTGGTGCTCTAGGTGAGGATTCTACATGTCTCGAAGACATTCGACGACCCGCAAGATCTTGGACGGTGGGCGCATCATGGGGTTCTCTTTGGCTTGCGAGGACTGAATCCTCAAGGCTATTCAGCCTCTGGAGAAGCGCTCGGATTTTGTCGTCCCTGCATGAACGCAATCAGTAAACCATAAGCCACCGTGGAAACCGCCTTACGTTCTGGGTTTCGGACGAGGTGTACGCTTGTGCCGCGTTCGAAGGCACTCAGCTTTCGCGGTCACGCAGTTACCACAAGGTACCTTCCGGTCACACTTCACCTGCAATCTTGCATCAGATCTAGAATGGGTAGGTGGAAGGTCGAGGATACCTTTCTCGAGTGGCACAAATCGCACTATAGTATAGTCAGTACAAAAAAAATCTTCTCTTCGCGAGGGTACACCGACCGCAGGAATTCCGCCATGTGACTGCCAATTTTCTTCAGGCATGTTTGTGATACCTGCTGTGGGCTTCGTGGCTGTAAGACCCTGGAAGACGAGAAATAAAAGCAAAATGGAGATTTAGTCTAAGCGGCGAAGTGTGAGGGCTGGCTCCCGGTCTCCACTGCTGTACGTGCGCTCTGGAACACCTAGCTAGGTAAGTCGACTGCAGGCAGTACGGTCTCCACGAGCTGTAAGGATAAGGGCGACGAGCAGGGTAGGTTGGGTCAAATTCAGCTATCCAAAGGTGAGGAGCAAAAGGAGGCTCCAAGGGCTCTCTATATACAGGGTGCCTAGTGCTAAGGCGCTAGGCGAGGTTATGTAACTCTGGCAATACTAAGCTAGACTATTACATTACTTCTTCTTATAGGGAGGGCTTGTTCTTAAGCTCTATAGTACGCTTCTAAGATTATTCTAGCTATTAACTCTATTACTAAATTACTCTTTACTCTACTTAGTAGCGTCTTTACGCAGCTTTCTTATCTTCTATCTATATAGAAATTAAATTCTTCGCTATCTTCTATAGCGTCTTCTCTCTCTTATACGTCTTAATCTAAGTATCTAGTTATAATAGAGGCTCTATAATAGTCTAGTTTAGAATTTACCTTAGGTTACGTAACCTAGCCTAGCGCCTTAGCGCTTAGCACCTCTGTATATAGAGAGCTCTTAGAGTATTCTTCTACTTCTTACCTTTAGATAGCTAAATTTAACCTAACCTACTCTACTAGCACCTTTTATTCTTACAGCTCGTAGAGACAGTGCTGCCTACAGCTAACTTACCTAGCTAGGTGTTCTAGAGGCGCTTATAGTAGTAGAGACCGCGAACCTAGCTCTTACATTATCTAAAGGTTAATACCTCTTTAGCTAGAGACGGCGGTATAATATCTAGCTAAACTAAGTAGCCTTATTAAGAAGCGTTTACTAATAGCTAATACTAAGAATTAGAGCTATAAGAGCCTAGTTGCTTACCTAGAGAATTATAGCTGCAAGAGCTCTAATTACTTATCTCTTTAGTACTATATAAGACTACTAGTAGATCTAGTTAGTAGTAGAAAGATACTAGTACTAAGCTAAAGAGAGCTATTAAGAGCTCTATATATAAGAGAACTTCTATAGAACTTCTACGTGCAGAAACTCTCCCCCCCCTCTTTATAAATTACAAAAAATTAACAATTCTCTACTCTACTAGCAGAGCTAACAATCTCTCTGCCCTACTAGTAGAACTAACAACTCGCTACTCTGCTAGTAGCTAAATACCTCCCCTCTACGCTCTATTCTTAATTAGAAAGCTAAATAAATCTAAATACTATAGAAGAACCCTCGCGCAGCTAATCTAGAGATAGAACCTTAGCCCTATAATACCTCTTTACTCTAATAGTTCTTAAATCTAGAGTAGTAAACCTACTAGTAGAATATACTAATTAATATTTCTATTATAAAAACTCTATTTAGTAACACAACGTAATAACTAATAAGAATTAGAATAACAACTTTAACTAGAAGCTTATAAGGCTCTACTAGAGCTTAGTAATACTAGAGCTATTATTAGTCTTAGGTTTGTTTACACTCTCTACCTCTACTAAAGAGCTTTAAGAGCTCTTTCTAGAAACGCTAGCTAAAATTATTAATAAATTAGTTAGCTAATTATATATATAATAAGTACATAAATAACAAATCTATATATATTACTAGATTACTACTAACGCTCTAGCTAAGAGGGATAACGTATATACGAAAAATCTAACACAGGCTACTATTCTAGCTAAAAAGAACGCTAAAATCTAGTAACTATAAGCGTAATTAACCTACTCTAGAGACTAGCCTACTATACTAGTTTAACGCGCGACGCGTTTCTCTATAACACTAATTATACGTAATTTAAGCGCGTTACTACTAGAGAATTTAATTCTAGGTTCTTACTCTTCTATATACTAGCTAGCTACACTTCTAGCGTTATAAGCGTAGAAGAGCTAATTAACGCGCTCTACTAAGTTTCTAGATCTACTCTTATTATTAGATAGTAAAAGTATTACCTTTAAGTAGTAGAGAGATAGCTTATATAATAAACTTTAAGTAAACTAGAATTAGTATACTAGAGATACACTAGAGAATACTAAGAAAACTGTTATTACCTATATCTATACGTAAACTAAGAGAGACGCGTACTAGACTCTATTAGTAATACTATAAATAATTAAGAATAGTAGCGTAGTAGTTTTCTATAGTTATATTCTTAACTAGCTAGAAAGAAGCTATAGAGACCTATATAAAAGGCTAAACGCCTACTATAATTTCTAAAAGCTTTATTACTAAAGCGCTACTAACTTTACCTACTTCTAGAATAATTTCTTCTACCTTATATAGAAGCGTTAGCTTCTAGTAGATTAATAGGTAAAGAAATTTTATAAGAAGCTACTAGAAACTATACGTACGTAGTTAGGTATATACTAATATTAATACGTTAATAACTATAATTACTATATAGACCTTACTTAAAACCTTACCTAAGAGCTTATCTCTAGAGAAGTACGCGTTACTACTAGAAAAACTAAAAAGCGTAACGTAATTATGTTAATACTATAACGCGCGCCTTTAGCTCTTCTAGGTTTTTTAGCACCTAATAAAGCTCTAGTAATCTAGAAGCTAGTTACCTATTTTTAATACTACTAACCTAGCTACCTAAGCTATAATTACTCTAGAGCTTCTACCGCGTAGAAAGCTATTAAGAACGTCGCTCTAGAGAAGCTCTTAGAGCTCTTAGAGCCTATAGAGCTATAAGCATCTAAGAATAACACGTTAGAATGTAAATCTAACAATTTAGAAAAAGCCTAGCTCTAGAAGAAGTCTTCTCTCTAGAGCTATCTACTAGAGTAATTAACCTACGTAAAAAGCTATTTAGTAGTTCTACGTTTACTCTACTCTACTAAATCTCTATAAATAGCCTTATAATTAAGCTTAGAGGCTTAATTAATATAGAAGCGAGTAGCTACGTCTTAGTACACCTAAAGTACTTTTAAACTCTTAGAAAAAACCTCTATGTTAAGCTATTACGTATAGAACTAATCCCTCTTACTAGGTATAATAGGTAACCTAATAGCTAAGTAGATAAGTATTTTAAAGCTAATCTAGTACTAGAAAGCTACTAAATCTATACTTACTTTATATATTATAATACTAGCTACTATAATATAATAATTAGTCGCAAGTTACTTAAAGAAGTTAACGTTTAGGTTAACTACAAGCAGCGCGTACTAATATAGCTAGGTACTAATTAATTAATTAATTATAAACGCGACGCGCTTATCTTTATATAATCCCCTTAATCTACTACTAAAGCTTAAGTAGCTTACTAAGCTAATGCTAATTACCGTAACGCTCTAATATTAGTAGTAGAAAAGCTAAAAGTAATATAATAAGAGAAAGAAGAATTACAACGCTAGAAGCTTTAAGAAAACCTACGTAAGATAGATAGGTAGCTTAAGAATCTTAACCTACCTACTAGGTTGCCCTGTAAGCTAAAAAAGCTACCTATTTTATAGAAAACATGCTTAAAGGCTAGGCTTAACGTTAACACAATTAGCATAGCTACCTTTATAATTAATACGCGTTAAAAAGATACTATAATTAGATACCTTAGTGTCTATAAGGTTAATTAGCTTATTACTAATAGAGAGAAAACCTTTACTACTAATCTAGAGAAGAAACTCTACTAACTAGTTACCTAAAAGCTTCTATTTCTAAAATATACTAGCGTAACTATAGCCTATTTCTTAAAAAAGAATTCTAATACTCTACTACTATATAGAGAGAGTGTAGATTACAATATTAAGCTTATAGTAGAAAATACCTTAATAAATAGTTCTCTTTATAGCATGTTGCTAGAGCACCTATAGTTAGTATAGAATTATCTAGAAGACTACCTTTATTATAGCTTTATCGTCTATAGTAATACGTTATACGCGTTACTAGTTTTATTTACTAAGAAGCTAGAGAGAGAATAAAAGTTCTACGTTAACTATTAAAAGCTTAACGCTATTATAAAAAAAGACGTCTACTCTATCTCTTTTATCTAGAAAATACTTATACGCCTGTTACGCGCTAAGGTCTTTACTAAGTTAAATATAAGATAAGCTTTTTACTAAATCTAGCTTAATAAGTTAGTAGAGAACCTAACGTCTTTTTATACGTAGTATAGTAACTATAAGTATTAAGTTCTACTTTTTAGTCTCTATAATAGCTCTACTACCTTTTAGTAATATATTAACAAGGTGTTATATAGCTTACTAGACAATTTCTATATAGTATATATTAATAATATTCTTATTTATTTAGAGAATTCGCTTAAGTATAAAGCCTATATTATCTAGATACTTAATTAGTTATATAAAGCTAGGTTGTAAGTAGATATTAAGAAATCTAAATTTACTATTAAAAGTACTAAGTTTCTAGAATTAATTGTAAGTACTAATAGAATCTAGAAGAACTTTAAGAAGGTTACTACTATCTAGAATTAGCCTATACCTATAACTCTTAAGAGCCTTTAATTATTTCTAGGTTTCTGTAATTTCTACTAAGCCTTCTTAAAGAATTATAGCTAGATTGTCCGCCCTCTTACTAAGCTACTAAAATAGAGAGTATAGTATATCTTTAGAGAAATTAAGCTTGTGGTATTTTAGTAGGTTAAGAATCTTATACTATCTAATACTATACTAGCTTATTACTCTCTCTATTACTATATAAGAGTAGAAATAGACGTATTAGATAGCGTAGTAGCTAAAGTTCTTTTATAGCTTTAAGAAGATAGTATCTAGAGACTAGTAGCTTTCTTTAGCAAGATAATAAA